>NC_133369.1:29570806-29625756 GCF_049309525.1 Garra rufa
AGTGAAGCTTTCGCCATAGTAGGATTCGTAAATTTGCCTCCCCCAACAACAACACTGTCCTTTACCGCGAAAAGTGCGGTGCCTTTCCTATCGAGGAAAGCCTGAGCTGGCTAGAGCCATTATGGCTGCTGTTAATTCTGCAACTGATGATAGTTTGCAATCAAATAATGAAAGTCTGTCCTCTGAATATGAGAAAGGTGCAGCCCAGGAGGCAAACATCGATCCACTGAGCAATAGCAAAGCCACTAATGCTAAAAACACGGCGGAGAAATGGAATCAAGTCCCAGTGGCCCTATATTGAAAGCCAGGACCACGCCGAAGTTGTTGCAGCCAATGCTGCAGTTCCACCCATGAAGATTAAAGTAGAACAAGCGGAGGAAGAAGATGAATGTGTGGTTGTACAAATAGACGAGGTCGAGGAAGGAAATTTATCCGATATGTCTACAAATAAAGAAGACTTGTCCGAGAGAGAAAAAAGTGCCGAAGGTAAGAAACTTTTTTGTTGTTAACAATATCAGTTAGTTCCTAGCCACCAACTGTTATTTATATTTTACCCCGAAATAAATAAAGTCACCTAAACATAAATTCACATCTTACACAGTCTAGGACTCTGTGCGATCATATATACAGTACATAACCCTGACACCATGTTTTATTATCATTTAACTGTAATAAATGAATTAAAAAAAATACTTGCACCTTGATGGTATATAATTTGCGCTAAAACAGCGTTATCGTGTCGTCATAGGGAATGACAAGACAGCAGCAGTGCATGTCCATAAGGAATTCTGTTTTAAACATGTCCTTCTTGCTGCCTGTCATTATCTCTTAGTGTTGGGTCGAATTATTTTTTCAGGCATTTCACAACAATGAGGTTTTCGTCTTAGACCAAATAAATTCTTTGTGCAGTCGTTGTAGTACATGTTGGTTTCTCGTTCATAAAATCTGCTCCACCTTAAATGTTACTGCAGCATTGCTCAGTTGCCAGTAGATGGTAGGCTTTACTCATATTTCAAATAGCTCATGTGCGAAATATATGTAAATAAAGAATCATAAATAGATGAATGGAATATTATTATTAAGTTTTCTATATAATATATTCAGGAGATATGTTTTAACATTTTATTACCGTGTCATAATATTTTGCCTTGTATTGTATTTGGCCATGTGGTCGATAGCATTTAAGGTGGAACAAATAATTCGAATAAGACGCCGAATTGTTCTGTCGTTACCTGGCAACAGAGCTGCAAACCAGATCGTCTCCGTTTACAGCTGTGCAAAATGTAATCAATGAGATCATTCAAGCCATGTTTTGTTCGTTTTTGTTTTGTGGTTTTATGATGTATTATTATTCTCATTAAGAAAAAGTATTTTATTTTACTGTTTCTTTACTTATGATTTGTATCATTATTTCTGGTGTTTGCAATAAACACTCTTAAGCCTTTTTGTAACAAACTATTCATGTTTTGTCTTATTTGTGACCCTGAACCACAAAACCAGTCATAAGTGTCCTTTGATGTATGGTTTGTTAGGACAGGACTAAATTTGGCTGATATACAACTATTTGAATATCTGGAATCTGAGGGTGCAAAAAAATCTAAATATTGAGAAAATCGCCTTTAAAATTGTCCAAACGAAGTTCTTAGCAATGCATACTACTGATCAAAAATTAATCAAAATCAAAATTCATTTTTAATTAATAATTTTATTTTTGGCTATTGCTACAAATATACCTGTGCTACTTAAGACTGATTTTGTGATCCAGAGTCACATTTGTGATCCTTTTCCTCTGTACTGTTAAAATTTACCTGAATAAATAAATTATTTCCACTTTTTTTCATCCTCAATTATTTTCTTATTGGAGTAAAGGAGACCTTTTTTAAAAGTATTTAAAAAAAAAATTTGTTGGCTGTATACATTTATTTTTCTTTCTTCGTTGGAAACAGGAGTGGCCCTGACCTCCCATTTTCCCCTTTCTATTTTTAGGGGATTGGCCATTTCGCTGTGAGGATTGCAGTGAGGCCTTTGGGAACAAGGAGGATTACCTAGAGCATCGCAGCGAGCACATCCACGATGGTCCCATAGTCTGCCTGGACACAGATTCGCAGTGGGACGACCTGCTCATCTCGACCGACGGAGGCCGGAGAACGTTGTTCTGTGCTCTCTGCGGACAAAAGTTTTCAAGCACGAAAGGCTTTTTTAGCCATCAGTTGAAGCACCGCAACCAAGTCATTAAACAGAGCATAGGTGATGGCTTTGGTGAGGGTGCAGTGAGGCAGAAGCTTTTCGAGTGTAAGGATTGTGGTAAAGCTTATTCCACGATTGGTCAGTGTCTCAACCATCAGCGTTCACATAAACAGGCCTCAAAGTCTGTTTTTCACCAGCTTGCTCATCTAAAGAAAAAGTCATTTCAGTGCCCCACCTGTGGACGCTGCTACTCTCGAGCTTCGGCTCTTGATGCGCATCGCCGTTGTCATGAGGTAAAGCTAGTGAAATCCAAAAGCTGTGAGACTGAGAAACCTTTGTCACCTAATGAAGCTCCAGGTCAAACTGAAGACATTGGCACAAGCTCTGAACAGACTGAGGAGCATGAGCAAAAGGTTTTTCAATGCTCCTGTGGCAAATCTTTTCGCACCCAGTGTGGCCTCGGCACACACCAGAGATTCTCAACCAGCTGTTCAGATGGAAAGGTGAAGGAGGAAATTAAGCATCCATTTGTTTGCTCTGAATGCGGCAAGACCTTTGTTAGCTCTGTGGCTCTGTTGTGCCATCAGCGGTGGCATAAACGAAGAGCACAACTTGGCTGCAACGGCCAGCCGTATAAATGTACTGAGTGCGGCAAGGTCTTCACCTCACTTACGTTCTACAATAAGCACCAGCGACTGGCGCACAGTGAAGAGCTGCCAGCAAAATCATTCCTTCATCAAGTGATTCAGCTCAAGAAGAAAGCTTTTGAGTGTGAGCAGTGTGGGCGTCGTTTCTCGAGAGCATCTGCCCTGCAGTCGCATCAGCTCTGTCATACTGATGTCTTCCGTGACATCATGGAGAAGAAGTCTGAGATGAGCACCGGCGCTCAACCAGTCAAAATATATCAGAATGAGAATGCTGACAGTGGTGATTTTCATTCTCAGGACATATCATGTGCTCAAGTTCAAGAGAAAGATTTGAACTGCAATGACACAGTAGAAGAGCAAGAGGCTGTGGATGTTGATTATGAAGTTGTACGTATCACGGCTTCGGATGATAACGAGAACATCGGTCTTTCTCAGGATCAAAATCCTGATCTCGAGTTAGTGTGTGAATCAGATCACGAGGAAAAGGATGACTTGGTCTTCAACTCGAGTCAAACTGAATGCACATCTCCCCTGCAGTTAAATCCAGAAATGGACGTCAAAATTGTACAGATTGATTATGAGCACTTAAATGATGAACCATTAGTAAATCCAGAACCGATAAGCAAAAGAAGTCATCAAGAGGCAAAGTATAGTTGTCCACATTGTGATCGAAGGTTTGCCAAGGCTTTGTCCTTGCGCTGTCACATACTTTGGCACAAAGGGTGCATGGGCAAAAAATCAGATAGGAGGCAGAAGTTTGACATCTTGACACCAACTAAGAGGACCCTTTTAACGTGCGAGGTTTGTGGCCATGAAAGTGCCTCCAAGAGTGCTCTTTACTTTCACATGGGCAAGCACGAGGATAAAGTAGCGTACAAGTCTATTTCGTACCAACTTGAAAATCTGCAGAAGAACAATATTAAATGTGAAGAGTGCGGCAAGTCTTTTTCCAGACTATCTGCATTGCATTCTCACCAACAGCATCACAAGGAAAGAAAAAAGCCCTTTGCTTGCTTAGAGTGTGACAGGAGCTATGCAACTGCAAGTGGTCTGTACAACCACCGGAAGGTTTGCTGTGGCAGTACCAAAGACGAAAAGACAAAGGAATTCAACCCAACCAAGTCACTTTTGGGCCCAAAGGTTCATCACTGTAAAAAGTGCGGTAAAGGTTTTTGGTCTTTGGGAGCTTTTTGTCATCACAAACAAAACCACTTGGAGTGCGCAGATGTCGAAACGAGGCCTGCAGGTACGCCCGACTCTGAAAACGGTCACATTCGACGCAGGAAAAAGGGCCGTAGGGGTGGTTACAGAAAAGTGCACCCTATGAATTCAAAAGAGGAACATAAATGCGAAGTGTGTGGCAAGTCTTACCACATGCTGGCTTGTTTTCTTAAACACAAGCTTGTTCATGATACCCAAGGTGTCCAACTTGCAGTCAAATCATTTGACTATCAAGTCCAGCAGTTGAAAAAGAACTCCTATCAATGTCCTGAATGTGGAAAAGTTTTCTCCCGTGCTATGGCCCTCCAGTTTCACATGAAGAGTCATGGCTTTGAGACTGGGCTTCCTTTGATTGACTCAGATTCGTCTGAGCGACCTCAGTGCCCGACATGCTATGCTTTTTTTGCATCAGAGTCAATGCTACAAAATCATCAAAAGCACTGTTTGAAACCAGAGGACAGTGTGGAACTTCCACAAGAACATGGAACAGTTGGGATAGAGGAGCGAGATGCATTCTCGCAAAATGCTAAAGATGTTTGTGATGCTTTGCGTCCAGCTGATTTTGAAAGAGAACAGAAAACATCTTTAGCTTCGGATCTGAAATATAAATGTAAGGACTGTAGCAGAAGCTTTTCCGTAATTGGCGCGCTTAATTTTCACAAGCGAATTCATCGCAAAGGTCACCAATCTAAAAAGCTGAAATCCCATTCGGCAAAACCATTAAAGCTTGGCAAAGTAAAGTCAGAGAAGTTTTTGGCAAAAACGTCTTTCGCTTGTACTGAATGCGGAAGATATTTTAGCTCCAATTCAGCTCTTGGCACACACAGGCGATGGCACAAAGACAAAAAGTTGGCCCGGTTCCTCTCAAAGACCAATAAGATACGCTCAAGGAAAAGTGTGGATGGAGGACCTTATTTATGCAACATATGCGGGAAAGGATTCTTTTACCTTTGTGTTCTTCGCCGGCATCAGCTACATCACCCTCCCATGGAGGCTCAACCCCAAAAAGAGCATGAAGTTGCAGAAACAAACAGGGTTTTTACCTGTCCAGATTGTCAGATGTCCTTCTCAAGTGGGTCTCTTCTAACTACTCACTTTGCAGAACATCACAGCAAGCCTAGTGAGACTGAAAAACTACAATCTGAAAACCTGCCTACAAAGTTGGGTCCACCCATCAAACAATCTAAAATGGATGTTGCCAAACGAGAAAAGACTAAGGTGCAACACTATCAGTGCTCCTACTGCACTAAGAGCTTCTTGAACATACGTGGCCTCCGTGCACACAAATGGCAGAAACACAACAAGGTAAGCGAACAGCCCACTGCGCCTCTAAAAGAGCGCTTGGCATATGAGAAACCCATTGCTTCTGAAAAGGTCTTTACTAAAACGTTGACTAAGAAAGAGCTGAAGCCATCTATCGAGGAAGAACCCGTACAGCGTAGTCGAAACATCGAACTCACTAAATGTTTTTTCAAATGCGATAAATGTGCTAAAGCATTTCCCAGTGAGGATCAGTTGAGCACTCACAAAGAGGTTGCAAAGACTCGTCCGCACTGCTGCGCTCTTTGCTGCCGCGGCTACTGGACTGAAAACCAGCTTCAGCAGCATCTCGCATGGCACAACGAAGTACGCCGGCGTCTCCCAACTGAACTGCGATACAGACTGAGCGCTTCCATGGCACCTGGGCCTTCGGACAACCAACACAGATCCGAGACTATAATCAAGCTGCCTGTAGCCCTCGTAAGTCCACAACTGAGCAGCCATAAATGCCAGCACTGTGGAAAAACATTCTTGTCACCTCGTGCTTTGCAGCAGCACCAGATTCTTCACAAAAATGAGGAGCCGTACCATTGCTCTTTGTGCTCACAAACCTTTACCGATATCAGAAATCTTATTGACCACCATCAGGAGTGCTTGGGTGATAAAGAGATAAAAGACAGGAACTCTACTCCTGCAGTAAGAGGCGCTGTTAATCTAACTTGCACTGAGTGTGGGATTTCCTTCAAACAGGATGAAGAACTGCATGAGCATTATATCGAACATGCACGTGGGTTCTAAAATGCATTGGTTTCTGGTACATTGCCTACTACACTGATTTAATTTAATACTTGATTCAAGTTTGTTACCTGCTGTGAGTGTTAGTTTACAGTAGAAGAACTGTTTTTCTTAAAGAGGAAGGAAAATGCCACAATGGTGGAGAGAAAGATGCCTACTAAATTGAAAGCATTATCACAGATGTCTATTAAACCAAATAGTGTGTTCTAATTATTTACATAAAAGTTGTACATTTCTATTACTCACTTTTAAGGGAACTCTGGGTATTATGAAATGTATAGCTAATATAACGTAAATTATGTTTCTTACTGAAATATGTAGTAAAAAAAAAAAAAAAAAAAATGAAAAATCCACATAGTTTTATGCATATTTTGGACTATGTGGGGAAACATTACGACATGAAATGGTTGCGCTCGGTGAGCTATTGACGCTTCCTGTTGCTATTTTTACTCAGAATACACAACTCTGAAAATAAAATACTGATACGATGACCAAAGCTACTGAAAGAGCTTACAGGTGGCAATGGATGTAAGTGTAGGCTTAAATCAAATGTTGTACCATCATACATCGGCCTAAATATAGAGTGCTGTGCTGAGAAACTCATTCAGTGGCTGTGGCATCATGACAAGCATCAGCATGTTCACATCCTGCTAGCAAATCTCTGCCTTTTGTAAGTTCTTTCAGTAGCTGTGGTCTACTAAACGCCTCAAAGGCATCAGGACTGAAGTGGAGAGAACAAAGACGCGGGTCTTTAGGACGTTTTATTCGTTTACAGGCATCTTCCCATTCTTTGCTCCTCTTCTTATCACTAGGAAAAGCAGTGAAGACTTGCATCACATCTTGTTACCCTTCGACTGAAAATTACAACCAAAAAGCGGCACAATGTTCGTATCAGCAAAATAGGTATAAAATTGTGGATTTTTTAAATAATGTAAGTCTTTCATGGCTTTTCCACTATATATTTTAGTAAGAGACATAATTTGTTATATTAAGCCATACAAGTCTTTCCACCCGGTGTTGCCTTTAAAATCTCTTTGGACCTCTGCAAAGTGTTTCAGTATATTTAGGGAATTTTAAAGATTTTCTCTTTTTTGACTGCTCAATTTAGTGTTTTTGCTGCTTTCTGTCATCTTGTACTTTGAAAGAACTCTTATTATAAACTATCAAGGTGTTTGTTATTTAAAAAGTTGCTTTTTTGGAAGCATTACAGCTTAAATCCTTTTTTTTTTTGTTTTGTTTTTTTTACATCATCTGTTCATGCTATTGTCATTGTTCCTTATTTACTATTGAAGTCCTCATTTTACAGCATAAACCACAATTTGAACTTTTTTTTAGATGTATTGAAAAACATTGGGATTGAGGTTTAATGTTTCATTTAAAAATTGTTGTGACCGTACAGAAAATTATTTCCTCGATATAATGCTACGTTCCTTGTATAAATTCCCTCTAGTAATGTTAATGACATTTAAGAATGTATGAATACGATGCAAACTGGTCTGTAGATTGTAACGAGAATAGCACATCATTTGAACAACTGAAAAACCCTTGATAGCAAATTGAACAGTTATGTTATCATTCCATTTTGTCAAGCCTTGGTTGGGTGGTGATTGTGAAGGTTTATGGTTGGTTTGTTAATAAAAGACCATCCTTATCAATTTATTTAAGATTATTCATTTTCAGAATTTCTGAGATTACCCAGGAATTAAACATTGCATGATTTGTAATAATAATAATTGTGGACTGAAACTTAAATTAATGTATCATCAGATTTTGGACCTCAAGATGTTTTACTTGCACTGGAACCTCAATTGAACATGGTCATTTCGAAAGATCACTCCCAAAATACTGTACATCATGTTTGCTGATAGATACAGTGTGTGTTGAATGCCATAAAGGCTTAAAGAGTTATAAGACAAACATTGTCTCACTAATCGGGAGTTGCTCTTGATATGATTGATTGTACTTTCCCAAACCTGCATTTGTTTGGTTTTCTAATAATCACAGGTTTCCACTTTAATGTTTACCCGTGTTTAAAAGAAACAGTGAATGTTGATATTTGAAATAAGAAATTAAATAGTCAATTTAAATAAAAATCTGTCTTTATTCTTTTTCCTTGTAGATAGGCCTTGTTATGATAGCCTGTTTATTCTCCCACTCCTTCTTTAAATACAGTTGAGGTCAAAAGTTTACATACACCTTGCAGAATCAGCAAAATGTTATTTTACCACGCATGTATTTTTTTTTTATTTAGTACTGACCTGAAAAAGATCAATCACATAAAAGACGTTCACATATAGTCCACCAGAGAAAATAAAACTCATAAAAATTACCCCGTTCAAAAGTTGATTCTTAATACTGTGTTGTTACCTGAATGATCCACATCCTTGTTTTTTGTTTAGTAGTTGTTCATGAGTCCCTTGTTTGTCCTGAACAGTTAAACTTGAACCCTTTCCAACAATGACTGTATGATTTTGAGATCCATCTTTTCACACTGAGGCCAACTGAGGAACTATTACAGAACGTTCAAACGCTCGTTAAAAAGATAGATCTCAAAATCATAAAGTCAATGTTGGAAAGGGTTCAAATACACAAAAATACAGAAAAACCAATGAATTTGTGGGATATAAAGGATTTTCTTGAAAAACAGCGGGGAGTTTAACTGTTCAGGACAAACAAGGGACTCATCCAAGTAATAACACAGTATTAGGAATCAAGTGTATGTAAACTTTTGAACAAGTTTCATTTTTATTAAACTATTATTTTCTCTTGTGGATTATTTGTAAACCTCTTTTATGTGAAATATCTTATTCAGGTCAGCACTAAAAAAAAACATGCATTTTGATCCCTCTTATCTTGATAAAATAATTAACATTTTGTAGATTCTGCAAGGTGTATGTAAACTTTTGACCTCAAATGTATAGTGGTGGTACAGAAGCCATGAGAACAAACCAATTTGGTGGTACAGTATAACTGAATGGTATGACACGTTTTTGCATTTGTCATGCAATTTTTTCTTGAGGTGGCTTGTCCTTTTCCAATGGCATCACTCATACAGTACTATTTTTACTGAAGGATATCACTGGAAATAGATACTGACAAATATTGGCATGAATAGTTTATTTTACCATTGAATAAGTACAGTTTTATGAAATCCTAGTATGTGTATTATGCGGTTTGTGATTCTAAAGACGTGGATGACCCAATAAATTTGCTAAAATATGTTGTTTACAACCAGAACACACTGCATGTCATAGTGTATTTGAGAATGTAAGACATTTCTAAAACTATTTTTCTTAATTTGATCTGACTGATGTTTTTACAGCGAAAATTGTGAGTAATAGTATAAAAATATGCTCATGTTCACACACTGATGGTGAGTGACTGTTGTAATAAGATTACAACAAATCATGAAACAATGAGTAGAGAAAATGTTCCAGTAGACGTTACTTGTGTTCAAATTCAAACTATTTCATTTTTACTGACATGAAAATTCTTTCTCTTTTCTCTAGTAAATCTCCCCAGCAATAGATGTCAGGGTTGCGGGCAAGAGTTTACTGACTGGGAGGCCTTCAGAATTCATATCTGTGAACATGTGAAACAGAAGAGAAAAAACAAGAAGAGACAGGTGGAATCTGTTGCCAAAGGAAATGTGAATGGTCTGGGATCTGTTACAAGAAAGAAAAAAGTGAAAGAAGAAAAAGAAACCTATGAAGATGAATCCTTTGACGGTTCTTGTCCTGGTGTTGCTAAGATGTTAAAGGAAGAAGAGCCAGTGTATGCGAAGACAAACAAGGTCTATGCTTGTGCTGTCTGCGGAAAGGTTTATTCCTATCTCGAGTCCTTCAGAAATCACCAGAAACTGCACAAAGACCAACAGCTTGAAATCCGGTGTGAGAAATGTCAGAAAATTTTTAATCGTCCATTGTCTTTCACACTTCATCTGAAACTAAGCAAGCAGTGTGTTCCTGAAGAGCCTTCCAACCTTCACTGTGAACAGTGTGATAAATCTTTTGCCTCTGCTGTGGTATTCTCAAGCCATCAGGAAATGCACAAGCAGAGGCCTTTCTGGTGTAATGTATGTACTAAAGGTTTCAGAAGTTCAGTAGGATTGGAAAGACACTTGCTTGGCCATGGCAATAAAAAACACACTTGCGACATCTGCCACAAGTCCTTTCGGGTACCAGCAGAACTTCGGTACCATTACAACATTCACACTGGTGCCAAGCCTTACACATGTGATCTTTGCCACAAAAGCTTCTCGCAAATGGGAAATCTAATTACCCACCGGAAAAAACACCTGGAGGTCTTCAAAGAAGGAGAAGATGTTCCCCTCGGGAGAAAGGACACTGCTTTTAGAGGAAACAATCGAGTGTCTGTTTTGAAGAAAGTTGTCTTAGGAGCAAGTAATGTTTTTGGTCAAGAAGACGTAATGAAGAAAAATCCAAAAGAAAATTGTGAGAATTATTCATCAGATGAAGAACAAAAATGTTTCAATGAAGAACAAGAAGAGAATTTGCAAGTGCAGGAAGTTGATAGTGACTGGGAGTGTATTGAATGTGGTGCACATTTCAATGGGGAGTCTGAGCTTCACTTGCATTATATGAAGCATGCAAGTGGGGAAGTTTAATACACAGTATGCTTATTATTAAAGTAGCATATCGGCATCTTTAATCAATAATTGATTTTTTCATAGACCAAAGTCAGTATAGTTGACACGTGAGACTAATAGACGATCACCAGATTGCCTGATTCCCCTTTGGACACTTTGTAATTCATTGCTTAACATTAAAATGGTGTATTTTAGATGCAATGTTCTCTGAGAGGCCTTAATTTAGTAAGCAATGAAATTTGACATTAGCATTTATCATTGCTTTAAACTAGTTGTTCACACCCTTGACATGTTCATGAATCTTGGTTGGTTTAAGAAAATGTATTTTATTGCTGTTAAGTTTTGAGTTGTTACTTGTTGCTGGTTTAGGTTGTCGACGGATGATCAATACACCATGTGCTGTTAAACTAAACTGTCTTAAAAGTTGTGCTTTACTTAAAAATAAAGTTTTTGTTTTTATTTAAGCTTTGCACTCTCGTGCCTCTACACTACCTTGGATTTATCTTGTTCATGGAGAACAGTGTGATAAGAACTGTTGTCCCAGGTGCTATTTTTCTCTTTTGAATAATTTTCCATGATCTTATTGGTTGTTCCGTAGTTATCAGTGTGAAATCGGTCACTTAAAACATGAATGCTATTCTTGAACTTTGCAGAAGTTGGTTCTCTAAAGTTGACTGGATGTGAGTACTCCTTATCTTCTCTGCAATGAAGAATATTGTGTTTGCTTTGCTGGTTTTGGCTGTGGGTATGTAGATCTCTCTTATTAATTATTACACCAATTTACAAATTTTCCTACACTGACCTGTAATATTCCATCTTTAACATTAATAAGAAACATACTTATGGAATCCCATTTCCGCCACTGAATAATAATAATGATTAAAAAAAAAAAAAAAGTTTTTCTCAAAATTGCAAGATAGAAACTCACAATTGCAAGTCACTTTTTTTCAGGATTGCGTGATAAAAACTCACAATTTTGAAGTTATAGAGTTCAGTTATTGTAATTCTGAGAAAAAAGTCAGAATTGCCTCTTTATATCTCACAATTCTGATTTTGTAACTCGCAATTGCGAGTTTATATCTTCTCAGAATTGCGAGATGTAAACTGCAAGTTTAGGCTACATCTCGCAGTTGTGACTTTTTCTCTCAGAATTGTAAGTTTATATCTTACAATTGCAACTTTTTTCTCAAAATTGCAAGTTTAGGCTATATCTTTCAACTGTGACTTTTTTCTCAGAATTGCAAGTTTAGTCTATATCTTTCAACTGTGACTTTTTTTCTCAGAATTGCAAGTTTAGTCTCTATATCTTACAATTCTGACTTTATAACAAACAGTTACAAGTTTAGGCTATATCTTTCAACTGTGACTTTTTTTCTCAGAATTGCAAGTTTAGTCTATATCTTACAATTCTGACTTTATAACAAACAGTTACAAGTTTAGGCTATATCTCGCAATTCTGACTCTTTCTCTCAAAATTGCAAGTTTAGGCTATATCTTGCAATTGTGACTTTCTCTCAGATTGCAAGTTTAGGCTATATCTCAAAATTCAGACTGTATAAGTGAGAAACTGTTTTTCTCATAATTGCAAGTTTATCTCTCAATTGTGACTTTCTCTCAGAATTGCAAGTTTAGGCTATATCTACGGTGGCCGAGAGAGCTCACCGTGCTGCAACTTAAGAAAACACATGCAAACTGAAAAAAACGACAACAAATTAAAAAAAAAAAACATCTTGCAACGCAAACACAAATACAGAAACGCTGCAAACACAAAAAAAGCACTGCAAATAGCATGGAGCACAACGGAAATGTTTCAGGGGGACCTCAAAAAGTGATGAACCCATCTGGGACCTGATTATTTGTTCAGTGGCTGTTGGCCAGAGCAGAAGTGTTGTCGGTGAACTAAAAGGTGATAGTTCATCTAGTGATGTGACCTTTGACACCGAAGCTTTGAAGCTTGTATCAAAAAAAACGAAACATCTCACAGTGAAGCACTGTACCGGAGCTTGATTCGTTTTGCCATAACCACGTGACCTGTGACGTCCGAAGCTTCGTTTTCGCACACAACCACGTGACTGCTTCATATTCTGATTCAAATAACACCAAAGACTATAGAATACCCAAGACATGTCACTTGTGTAGTCTTGAATGGGGAAAAATGCAACGTTCATTATGGCCACGAAGCCCCGCCTTCTTAGTGAAAGAGCCAATAGTTGATTAGTAAAGTCAGCGTGTCACTGCAGCTGCCGTTAGAACTCCCGGTTGCTATAGAAACAATCGACGCTTTAAGATGTACGCTCAGTACTGCGCTTGTGCACTGGCTCATCAAACCGGAAAAATAAGTGTTTTTTTAACGCAATTGGAGCACAAGGAACCATATTTATGAGGCAGTTCTTGTTGGATTTCTTTGGAGATTTGAAAATGAAATTTAATCGTAAGCTTGGTAAACAGGTTTGGAGAATTTGATGTTTCCCCATTCAAAGAGATAGGAGCTGCACTTGCCTGCCCGGGAGGCGTTTCAAAGATGGCCACCGAGTGACATGACTTGCCTTAAAGGGACTTTGATAACACAAACCCCTTGCGCAAGTGTCATTCACTTTTTGTTAAGAATAAATCATAATACGAATAAATATGTATATGTGTAGTTTTTTTGCATGTTAATTTTGTAGTTATCCTTGCTTCACAAGCACTTCTAATTAATAATAATATTAGTCAACAGTATTCTTAATTTACTTTGAACATATATGCCTACATGAACCATGCTTATACTTGTATAATTTTATAAAAAAGTTTATTTACAGATTAATTCAAGTAAAATGACATTTCTGACGGCTTCGTAGCACAAATTGATGTATTTGATGAAACTGTCCAAAATCGCTTTGAGATCTGGGACGCGAAAGCAACTTTTTCCACCTTTGACCACAAAATGTCATTAGTGTGCAACGTGTTGAAAAGCTTCGAGTAATAAACCTTTTTACGATACAGTTGAGGGGAAAGCCTCGGTGCTTCGAAAAGCTTCATTTTCCCATCACTAAGTTCATCTTATCACCTATCACCTTTTAGTTCACAGACAACACCTCTGCTCTGACCAACAGCCACCGAACAAATAATCAGGTCCCAGATGGGTTCGTCACTTTTTGAGGTCCCCCTGAAACATTTCCGTTGTGCTCCATGCTATTTGCAGGGCTTTTTTGTGTTTGCAGCATTTCCATATTTGTGTTTACGTTGCGAGGATTTGCAGCGCCTGTGTTGTCAAACCGATGAAGATGTTTTTTTTATTATTTGTTGTTGTTTTTTTCTGTTTGCATGTGTTTTCTTAAGTTGCAGTGTGTTGAGCTCTCTCGGCCACCGTATATATCTCACAGTTCGGACTTTATAACTCAGTTACAAGTTTTTTTCTTGGAATTTTGACTGTTTTTCTCATAATTGCAAGTTTAGGCTATATTTCGCAATTGTGACTGTTTTTCTTAGAATTGTGAGTTTAGGCTGTATCTCACAATTCGGACTTTATAACTCACAGTTACAAGTTTATATCTTGAAGTAGTGACTGTTGTTCTCATAGTTGCAAGTTTAGGCTATATCTCGCAATTCAGACTTTTTTTCTCAGAATTGTGAGTTTATATCTCGCAATTGTGACTTTCTCAGAATTGCAAGTTTAGGCCATATCTTTCAATTTAGACTTATTCTCAGAATTGTGAGACTATATTGCAAGTTTGGGCTATATCTTGCAATTGTGACTTTTTCTGAGAATTGCAAGTTTGGGATATAGCTCACAATTCGACTGTATAAGTAAAAAATTGTTTATAATAGCAAGTTTCTCTCAATTGTGATGTTTTTTTTTCTCAAAATTGCAAGTTTAGACTATATCTCACAATTCGGACTGTATAAATGTATAATTGTGAGTTTAGATCTCGCAGTTATTAATATCTAGCTATTGTGACTTCAGAATTGCAAGTTTATATCTGACTTAATAACTCGCAATTGTAAGTCTATATCTCACAATTTGCAATATTCCATATTACAAAGAAACACAAATCCAAGTAATCAAAGTCGATTACAATGTGATTCCCTTTGCTTTATCTTGCTTTCTGTTAACAATTAAACAACATTTTTCTGAAGCTTGCAGCGCATATGACAAAATCATTGGAGGTTATGAATGTTCGCCAAACTCCCAGCCCTGGCAAATCTACCTTACTTACGATAATGGGGAACGCTGGTGTGGAGCATCTCTGATTAATGACAGATGGGCTGTTTCTGCTGCTCACTGCGAAGTTGCGTGAGTATATCATACTTCATATGCTAAACCTCATCAAACACCTTTTTAATAATCAAAAGGTTAATATATTGTGTATTGTGAATGTGTTCACTCAAATTGATGACTGTAAAACAGCTGCAGGATTTCTAAAACAAAGACTATGAAAATCTGTATTAAAGATGAGTACATTAACCAATCCTTTGAGACTCTTATCCAAGTTGCATTAGAGCCCAATAATGTGTGAGTTCCTTGTCAAACAGAGCTTCCCGTCTTACTGTCCACTTGGGAGAGCACAATGTGTATACTGACGAAGGCACAGAGCAGCGGATCGGGGCAGAGCTAGTGATTCCTCACCCACAATATAACGATTTTACATATGACAATGATTTCATGCTGATCAAGCTGATAGAGCCTGCCGTGTTCAACCAGTATGTGCAGCCAATCTCTCTGCCAACCAGCTGCTCTTTTGCTGAAGAGAAGTGCTTGGTTTCTGGATGGGGCAATCTGCTCACCTCTGGAGGTGAGATAATGGAGACTGAGTAATGAAAATGTTCTGTTATAAACAGTTAGTTCGGTCTTTAAATTTGACTAAATAAAGACGTAATAAATCCATATCCTAATATCCTAATATAGTGTACTATTTAAGAAGTCAGCCATTTGGCATTTTAGGATTCAGACTATGGCTCGATCCAGTTGAGGATATCAATCATGTTTTGTATTTTGAGCCGTCTTTAGAACACATTTTAGTAGTCATGCATCTCCAAGACACACATTTATCCTCCTTTTCCAGTTAACTATGCTGATAAGCTGCAGTGCTTGGATTTGCCAGTAGTGTCAAGGTCAGACTGTGAGGGTGCGTATGGATGGCAAATAACTAATAACATGTTCTGTGCTGGATTCATGGAGGGAGGCAAAGACTCATGTCAGGTATGTTATTGACAAAGTCGTCGTCTTTATATGTGTTAATGAATTTTCATACAAAACCACACTTTTCTCATTTTCATTTTCCAAACTTTTCTCAGGGTGATTCTGGCGGCCCTGTCATGTGTAACGGGGAACTGCGAGGAGTTGTTTCTTGGGGCTATGGCTGTGCTCAGCGAGGCTATCCTGGGGTTTATACAGAGGTGTGCCGCTACAATGACTGGGTCCAGTCCACCATAGCTAACAATTAACGGTTTCTTCAACCAAGTTGGACCTTTTGATTACAATTAAACTCAGATTGTAACAAATAAAAGTGTTTCTATCCTTTGTTTTATATAGATATTAGTACGTTTTTTAGCCACTTGATACCAATTTCAGGCAATATTGTAGATATCCAAGTCCTGCAGCCATTGTAAGTTCATAACACAAAGCCATAAATGTCACCACTGTGATAAAACCTTATTGTCACTCTGTGCATTACAACAGCACCAGGATCTTCACAAGACTAAGGGAGTCACATCACTGTTCTTTGTGTTCACAGTCACAGACTTGTGATATCAGATATCTTACTGATCACCGATGAAGAAATAAGTAAAGGATGATACAGTCAGTTGGTCATTATTGCAAAATGAACACTGTGAGAAGGACATGGAGAGGAATTTATTTTGTGATAATGACTGATTTACATGACTAGTAACCTGATAAAATATTGCCAAAAGTATTGGGACACCTCCTTCTAATTAACAGGTTTAACTAATTTAGTAATTTCTATGAGTACAAATTTTAAGTTTAACTATATAATGATATTCTATGGGGATTGTGTTCTTCTAATTTCACAGCAACAGTTTTGACAGGACCCTCTTCAATTCTAAAGGCCTTTCCACACTAAGCGCAAAAAAGCGAAACGAATATCGCACACGATGACGCTGGAATAAAACAACAGATTCCTATGGAATCAAAATCAACTGCAGATCACAATCAGAACTTATTACAAGCACTTAATGGACGATGTTAAATCCATATACAAGATACATATATGAGAAAAAATGCATTCTTGGTCGACGCCACAAGGCGCGCAGGCGTAAATGAGCAGAAGGCAAAGCTATTAGCGATTCGCCTCGCGTTTTCACATTACGCTCAGTGTGGAAAGGCCTTAACATGGCAATGCCTTTGTGTATAAGGCAAGGTTCAAAAAGAAATAATTGATTCAGTCAGTGTGGATAAACTTGACTTGGCAAAGTCCTAATCTCAGCTGAACACCTCTGGTGTGACTTTAAATGCAGACCTTGAGCCAAAAACTCATCACCAAACACCAATGATTGTACATACACTATATGGACAAAAGTATTGGGACATCGTTCTTTAGAACAGAAAAAGGCACTTCCAAAACTGTGGCAACAAAGATGGAAAAAATTCATGTATTTATAAATTGTTTTTCCATCTCTGTCAAAAATGACTGTACCCATAGTTACAAGTCATTGGTGTTTGGTGATGAGTCTTTGGCTCAAAGTTTGCACTTAAAATCACTCCAGAAATGTTCAGTCAAGTTCCACACTGACTGAATCAATCATTTCTTTTTGAACCTTGCCTTATACACAGAGGCACTGTCATGTTGGAATAGAAAAGGATACTGTCAAAGCGGTTGCTATCAAATTAGAAGAACACAATCCCCTAGAATATCATTATATGCTTAAACATTAGGATTTGTACCCATGGAAATTACTCCAGTAGTCAAACCTGTTCATGAGAACAGGGTGTTCCAATACTTTTGGTAATATAGTGTATGTATTTGTAAATTAATTTTGACCTTTAAGGTCTGCTTATTTATTTAGTGTGCGAACATGTGAAATCTGTTTTATGTCCTTGAGCACAACTATTCTCTTTACCCTTAAAATACTCCTAAATATTATTAACCAATCCACCTTATATTTCCAGTAAGAGCGGGTGCGGCCATTTATAAATTTTATGGGTCTGGCTTCCAGTCTCATCCGTTTCCAGCTATTTTTAGCTGTACAAAACAGCTTGTTTTGCTGCTTGTTATTGCAAATTGGTGTGTCTTACCATATTATTTTAATGTATTATCATAATGAACACACTGGTTTGTAGTGCAAACAGTTTTTCGTTATTTCCCTATAGCAGCTAATGAATATAATAAGGTGGATAGAGTAAGAAACAACATGCCTTCCTTAGTCAGCTTATAATTAGTAAATTTTTATGCAATTGCTGCAGAGTGAAAAAAACGTTACTTCTAAAATCAGAGCATTATTACAGATGTCCTCAAACTAACCAGAGTATTATAATTACATAGTGCAGCATAAATGATGCACTTGGAAACTATGCAGTTCCTCTTCTTCTGAAAGCAAATCATCAGACATTAGTGGCTCTGACTCTGGCTCTGACTCATCAGACTCTACGTCAGATGAAGATCAAGAATATTTAGATGAGGCACAGGATGAGAAACTACAACAGCAATAAATATGGGGAGCTGTAGTGTATTTTCATTGAGTAGTCTGAGCGTCACATGCAAGTTTGATATATACTTATTTTTAGACATCATATGCCCGTCATACTCTTTGCTTTAATTGTAATTACTTTTGTTCTTTTGTTCATTTGATCTTTGTTCAACTTCAGAACACAAATTAACCCTGCATAAACAGCAATGCAACTGAAACTTATTTGAAGACTTATTTGCACAAAAAAAGTATTCTCTTTCGCTTCGTAACATTACGGTTAACAATGTCCTTACTACCTCTCTGTCTTGAACGTGTTGTCTATGCAGGGTCAGAAAGATTTCGGATTTCATCAAAAATATTTTAATTTGTGTGAACGAAGGTCTTACGGGTTTGGAACAACATGAGGGTGACATAATAACAATCATCATAGCAATTACTTCTTAGTGTCTTGAAATCTGTTGAATTTGGTCTTTTCTTTCTTCAGAAAAACCTATTTTTTGCTTTGCCATTATGGAGTAGGGAGTGTAGATTGATGTGGGAAAAAAGCAATTTAAAGTAGTTTAACATAAGGCAGCAACATAACAAAATGTGAAAAAAATTAAGGGGTATGAATAATTTCGCAAGGCACTGTTCAATGTTACCAAATATTTCTGTTTTAGATAAATGCTGTTCTTCTGAACTTTCTATTCATTAAAGAAACCTGAACAAATTCTACTCATCTGTTTTCAACATAATAATAATAATAAATGTTTTTTGAGCAGCGATTCAGAATATTAGAATGGTTTCTGGAGGATCATGTGACTTGAGTATTTATTCCAAAAGAAATAGCTTTGAAAGGACAGGAATAAACTACATTTTTAAAATATATTTACTGTTTTTGCTGTTCTTTGGATCAAATAAATGCAGGCTTGGTCAGTTATGAAAAAAAAAAACAGTCTAGAAGGTTCAAGAAGGAAATGGAAAAAAGATGCATCCAGAGGAACAGATGATGAGGATGACAACTACATCTCCTCTTTATCTGGAAATCATCTGACTGATTCCGAATCAGATCATTTAGGTGAGGCACATAAGGAGAATTTGCAATACCAGGAATTAAAGACAGACTGGGGGGGGTTTGTGGGAGTATGAGTTTCATGTGAATTAAATGAACCATGCAAGTTATATATGTCCTCTGTTTTATATGCTCATTCACTCTACTTTTGGACACAGCCACTAAACGTTTCAGCTGACTGCACAAGGTATTGATTTAATATTGGTTTATTAATCATTAATATCTGGCACTAACATTTATCACTTTAAAAACATTAATGCTGTTCCTGAACTTTGCAGAATCTCCTCATACATTTTTTCTGGATCTGCTGCAATGAGGACTATTCTGTTTACTTTTCTGGTTGTGGCTGTGGGTATGTAGCTCTTTCTTTATTCATGACAGTTGTTACAATTTGTACCTACACTGACCTATAATATTCCATAGATACAGCTGAGGTCAAAAGTTTACACCCCCCTTTCATAATCTGCAAAATGTTAATCATTTTAGCAAAATAAGCGGGATCATACAAAATGCATGTTATTGTTTATTTAGTACTGACCTAAATAAGATATTTCACATAAAAGATGTTTACATGTAGTCCAAAGGAGAAAATAATTGTTGAATTTATAAAAATGACCCTGTTCAAAGGTTTACATCCCCTTGATTCTTACCTGAATGATCCACTTTTCTATTCTTTTTTTTTTTTGTTTGTTTAGTGATAGTTGTTCATGAGTCCCTTATTTGTCCTGCTGTTTCTCAGAAAATTCCCTCAGGTCCCACAAATTCTTTGGTTTTCCAACAGTTGTGTGTATTTGAATGCTTTCCAACAATGACTGTATGATTTTGAGATCTTTTCACAGCTAGGACAACTGAGGGACTCATATGCAACTATTACAGAAGGTTCCAAGGCTTACTGATGCTCCAGAAGGAAAAACCATGAATTAACAGGCAGGGGTGAAAACTTTTTAATTTGAAGATCAGGGTCAATTTAACTTATTTTGTCTTTTGGGAAATATGTAACTATCTTCTGTAGCCTCTGAAAAGCAGTACCAAATGAAATAATATGATATTTAGGCAAAATAAGAAAAATGTACACATCTCCATTCTGTTCAAAAGTTTACACCCCCAGGCTCTTAATGCATTGTTTTTCCTTCTGGAGCATCAGTGAGCGTTTAAACCTTCTGTAATAGATGCACATGAGTCCCTTAGTTGTCCTCAGTGTGAAAAGATGGATCTCAAAAGCATACAGTCATTGTTGGAAATGGGTCAAATATACAAAAATGCTGGAAAACTAAAGAATTTGTGGGACCTGAAGGATTTTTCTAAAGAACAATAGGCAGTTTAACTGATCAGGACAACTATCACTAAACAAACAAACAAAAAAAAAGAGCTGTGGATCATTAAGGTAAGAACAGTATTAAGAATCAAGTGTATGTAAACTTTTGAACAGGGTCATTTTTATTACTATTATTTTCTCTTGTGGACTAAATGCAAACATATTTTATGAGAACTATCTTATTCAGATCAGTACTGAGCATTTTGTATAATCCCTTTTTTTTTGGTAAAATAATTAACATTTTGCAGATTCTGAAAGGGGGTGTAAACTTTTGACCTGTAGTCTTTAACGTTACTGTGATACATACTACAAAATTGTTAACTAATAAATAGATTAACTGTAAACATGACAAACATATATCAGAAACATGTACCTTGTGCAAAATTACATTTAATTATTATTTTTTTTCTTAATTCAATTCAAGCTTGTAGCACAGGGAGTAAAATCATTGGAGGTTATGAATGTCCACCCAACTCCCAGCCCTGGCAAGTCCACCTTACTGATAATGGGCAACGCTCATGTGGAGCATCTCTGATTAATGAAAGATGGCTTGTTTCTGCGGCTCACTGCGAGATTCCGTGAGTATATATCGTTACTTTTATTATTGATTTATTATAAAAGGAAAAAGTTAATAGTATGCTATTGTCTAAATGTGTGCACTAAAATCAATGGTTGTAAAACAGTGGTAGGATTTCAAAAATAAAAATTTATTATCTGTATAATTAAGATTAGATAGAAACTCATTTGAAACTATCCATAGACATAATATGTAAGGCAATATTGCTGACTAATGTTGTAGAGCCCAATAATGTGTGAGTTCGTTGTCAAATAGGGCTTCTCGTCTTACTGCCCACCTGGGAGAGCACAACATATCCGCTGAAGAAGGCACAGAGCAGCGAATCGGGGTAGAGAAGGTGATTCCTCACCCAGATTTTAATGATCAGCCATTGAACAATGATTTCATGCTGATCAAGCTAAAAGAGCCTGCCATCTTTAATGAGTATGTAAAGCCAATCCCTCTGGCGACCAGATGCTCTTCTGCAGGGGAGAAGTGCTTGGTTTCTGGATGGGGGCACACCAAAGGTGAGACGTCAGGTAATAAAATAATTGTATATATTTATTTCAAGGTCAGTTCTTAAAGTTTTTTTTCCCTCAGATGGATATACTTCTGTGCTGCAGTGTTTGAAATTGCCTGTACTGCCGAGGGCACAGTGTGAGCGTGCATATGATGGTATGATAACTGAAAACATGTTCTGTGCTGGATTCATGCAAGGAGGCAAAGACTCATGTCAGGTACCTCATTGGCTTTTTCTTCTTCTTTATGTGTGTTTTCTATTTTTATACTAACTTACATTTTCGTTTAATTTTTTCAATGTTTTTTTTTGTCAGGGTGATTCTGGTGGCCCTGTAGTGTGCAATGGGGAACTGCAGGGAGTTGTTTCCTGGGGTGATGGCTGTGCTAAAAAAGGCAAGCCTGGGGTTTATACTGAGGTGTGCCGCTACACTGACTGGACCAGAAACATCATAGCTAACAACTAAATGTTTGTTAAGTCTGGCTAACAGGGTCATTTAAAATTTTTCCTGAAATGTCTGCAATTAAATTCATCTTGAAACATTCATAAGTTATGTTTTGAAATTGACAGTGTGTCTTTAAGCCTAGTGTAACGTAAAATCTTTACGTTTTAATCAAATGTAGCCAATATGATAAATTGCTCAGATATCCACTGTATTTATATTTGAATATGCGTGCCTATATTCCTGGGAAGATATCATAAGGTTGTTTAAACATGGTAACTTAGTCAGTTGACGGTAAACAATAAAGTTTTTTTGCGCAGTTCATAAAATACTTAAATGACCTCCATGTTATCTCCTACATAATTCTCTGATATCCACGAAATATCAACTTACCTCTACATTTCGTCCCACCAAATTCTGAGGTGCGACGCGATCCCTGAAATCACTAGTATTTATTTAAAGGACTACAACTATTTCTGTGGACTACAACTCCCATGTAGAGCCTCATATTGTGCGTGACGTCACACAACCTGCATCTCAGTGTTGTGATATGGCGATCTCGCATAAAGCCCATCAGATAATGGAAAAACCAACGGATTATCAATAAAATGCAGAGTAGAAATGATGCTGGGAGGATGAAAAGGAAAATCGGTGAGTTTGGGGCTTGTATTAGTTAATGCATCGCTGTGCAGTCACCTTTAACGCTGTGCACACAACCGCACAGAGACCCGCGCCATATAACAGGCAGTTTTCAACACAATGGGTTAGAACAGCAAATCCTCTTGTAGGCGAAACGTTGAAGGACCCAACCACTGCACGAGTGAGAGTGAACTGCCACATTCTTGTGGTCGTGTTTATTTCGAGTTCTCCTTCCTTCGTTGCTCAAATGATTTTAATGAATCTGCGAAGTGGGCTGTATCTCTAAACCTAGTGATGGTGTACCTTCATAGACAGCAGATTTGTCATATCAGTAACCACTTATACTGGTTTCTTTGTATTGTACACTGCACCTAGGCGACTGGTACATTCATTTGTTACATGAATGTTGTAATGCATAGGTTGCATTTCAACCATTATTTTATCTACCAATTCTAATTCTAAGACAATTAGTTGCTGTTTAATTGATTGAGCGCTGAGAGTACTGGTATAATCCAACAGCGCTTTTCACTGCTTGTGTCAAGACATATGTATGTATTGTGTGTGTTCCAGACAGGCTGTCAGTCTGCATTAGAGGGAACCACACTTTCAGTGAGGATAAGTGTTTGGAAAAGTATTATATTAATTATTGATCTTTTGTTGAACACCGCGTTCTACGTAGCCACTAATGGCGCTTTTCCACTACACAGTACCAGCTCGACTCGACTCGGCTCTGTTTGGTTTTCCACTGTGTAAAAGTTGTACCTGTACCGGCTTCCAGGTACTTTTTTTACCAAAAACATTACATTATATATTGACATTATCACTTTTAATATGCCAGAAAACTGTTGTAGATGCAATTTAGTCCTGGTTCTTCAGAAAGAGCACAAATAATTTGTAAAGTACTGTCTCTGGGGGCGTTGAATAATTTTGATTGCAACTGTAGGTGACTTTGTTTCTTCAGCGGAACACAAACAAAGCTTTTTAACCCTTTTAGTGGTGAGTTTAAAATATTCTAGTGGACCCCCGAGAGTGAGTTTTTTTTAAGCGACCGTTATTTTAGAACGTTGGTTCTTATTGTTTCCATGGCGACGCGTCATGCTTGTCACGTGACACAACACAGTCACAATAACGCTGTATAACAGATAGATCGCTTTTATTTCGTTTTTCCTTTTTTATCCAGAATACTCACACACTTGTTTACCATGCCATGGACTATCTAATATTCCGATTCACAAATATGTGTGAATTAGTATGATTCGTCGTTTGAAACCCTATATAAATGATCTGGATTGTGATTTGTAACGTGAGATGGGCGCGGCCATGTTTGTTTGCGCTGCCGTTCAGAGAGTCCTGTCAGCCGCATTTACATCATGTACATTCATCTGTTTCTCCCGAAATACATGCAAGTAAGTGGATGGTGAACTAGAAGAGGGATAGAGTGAACCTTTTAGTTACTTTGCCTATGTGTATGTGATAGAAATAAAACACATCGGCAAATTATATTTGAATAGATTGTTAATTGCTGCTTCCATAGACCTATGTGTTTATTTTACAAACTCTTAATGTCTCGTTTTACTAGTACTTATGTGTATTTAAATGTCTGAAATCTAAAATAAGCGTTATGTGGTTAAAAACACTGCATAGTTGTGATTGTATGACAAGTGCAGAGCTCGTCCGTCTCTGGCTCAGCGCCAACCAGCGCGCCAAAGCGCAGTTTGAATTTGTCAGCTGCGTGACGTCACCGAACGTTCTAAATCCCATATTTGGGACCGTACTCCCAGGGGCACAGAAATTAGAATCCCATATGTGGGACCGTACCGCTCAAAGGGTTAACTCAAAGCGGTGCAGTCTGTCAGCCATATAATGGCAGTTAATGGGCACCAAATCTTTAAAAGTAAAACAAACATGCACAGATAAATCCAAATTACACCCTGCGGCTCGTGATGATACATTGATGTCCTAAGACACGAAACAATCTGTTTTTGCGAGAAACTGAACAGTATTTATATATTTGATACACAGCCACGTCCATCTGTCCTGAGCACGAGCTCATCATCCCGCACGTTACATGTGAACGCGCTCTGGCGTAGTAAACGCAAACGCCGTAAGGGGAAATCCGTGAAAAGTCAACAGTACCCGATGAGTTCGTGCAAGCAAACGTAATCTTTTAGCTTTAAATCGGTTTGAACAATCAGGATAAGCGCAAGTAATTACCATTTTGAATAGCTGCTATACCCACAATCTTTATGCACTGTGTAAACAACAAGTGTCGTACACACGCGACAGATCGCTTCCGGCATTTGCGTATGCTACGCCAGAGCTGCGATTGTCATGCGTATCTTTCAGTGAAGCACGGTTCTGTGATCAGCAGTAAATCCTCATCCGAAGGCCAGAGGGCGCTCTCATTCTCACACAGAAACTTCAAATACGCCCAAAGAAGAAACCCAGGAAATGTGGTAATTTTACGTGCTTTCAGATGTAGCAGCTTTTCTACACAGAGCCGTAGTTCACTGAGAAGCTACGCAAACGTTTTCGCAAACGATTTCTTTCGATTTCATAATCGTGCAATTAAATTGTCTGCGATATTGAACAATGTTGCATAGCTTTTCAGTAAACTACAGCTCTGTGTACTAAATGCTGCTCTATTTGAAAGCACCTGCTGGAGATTTACTACTGATTACACAACCTGCTTTACTGAAAAAATGCGCATGACAATCGACTTCGATAGGAAATTCCTATATCTCTGGAACTAGGGCTGTGCAATTAATCGAAATTCAGTTTCAATTTCGATTTTGGCTTCAAGCGATCATGAAAATACAGTAATCGTACAGTGGTGCGCTTTTGATGTTGTGTTTTTTAAAGCACGAAAGAACTTGCGCTGTTCTGTGTATGTGCTCAGAGACGGAGCAGAACACGTTAGCAGCAGACAGTTACCTTTTAGCTCAAGGTGCACGCCTAAAGGGTCAAATACACGCAAAAATATTTCAAAATGAGGCACTTGGTGATTATTCATGTAAACCCTTGTCAGTTATATCTTAAATGATCATAAAATGAAAATATGTGTGTAACAGTATATTAGATCCGTGTGGCTCTTAAAGCTCTTAAATATTCCTTCTGCCGTCTCTGTGGTTAATATTAATAAACTGTAAAAATACAAAAAGAAAAATTACTCACTGCTCTTGAATGAAGGACTATTTTGTCTTTCATCACTGTACATATTTATTTTTCTTCAGAAAAAAATATTGACAAAATCAAAAATTTGATCTGTGGAGGTTTCTGAAATTTGGTTGATTTGACACAGAATGACCCATGAGTGTTTAGATGAAAGATTAAAGTGTAAGGCTGTTCAGATGTCCTTAAGAAAAATGACCGGGCTTTATAGGCTCACTTCCTCCACAATGGTAACTACTGATATTTACATGCTAACATGTCTAAAAAAATCCAGCTATACAACAGTAAATTTTGGCACTTTTTGTTTAGTTCAAAACTGTATGGTGCATTGTGACATTGGATGTGTATTTACTTGCATACTTTCTTTCTATTTTAGGAGAAATTTCGAGATCTGAATTCAATTAAACATTGAGTTTCACATCTACAATTGAGCATCATGGAACTTGCTAGTGACCCACTCTGTGAACCATCTGCTCCTGAAGCAAATCTGCACAATGAGCACCTTTCACTTTCAGACCGCCTGTCTCCTTTGGAAACACCATTAGACAGTATCGTACAAGAAATAGAGAGTACAGAACGAAACAGTGGCCTTGAGTTGAAGCTGGACCTCTATGTCCCGGTACCACCAATAATAGAGCCCATAACTCCTGTAGAGGAAACAGTGGAGCATTGTGCACTTCCTGTAGCAACACAAGAGGACACCACACAACCTGAAGCCGTTACAGAAGGAACAGAAGAAGCTGCCAACTTTGAAGGCATTCATTGTGAAAATCAGTCAAGTCTGCTTAAGTCAAGTGCAGATACTGTGACAGAAGTGGAATGTGAGCATGCATCCAATGAAACAAGCTCATCGGATTGTACACCTGAAAGCTGTGTGCCTGTAGAGCCACCAATGAAAGCACCAAAAAATCACGGCAAAGTTAAATCACCAAATGGAAGTAAAGTATATAATGCAGACAGAAAAAACATCCCTCCAAAGAAGGACAAATTTAACCCTTTGAAAATTGACTTCTCTAAAGTAATACCTCTCACCTGTAAGTTATTTGACTACTGAAATTGATATGATGTTCTTAATGCATATTACGAATCTTATTTTGAATGATTAATCAGAATGTCATAACTTGCTCTTTTTGTGATGTGACTCACTTTTCTAATATGCTGTTTTGTTTTTAATACCGTCTTCTAGCCTCCCAGCTCTCACTACAGTGCCTAGAATGTCACATCATCTTCAGTGACTCCAAAAGCAAAGAACGGCACCTTAAAATGAGCCACCCTGCAGAATATCAGCAGTGCATGCTGGGAGATGCCCTTTTTACTTGTTATGTTTGTGATCAGCATTTCAGCTCCTCCAAAGAGCTCATGACCCATCAACGCACACACACAGGAAACGAGCGTTTCAAGTGCCCATTCTGTAGTGAAGCCTTCTACCGATCCTGTGAGCTAACAAGACACAAAAAACAAACTCACTTCAGCAAACATGGATACACCTGCTCAGAGTGTGGCAAGCCTTTTAAAACTTTTACCTTGCTCAGATACCACCAACGGGTACACACAGCAGAAAAGCCTTTTGTCTGCATACATAAACACTGCGGTAGAAAGTTTTCTGCATCCAAGTCACTTCAGCATCACTTAGAAAAACACCAGAAAGAAGATAACCTGGATGACCAGACAAATGCTTCAGCCACCACAAAGAAAAAGAGGGATAAAGGTAAATGACCAAAACCTTTTTCCTCTCTAACAATTCAGTGAAATTGAAAATTGTTAAATTTAAATGTTGCTGTGTTGACCATTTGATTTGTTTATACTACTTCTTATTCTTCAGGAAAAAACGAGCGGAAATTCCCATGCTCACAGTGTGCTGCAGTCTTCAAGACTTCCAAAGCACAACTTCTTCACATCAAAAATAAACACTCTCAAGAGTCACAAAATAGCACTTTGATGGGGCCACAACTAAAGCCACCTGGACCTGCACTGACGCAGACAGCAAATGGACAACCACAGACTCTGATCATGGAAACTGTCGGACCAGCACCACAGCAAATGGATAAGCTTGATCCTGAGCAAATTAAAAGGCTAATCGAAAAACTTGGAAATGTACAGAAAGTGAATCAGCTGGTTATATTGCCTTTGCAGCCACAAAGCTTTGGGTCACCCCATGCACAGCCATTAATGCAACCCTTACATGTGAATTTTACTGAGTCAACCATTCAACCAACACAATGTCAGAAATCTGACACTGACTCATCAAAAACTGAGCAAATTAACATTCCGTCATCAGAAGAAATTGGAGATTTGCAACAAAAGGAAGCTGTTCTGTCACAAGAGGAAAACTTTATTTTATCAGAAAACTCAGAGGCCCAAATAACACCTGTTGAACTGACACAAACAGATGTCCAAACACAAATGGACGAAATTCATCTTGAACTTATACCAATACAAACAGAAACTTCAGTTTTGCTGGATCCAATACCTTTAGAGGTTGAAGCTCCACAGAATGATTCTATCAATGAAATGGTACAAATAGCAGAGGAACATTTTCCAGTCACACAAGACATTGCAGCTTTGGAAACAAACATTGAGCCACCTTTAATTCCTCCAATGAAAACTGTAAAGTCTCATCATGTGGAGGAGGACAGTGTGCCAGTTGACACGGTAGCATTGGAGGAGACGGTTACCAATGAAGAGATGCCATGTCCTACACAAATGCTAGATTCAACAGAATTGTCAGTGGAATCGGAGTCATTGGTGATAATTGAACAGGGTGATATAGGCAAATTAAGTCAACCTCAAGAACTTCAGGAGATCCAAGCTCAAAAAGACCAAGCTGAGTCAGAGAAAGAACCACAATCTCAGCCTGATTCTCTCAACATTGGGCAGAATGACACCATGCTAATGGAACCACAATCTCAACCTGCTTCTCTCAACACTGTGCAGAATGACACCATGTCAATGGAACCACAATCTCAGCCTGATTCTCTCAACATTGGGCAGAATGACACCACGCTAATGGAACCACAATCTCAACCTGCTTCTCTCAACACTGTGCAGAATGACACCATGCCAATGGAACCACAATCTCAGCCTGATTCTCTCAACACCGTAATTGACCTTCAACAAAGCTCTGTGCTCACACCAGACCAGACTACAGCCAGTTTACAGGATTGCCCTTTTGTTCAGAAGAAAATTCCAGCAAAGAAAAAAAGATCTAAGAAACAATTAGTTGACAAAGTAGAGACAAAGGAAGCAAGTAAATTATGCGATGGTCAGGTGGCATCAACCAAGAAAGTTAATACTTCATCAAAAGTAATTACTAAAAAAAGAGAAAAACCAAAGAAAAAAAAGCTGCTTGTCAAATTTGGACCAACTGAAAAGAAAAAATCCTCTAAACCGAAGGTAATAAAACCATCAAAAACTAAACAAAACCAGAACCAGCAAATGACCGATCGAAATCAAGTTCCTGAATTGTCTCAACATAACAATAAGTTGGATTTTAACCAAAAAGTGCAAAAGGATAAAAAAGGAAAGGGGATTGAAAGTTCTTCAGAAGCAGTGATGAAGACAACAGGTCAAATGACTACTTCATCAGACACTGTTTTGGTGGAACCAAAAGCAACACAACAAGTGAAACCCCAGAAGAGAAAAATGAAGAATCAAAATAATTTGGACAAGAAGTCAAACTCTGTTCAGGAGGCTCACCAAGATGAAGCACTGGTACCTGTACAAAAGAAAAAGAAGCAAGGAAAAACATCTGCAGAAAAATGTCCCAAGAAACCCAAGGTTCGGAAGACCCAAAATGATAATTTAAAGAAGAATAGTCACAAATTACCAAGGCATAAAGTAACAAAGGCAAAATCTAGACCTGATGTTTCAGACCTGGCTCATGTAGAGAAACAAGCTTTGCTCTTATTAAAAGGCCACAAGCAGCCTCAGCTCAAGGTACATAAGTTGGATGCTACTGAACTTGAGAAATCGCCCCCAAGCAAGTGTGATAACAAGGCATTGAAAAAAACAAAAAAGGCACAGAGCAAATCCTTAAATGTAGCACACCAAAAGAAAGCAAAATCAGGTGAAAATAATTTGTTAGAGTATCAGGGAGAGCCTCTTTCATTTGAAATGCCCTCTGTAGAGAACAGCCCCGGTTCTGGGTCTACAAAGCCCAAAACTGTACGGAAACGCAAAGCTCCTACAAAGATAGACCAGGAAATTGCATTGAGCCCTCCATATTCTCAACTTACTCTTGGGTGCCAGGACTGTGGAAAGACATTTTCAGAAGTGTCTGCTTTACAGCAACATATGGCATCCTGGCACTCAGCTGGAAAGGCAGCCTTCCCAGATGAGACAATTAATGTTGCTAAAAAGCGAGTCGTAAGATCTGGTCCTAAGGAAAAATGCATTCCCTCTAATGTCTTTGAAATTCAAGTTGCGACAGACTGGGACATGGAGACTGAGGTGGGGGAGATTGTGGGAGAAAGACTATCGTTCCCAGCATTAAGTCCATCTCCTTCTTTGACACTTGCTTCTGGTGGTGTTGAAGGAAAGGAACAAGAAGGAGACAAAGATGTTGAAGGAATTGTTTCTAGACTTGAGCAGCCTCCTGAGCAAAATTTTTTAGAAGTTTGTGAGATGCCTTCACAAGATTCAACCCCAGCCTTAAGCAAAAGTATCGTGCCCCAGGAGCTCACAGAAAATGCTAGTGAGAATGTGTCAGAACAAGCACAGAGTAATGAGGTCGGGTCCATTACAGAAACATATTGCACTGAACTCAAAGATGCAGCAGAGGATGAAATTAAAGAAGAACTGCCCCCAGAGATTAATTTAGTCATGGTGGGTGAAAAAAATGTGGAAGAGAACCATAACACTCAAATAGATCATGTTTCAGGTGTCTCTCAGGAGCTTGAAAATGAAGTGACCAATTCAGGTTCTCAGCTTCAAGAATCTGCAAAAGATGACAGTGTAGTATCGACTCAAAATGTTCTCACTGAACCAGAGATAAAGCAAGAAGAAGAGGAGGTGCTTGTACGTAGAGTTGATGAACATAAAAGAGTGATTGGAGAAAATTCTGTGACAAAAGGTAAAAAAGGAGTTGAAAGAAGCCGGGGCAAGAAACCGACTGGAAGAAGAACTAGCATGGAAAACAGAAGTAAAAAGAACATGGAAGGAAATAAGGATCCACAAGAATGCCAAGTTCTGTATCATCTGTGTGTACTTGATACTCCAGAGGGAAGGAACAAAGAAAAGGACAAGAATGGAGTTGATGCTTCTGAAACTAGTCAACCATCGTCTTCTGAGGAGGCTCCTGAGGAACAGGTCGTTTTTGAGTTGGACTCTGTTACCACAAGTGTAATGGATATTGTAAACTCTGAAGACAGTGCATTTGAAGAATCTAGAGAGCTGGTTCGAGATGGCAGCTCTCCTGGAATCATACTGGAAAAATTCTTGACAGCTCGTGAGAGAAATATGGAAAATCCAAACGCCCAGAGTCAGATTAGGGTGAGTGTTTTTGCATGTTTTCCAAACTCTTCAGGTGTTGTCCTTTAACATGTGTCATGTAATGTATTGTTTATGTGTATTATTACCTAATGTTCGCATTTTAGGCACGCTCCACATTGGATACCAGTAAAGTGACTTCAGCTAACACATCAGCTGACGTGAAAATAGAAGAACGTTCTTCAAATCTGGCTCACCACAGTCTGATTTCATCTGAGAGTGGCACGATGCGTGGAGTACAAATGGTTTTGGTCAAAGCTGAAGAGCACTTGACTACAAATGAGATGTTTCAGGCAATCCAGCCTGTGGATCATCATCGTGTTGCATGTCAAGGTCAGTTTTAACTGAATAAATCTTAGTTTCTGTTCTAATACAGCAGTATCAGAAAAACAGTTGGTGCAGCTCATCTATTTATTATATTATTTTAAATGTTTTAATATACTTTATTTTTTCCAAATTTGTGGATTTTTGTATTTTTTTTTTTACAATTTTTGCTAAGGTTTTGTTTCTTTTTCAGAAAAGACCATTTATAGGAACAGAGATGGCTCATCTTCGGACTCTCGTGTAGTACCCCTGCAGTCCTACAGCAAACAATGTATATTTTATCCTGTTAAAGAGGAAGAGAGGGAACATTTAGTGGAGCCTCCTCAAGTGGATCAGACGTTCTTGAATTCGGGGGAACTTGCAGGTAAAAGATGTAATTCTGGATTTTATAAGATGCATAAGAACAAAAAATATATATGTTAATTGAAATTAGGGATCAGCTGATAGACATTGTCATTGTCCATCACAGATGGCTGACAGATCATGATGTTGAGCTTGCATTGTGATTCCTCCTCATATTTTATATACTAAGAGTGCCCAAACTCATGGAGTGCTGGTGTCCAGTAGAGTTTAGCTCCAACCCCAATAAGACATACTTGAACCAGCTCATCAAGCTCTTACTAGGCATACTAGAAACTTCCCAGAAGGTGTGTTAAGGCAAGTTGGATCTAAACTCTGCAGGACACCTGCCCTCCAGGACCAAGTTTGGGCACCCTGTTATTTTTTTACCGTGCCTTTCCGGATGGATTCACACTTCAAGCACACTATGTCTCACTGTAGACATCGTCTGATGCCAATTTGGTAGACATCGCTCAACCCTAATTGCAATATTGAATACATTTGTGTATGTTGTGTACTGTGTACATTTTTGGATGTTATCATTAATCTGTCCCACCTATAACTTTCCAGCTGTAACACCTATAGGGGCTTCATCTGGAATTGAAGAATGTGAGGAAGTCAGGGTGGGTTCGGTACAAATGGACGTGCAACATCTATACTCAACATCTGAAGAGGGTAAATAAGAGACTATGCGGTTTAATGCTTTAATGTGTGGCCTGTCCTGTGATCTTAGTTTGAAAGTGTGCTTTATTGTTTTTGTAGGTGATGCTAATGCTGAACAGCAGAGAACTCAAGGCTTTTTAGAATTCCTTTCTGAGAATTCAGACACAGATGATGCTGATAATGTCCACTCTGAACCAGAAGCTGAAACCATTGTGATGTCCTGTTACCACGGAATACAGAGTAGGGGTACAGTACATCAAAATGGCAGAGAGAAATGTAATCCAAGTGGCAGAGTGTGAGTATTGTTGGCATAACATGAAACAATATGTATGCCAAATTACTGTGACTCAACAATCTTTAACAGCATTTTTTCTCTTTGTTCTTTAGAAATGTGGGTGCCTCTCCAACTAGGCACACAGAACCAGAGAGGCAGCTCAACTGGAAGCCCATTAACTACTTTAATCAGTATTTTAGTGTGGACACATGGAATGAAATTGCTGTTTGCACAAGGGAAACATCAAAACTGTCAAACCTTGTTACAGAAAAAGAGGTCGCACAGTATGTGGGAATCCACATCGCAATGGGAACTCTGAAGGTTAGTACGTGACAACATTTGAAAAATGGGTCACTCCCAAAAGATGGGAAAAAGACAAACATTGTCCTTTACTTTTCAATTACAGAAAAATGTAGTTTTAAGTATTAAATAGTCAAGAAAATGCATAATTCTAAAACAGTTACAACAGTCTTCATCTTACTGTTTTCTCTTTTTTTGTCTGTTAAAGTTTCCAAGCACAAAGCTCTACTGGGAAGATTGCACACGAGTACCTCTAATCTCCGATGCCATGTCGGCTTCAAGATTCTGTGAGCTCACACGTAAAGTGAAGCTGGCCAGTTCTGGTGCTTCCGCTGGGATGAGTAGCGATCAGCAGTCTGAAGAAAGGAATAGAAACCACCCAGGACCGAGTAATGATGCTCACAATAACAAGGAGGCACATAATTGCACAAACTTAAAGACAGATCCTTTGTGGAAGGTAACGCGGTTGATTAAAAGAGTTCAAGACGGTTGTCAGGCACTGAATCGACAAGGAAGCTATGGGGTCGACCAGTACCCCCTTCCTTTTCAAAGACACCCAACCCATTCATTACTTCACACAGTTGTCATAAATGGTGGAGGGTTGGTTGTGGACTTCAACTTGAGTGTAGACGACTCCAATAGAGAAGATGTAGTGGAGAAAATGGTCTCTAGGGGTAAGGACAGAAATGAAGGAATGGTGTTTCTTTGCAAACCGGAGCTTTCTACACCTTCTATGCTGGAGCATCTTTTAGAGGCTGGTGTGCAAAGCGCTGGAAAGGTTGGTGGGGCAAGAGGACAAATAGGTGATGAGTTTGTGAGCTCGGATGGAAAACTCAAGCTTTTCAGATGTCATCATGGCTTTATCCTTTCAGCAGTGGTAAAGGAAAAGCCTCGCTCAACATCTCTTGTCAGCGGCTTTGAGAGAGCAATTAAAGCAGCGAATCTCAACCGTGACTTGAGAAGTCTTTATCGCACTCCCTGCACCAACTCAGCAGTCAGCGCTTGGCCACAATCTGTTCTTTGGGACTTAATCGATCTGGTTTTGGTAAATGCATGGATACAGTACAAGCAAGATTACAGTCATACTACAGATCTGTTATCACTTATGGCGTTTCGTTTGGAGGTGGCCAAAGCATTGATTCTCTCCAGCGGCGTTGACACACAAGACTCATCACCTCCCTGCCCTCCTGCTCCAAAACTACATGGGCCAGAGACAAACACAAGACCTTCTCAGGTTCTTGAGACCCCTTTGCCTGATGAACATACACGGTATGATGGCTTTGGCCACTGGCCAGAGCAGCTGGCAGAGGGCGAGGAGGCCAGGAGGTGTCGATTTGGAGGCTGTGAGAGAACCTCACGTGTGCGGTGTCTCAAGTGCTGTGTGTTCCTGTGCATTTCTCGAAACCACAACTGCTTCCTGAAGTTTCACAGTCAGGGGTCTTCATGAGGCATACAGACTGTGCACATTTTAACTTAAAAGCATAGTTTACTCAAAAAACGAAAATTCTGTCATTAATTACTCAACCTCATGGCGTTCCAAACCTGTAAGACCTCCATTCATCTTCGGAACACAAATTAAGATATTTTTGATGGAATCCAAGAGCTTTCTGACCCTGCATATACAGCAAGAATCTTTCCATGTTCAAGGTCCAGAAAGGTACCAAGAACATCAACAAAATACTCCATGTGACATCAGTGGTTCGACTGTAATTTTATGTAGCTACTCCCTAAAATGGTGCTAGGGTGATGTGGAGGAGAAGAATTGTTGAATAAAGTTATTTAAGGTTTTTGTGCAACAAAAAGTGTTCTCGTATCTTCATATAATGATGGTTGAACCACTGATGTGACTATTTTTTCAATGTTCTTGGTACCTTTCTGGACCTTGAACATAGTCCACAAGACTCTCTGATTTAATAAACAATATCTTAATTTGTGTCCCGAAGTCGAATAAGGTGTTATGGTATTGGAAAAACATGAGGGTGAGAAATTAATGACAGAATTTTTATTTTTGGGTAAACTATCCCTTCAGAATTGTACTTATTTACTAAAGTAAGATGGTTAAGTATTAAGTTATTGCTCAAAACAAATCCTGAGCTATCCATATCTATTCTTGTCCAGGTTTTGTAGTTGACTCAGTTAAGCTCACTTGGATGTATAATGAATGTTATATTGTGATGGTTATATTTTCTTTTTATGTTGCTACTGATCCCATGTATTGTTTGCTTTCTATTTTCTAAAAGGAAAATTTCATTTTAGAATGTGATGTTTTCATTTAAAAATTCCTGGCTTTATTGATTTATTGTGCATTGTAAAGGCATCTTCAGTTTATTTGTATGAAATAAAAGCTTTTACATTTTATAGTACGGGCTCAGTCTTGTGATAAACACTTTCATGCATTTATATCTAAACTGTACAATTATAATAATAAATATTTTATATGTGGGCTACACAATTAAAAATGTTATCTCATTTTAGAAGCCATTAAGTTGTTTCGCATGACAAACAGAGCATCTCGATACCTGTTCTGCTTTTCTATGAACACAATGGAAAGTACAGCGGACGTCTTGGCACGTGATGCAGGTTTTTTCAGTCTTAACAGCGGGTCACTGACTACACGTTTGCGCCCCCTTTATTTTCATGTGAATTTCTGGTTTATGCCTTTTCCCTCCAGACAAATAGGATATTCTCTTTCAGGTAAGAATTCGGCTAAGTTATTTTTAAGACTAAAATCGGATTAATTTAAAATATAAGTGTTTCCCTCTTTTTGGGCTTTGTTTGAAGAGGTTTTGGATAGCGAACTTGGTTGTTAGTCTGCACCAAGTTTAACCTCGAATTTAGCAAATGGCTAATGAGATAGCAGCTTGATAACAAATAAATAAACACGTAACTTCGTTCAAACGTTTTTTATTTATTTATTTTACAACGACTTCTATGCATTGATAGTGGGGCTAATTTCAGTCCATTAAGACATGAGCTAGTCAGCTAGCTACATAGCATTGGTTTGGTTTGCAGACGCTTAAGGCCCTGTAGGCCTCGTTAGCCGGTTAGCATGTAGCTTAGTTAATGCGAACAAACGGTAGGCGGCTCTAAAACGCGCGATTGGAAACGTTTTGTCTCCTAACTTTGTTTTTAAAACGAAACCATATTTTTATAGTATGTACAAATATTTTAGTCTTCCGTGATGTTAAGTTATTAGTGTGTGAAACAAAGGTAGGTAAATGTATGTTAACCTTACTTTAAGATCGTCGGCTCTGTGGTGTGTTTTAATGGCTCAGGTGACTTTTCTTATTCAGCAGTGTGAAAACTTCTGGAAACTCGTGTAGAAAAGGGTTTAGTTGCATCCCTTGCGTTAATTAATGATTTGAGTGGCGCTTTTTAAATGGGTGACGGGTTTTGTGATACTTGCACACTCTATTATGTTTATAACGTATATGTTTGTATAACGTTACCTAGATTCTGTCATCTCATTTACAGCAGGCGTATATTGAATTCTTGAACTCTTATAATGGACTCTAACATACTGAATATAGAGGAGATAGTAATGGGCGGAGGAGAGGTTGCTGCCCCTGCTGAACTGCCTTCTGAGAAGACAGAGGATACCTACACCACCTCCATTCAGCAACATGTACCTCCTCCTGTCATTCAATCCTGTGAGTATGAAGAAAAATCATCGATTTAGTACTGGAATGGATATGGATAGACCTCCAGGTTTAAATGTATGGGCACCTGTTGCATAAAGCTAGTGATGTGTCAGTTTTTGCATTTTTTTTAAGCTGGGATGGAAAAATTAATCATTTTAATTAATAGTCTTGGGGAGTAAGATCCTTTCTTTATTTGTTATACTTTAAAATACTCTGCTGTTAGCCTGTTTTATATCTTGATGTTACACTAGGTATGTAGTTTTATTATAAACTTGTGATTAGTATTGTCTCCCCTCTTCTCTTTCTCTGCATATAGACCAGCATGAAAGCCTGCAGTGTTTCCAATGTTTTATTACTTTCTGCAACTCAAAAGCTAAGGAAAGGCATATGAAGAAGAGTCATCGGGAAGAGTATAAACAGCAGCTTCAACAGGTTAGTTGAAGTGTTACTTTCATTGCACCATATTAGCATGTATCCCTTGATTATTTGGGATTCACTAGCGTTTCTCATGTTATTGTCTCCTTAAGATTTTCGCTTTCACTTTTTGTATTCCTTATTTGTAAGCATCTTTGGATAAAACATCAAAAATTAATAAATGTAATCTATTCAGTGTTATACTTAAAGGAGTAGTTCACTTCCAGAACAAAAATTTACAGGTATTGTACTCACCCCTTGTCATCTAAGATGTTCATGTCTTTTTTTTTCTTCAGTTGTAAAGAAATTGTTTTTTGAGGAAAACATTTCAGGATTTCTCTCCATGTAATGGATATCTATGGTGCCCCTAAATTTGAACTTATGAAATGCTCACCCTAAATCGCTGTTTTACCTTTTTTTGTAAAGGACGTTTGACCTTCTTTGCATGTTCACTTTGTAAACACTGGGTCGGTACTTCTGCAGCGATGTAGGATGATTTTGAAGTTGGAGGAGAAAATTAGGTGTTCTTCGACATACCCTAACTGTCATAAACAGGAATACACACAGTTCAGGCAGAGATAGACCAAGATGAGCATTTGTGGTTAAAAAGTATCTAAATTTTTATTTTTTTTAGAAAATAGCTGATCGTTTCGCTAGATAAGACCTTTCATTCTTTGGCTTGGATCATTTAGAGCCCTTTAAGCTGCATTTAAACTGCATTTTGGAAGTTCAGATTCCATAGATATCTATTATATGGAGATAAATCCTGAAATGTTTTCCTTAAAAAAACAACTTCTTTACGACTGAAAAAAGAAAGACATGACCGTCTTGGATGACAAGGGGGTGAGTACATTATCTGTAAATTTTTGCACTGGAAGTGAACTACTCCTTTAATCAAATATTTACCATCTGCTTCAAACTCCAGATTGATTTCTTAGTTTAGTTTTATAGTATCAGTTCTCGTAATTGAGTGACGTGTTGCTTTGTGTCTGATGTTAAAGCCTTCTTCTAACACCACTGACTTTCACAGAAGTGTGCAGATATCAGATGAGTGGATGTATCTTTTTTTTGTAAAGCACTCCTTTAACCCAATTCAAATGACTAATAAAATAGGAAAGCAGAGAGAATCCGTTTGTTTAAACAATGTAAATCTTATTCTCACTGAATCTGATAAACACCACTGGCTTCACTCTCTTACACTTGATTGCATTTGTTATTGCTAATGTTATTTTGTTGATTTATTTATGACTGAAAAATACTTTTGTATGCTCTGTTAATCATTTTTAAGTGAAGGAAATGCCTTATATTATTTGTGTCACCTTTAGTGGTGTCAGCTTTATTTGACAGACTTAGCAAACTGAAAGCTGTGAATGTGGCACAAGGTGGAAGAGATGCTTTTTCAGAGGAAGGAGCTATTTGCGTTGTGCTTCCGCTTTTATTTTTAACTCTTAAAGAGTGTTGTTTGATATGATAATCTATGATAATACCGATGCTGATAATAATGTACACATGAGTTATGCCACCATATAACTCTTGAAAAAGTAATGCAATACATCAATAAATATAAGTCTAATTCTAATTAAAAACTAAGCTTAAATAAAAAACATTGTGCTGAAAATATATTTTTAATTAAAGGTTTTAAAAACCTTTGAGTGATGAATTCAAAAACACTGTTTGAAATTATTTTGGTTTCATTGTATATTCACAAACCTGTTGTCTTTGCATCAACAGTGCGATACTCTGTTCACATGCTATGTGTGCGATCGAACCTTCCCCTCCTCTGAGGAACTGACACAACATCAGTCGACCCACAACAAGGAGGACAAGCCCTTCAAATGTGCACATTGCAAAGAATGTTTCCGCACATTCTCAGAGGTGAGAGGAGTTTTAAATTTAATTTTAACAGAAAATGCTTGATTAGAAAAACATCTACAGAGTATTAAGTGTCTTATCTAATTAACTGAGAACATTTTTATTTGATTACCAAAATTACAGTGGAGATCAAAACAATCTATAAATACTTGATTTTTCTCTGAAATATTGTTTATCTACAAAATTTGAAGGAATATTAGCTGTGGGCATACTACTATTCGATTAACATGATAAACAAATTAATCAGAGAATTTCAACAAAAAAGATGTAATCACTGTAGCACGAAAGGTTTGGAAAACAACATGTTCCGCAGCAAAGCTGAGCTTAACATTTTGTTTCTCTCTGTTGATAAGAGGTTTGGTCACTGCAAAGTGGGCTTTCAGTCTGACTTCTGTTAGGGTCCGTCCACACTAGGGTTGGGCCGATGGCCGATAGACATCACGATGCTGAGCCATACTCCGCCCCGCCGCTGCAGCAACCCGCTCACGAAAAACACACTGAATCACACTATATAGCCAGATGAAATGCATGCTTTCAATTTCCGCATCTTTACTTATTTTATTATTATTATTATGAGGAAATAATAACAAGGAAGTTGTTAGCGATCACAATATAAATTACAGTGAACTCCAAACGAATTACATGAACTAGTTTGTTTACATTAATAAATGAGGCATACAAAAACAGCAGAAAAAATTCAAAATAATTTTAATTAAATTAGATTAAATAAACTACACCAAATATGCCTTTTTCATGATTTTACCATAACGAACCGAGCTTGGAACAAAAAACGAGAATATATATATTTTTTTCCATCAAAATACAAACGTACAATACAAAGCTTATACATTATAAATAACAGTTTATCATTCAAATGCATTGGGAATATGGAAACACTTGGGTTTGTGCCGAATTACAGAGGTACGTGAGCCCAACGCCTGCTATTTTAGTTTCGCTTTGTTTTGGATTCTTAACTTTATATATTTTGTTTCATTCCTGTTCTGTTCAGAATACCGTTACATTTAGATGATTCGTTTTGGAGTCAGGGTAACTCACTTATAGCTATGTTTATAGTGTTTACAATGTTAATACATAATAATATTTCGCTTGATTTGTTATTATTTCTGATATTACACTTTCTCTCTAAAGATTCCGCTGCTCATTAAATGCATTTGGAGAGAGTGGTTAAGCAATCAATGAGAGCGATTTTGAACTTAAAGCTGACTGGTCGAAAATATGTTAAGGACCAACACACATCCTCCAAATACATCTACATAAACCCGCGCTTGCTCTGTCTCGTATGCACGCACGCACTGTCACGATCTAATGCTCTTGTTAATGCCGGATCTTTAAAAATCCGGCTCAAATTAAGCACTGGTCGAAACGGGAGGCTACAATTAATTAATTCGTTATGAATTAATTATTTAACAACAACCATCCCACCCCCCGCGGACGATGCCATCGTCCATTGTGATGTTTCACGTTAGACATTGTACGATGCCAAATTGGTTGACATCGCCCAACCCTAGTCCACACGAAGCAAGAGCTTTCCCTATTCAATTTTTTTTTTCCTTGTTCTAAAAAAAAATTAAACGTGGCGTAGTTTCAAGAAATATCTGCGTACACCTGAAACCACTGTAGTATACATGCCAGACCAGTACATGGCACTGTAATTCTGTCACAGAGATACACTAAATACAGAGAAGAAGACTTGAAGCATGCCCATAAACCTTGCACGTTGTATACAAACCCAACGTAACAAAAAGATGAACATGGAATGTTAGTTAATACAAATACAGTTGTTCTTTGTTTGTTCATGTTGTTGTTGCCGTTGCGTGACGTAGTGGTGTCTGATTAAGGTCGAGCCGTGGAGTGATGAAATCGTAATTTCACAAAACATACGGATTGGCTGTACACGAAAATGCAAGGGTGCTGTTTTCAGATTTATCGTGACCTGGTTTCAAAAAATAGTTTCAGGCTTTCAAAACTCCAGATCCATCTGGACGATATGCTGAAATAATACAACATTTTTACGTATACTAAACATGTCTCGGTGTTGCCGAGACAGATCCTTACCCTGTTCATCAGCACTGAACTTGCAAACAATTCCGGCTGCAGTTGTAACCAGGGTTCGAAATTAACTTTTTTGATCACCAGCCAAAGTGGCTGGTAACTTTCTGAAATTACCAGCCAATCAGAATTTCCATTAGACAAATTTTTACGTGGTGAAAATTAGGGGTGCAACGGTTCAACCTACTCACGGTTCGGTTTGTATCATGGTTTTAGAGTCACGGTTTCGGTACGTTTCAGTACATTTGCTATGTTTAGGGAAAAAATAAATAAAAGTAAAGAAATACGAATAATCTATCTAACTAGAAGCAACAGCACAAATAAATACAATAGAGTAATAATGCAATAAAATAAACTGATTTTTCAGGGGTTTTTTTAAGTAGGTCTAACATTAGTTTTTAGGTACAGAAACTATGCCGGGGCCCACCTCCTTCTCGGGTCAATTATACAAAGGCCCCCCTATGCCTGACATTTCCTCTAAAGGTGTTTATTTTTAAACCTTTTTTATTAACCAAAACATTTGTTTTGCCTTTTTATTCTTCTAATGCATGTTATAAAAAACCTCAAACAAACAAACTTTAAATTAAAACTATACTTTTGAATTTAAAAGAAAACCCTCTGCTCAGTTCTAACTTTTTAACATATATACAGATTTAAATCTCATGAATTCTTTAATTCAGAGATTCTTTACAACTTCAGAGTATTTTTTAAGCATTTAAGCATTCATTATAAAACACTCACAGGACAATCATTTTGACAACTACGAAAATACTTTAAAATTTCACGCAAAAGTACTATGGATCAGAGCCCCGAAAGCATGAATAGTTTGTGAATCAATAGCGGACTTATGCGTGCCTAGACTCCGATACACAAGAGTCTCATACATTACGCGCAAGTTCGTTAGTACAATTACTCTGATCGTACCTTTACATTAGCGCGATCTAGGGTTTGTTTCATGCAGCCAAGAGATGAAGTAGAGACCTGTTTTCCCGCGGGGGTATAGGTTACTTTTATGCAGGTTTTTGCGGGCGGGAGTGGGGCAAAACATAAATGTCGCGGGCGGGAGCAGGACGAAATAACATTTCTGCGGGAGTAATATTTGCGCGCGTTCTGAGGCGCGAGTTTTCAGGCTTCGGATGAGCGCACACACAGATCTTCTCACTGCGCGCGCGGGTTTGCGTCTTATGGCTCTTAAATGTTGAAACTGGCAAAGCTTAAATGAGTTTAGTTTAAATCCAGATTTGTGCAGTTCAGGTATCACCTGCACACGAGCGCTATCAGCACCCGGGAGACAACGGAATAATGACTGCTCATATTACAGCATGCGGCACTCGCACAGAACAATAATGGTTTGTCCAGGGGACAAACGACCCAGAGTGTCTCTGACATGATTTGCATGATTGGCTCAAGCATCACCGGCCAAACTGGCTGGTAAGTTTTCATCAATACCCGCCGAAATGATTTTTAACCCGCATTTGGCGGGTTGGCGGGTGTTAATTTCGAACCCTGGTTGTAACGGTCTGGGTGTCTGTCCCTTTAAGGCCTGGGTTTCGGGGAATTTCCCTTGCACTGCACAGAACTGTATATGCGGGAGGAATCATCCTCCTAATCGTTTTTGTTGCTTCTTCCTTTTAATAATAACAACCCCTTTTTGTTAATGGTGACCGACTTCGTGTGGTTATTAACGCACAGTAGGTTACACAGTGTTGAACCAATTGCCCATTGAGAGTCTCTGCATTATTCTGCCTTTTTGTGCATTTGTCCTACCTGGACGACCAGCCTTTGAGCTTCTTTAATGAATTAGAGTGTCACTGTAAAGAAGCAATATTTGAGAAATCAAATCAGTTCTTTTTTTAAAATATGTAATTTAAATTTTTATACTGTGCTGTAGAATACGATTAAATGATTAAATATGTGTAAAAACTGCCCTTCTACTCCTGTTAGGATACTCTAATTTTGATCTCCACTGTAGGCAATCTCAATCTACAGTTACTAAAAATGTTATGTCATTGTTATCATAGTGTTTGAGAGCATGGCCAGCTTTGTTCTCTACACATTCCTTGATTGTAAATATAAGCCTATGTTTAATATTTCAACATGTGCCACTTTCTTTCCACAAGTTAACAACACATCGGCGGCAAGTATGTCCTGAACGTCAGTTTGTTTGCAAAGAATGCAACGAGACGTTTCGAAGCCCTGGACTTTTGCGTAACCATCGTTTGACCCAACACCCTGTGCCCATGGATGGAGAGGATGGGGAGGATTCCTCCAAGACCTACCGATGTGGTAAATGCGGTAAGGGATTTGAAGAAGAAGCAGAGCTCCTGCAACATCAAGAGAACCATGCAGGTGACCGGCACTGCAACGGCAGCGCCGCTGGCAAACGTCGAGGGAGACCTCCAAAAACTGAGCCCGCAGCAGCTGGTGAAACGAAAGCCAAGATAAAAAAGGAGGAGGATGAGGCAGAGGGGCCTGAGGAAACCAACCATTCAGAAGACGCTTCTGCAAAACCAGCCACAGCTGAAGTGAAGACGCCAGGAAGGCGAGGACGCCCAGCCAAATCTACCCAGGAAGATGACAAAGCAGAAAATGATGACAAGAAAGCCGTTCTTCAGCCAGCTCTGCAGATCCCTTGCACAGAATGTGACCTCACTTTCCCCAGCCTGACGCAGCTTCGAGCACATAAGAAAGAGAAGCACACGCAGCGCAAGCCTCACCCTTGTGGAGAATGTGAGGAGAGTTTTAATCGACCCGAGCAGCTGGAGGCCCACACAGCAAGGGCACATAGTGCCGGCCGGCACACTTGCCCTACATGCGGGAAAAGCTTTGGCAGAGAAAGTAACCTGAAGGCTCATCAACAGAGCCATGGAAAAGAAGAGAAGCCAGTTGGCAAGAGATAATTCAGTTTGGGAAAATTTCGAGGGTGTTTGTTAACGGAAGACAAATTCAATTTTTAAAAATTTTGTGTGTAGAATTGTAGGTGGGGACAGGGTTCACTCTAGATTTTAAGTTGTAACATAGCAGGGGATCCGTCAGCTGTGTAACCCTCGAGATCAACACTATGTGAACATGTCATTTGAAAACTGGAAACCCAAAGGGTAGTGAGTTCACGGTTAACGAATGGTAATCGTGTTTGGGCGCCTCATTGTATCTTGACATCTGTACATAGCTTTGGCATGGCAAGTAACAAAGGATTCGTACCATGACTGAGTTCTCATTTGTAGGGTAACCATGTTGTAACTAAAACCATCAAGAGAAACCCACGGAAAAGCCTTATTATATTGTCTAAGGCTTCACATTGTTGTTTTCTTTCTTTTTTGGAAAATTTTAAAGTCTTTTCTATGACTATAATTGTGTTATTGTTTTTGCATTATTTTTAGAAGTGTGTACAATGGTGAATGGAAAGATTTACTAAATGATTGTTTTCTGCTCAGATCTGGCTAAATTTTATTTCAAATGTTTCCATTTTTTTTACAGGTATGACTTGACATTTGACTTGAACTTAAATGTTACCCACAACTAAGACAGTTCTCTCTGAGTGAAGTAAATGTCTGAATAATTCATTGAAAATGTTTTAAACGTTTTCTGATTTTTTTCTGTATTCTAATTTATGGTGCATCTGTAAAGAATTTCTTCAATGACGAATTAATGAGATTGGATGTGAGATATTTTACTTAGTTTTTAAAATCCTTGACGTTTTTAAATGGAAGACTTCAGGCAAGTGTGACTCCTCTAACTATCACAGATTAAAGCCTTTTTGCCATACATTATTTTGGGGTAATAACATTTCTGCCTAATTGTGAAGCATTTTTAATTATATTCACACAATCATTTTGCACACTGTATCTGCTCTTACAAAAACCATCTTGAACATCTTTTACACAAGTTGAACAATATCTGTATCTGTTGATTTTTCATGAAGATTGGGAAAACTGGATATAGCTAAAAGTGCGATGATCAAGCTAAACCTTTTCTTTCATTACGTTTCCAGTTAGCCTTAGGTTAGTTAGCAAGCTCAACATACTTAAGAGTAGAGAAGTGGTTAAGGAAAGCTTGTTTGATCAACTAGAACATGATTTCAGGATAGTTCATTCAAAGACAGGCATTGAGCAAGCTGGATACAATTTTCTATGACACCTGAAAGGCTGGCATCTTCCTGTGGGCAAAACTAATTTTAGTTACCATATAAACTTATACATTTACAACGGAAGAATAAGGAAAAATAATACCTACAAGTTTGGATGAATTACTGAATTATGAGATTAATTATTCTTGCATTCTACTAAAAGAGGACTGCGAGAAAAGGCCTCTTTCTGCAGCGGACATTTTACTACAGGTAAAACACATGGTATTCACCTTATTCTTCAATGCAGAAGTAAGCCTATGCGGGAGACTCCAGTTCATAACTATCAGAAGAATAGCAATGTGCAGTAAACGGTAAAAAAAAAATGGTTTGCACTACAAACCAGTGTGTTCATCAGGGGCGGAGCGGGGGGGTGGCTAATTGGGCTTAAGCCCCGAATGTTTTGTCAAAAGCCCCGAATCTTTTAGGTTTTTAGCGCAATGTTCCACCGGACAAAATTGCGATTGTTAACTCATGATTTCTGTTCTGTCTGTCCGCACCAATCTTGCACTTCTATCTACTCCTCAACCAGACCACCTAGAGACTTCGGGTTTTCGGCATTATGTTAAGAAAGGTCTAATCTCGGGAACGCACAAAAAAATTCCAGGAAAACATTTACTATCTCTTAGTGTTGTGATCCCATGACGTGAGAAAATTGCGCTAAAACACTCACTGAGTTTTTATTACTTGTTTAAAATAACTTCAACTTTGTTTCATTTCCTCTTGTAGGCTCTACTGGGTGAATTTTTTTTTTGTTTTTTTTTTTTGTTTTTTTTACTGAGTACCCTAACTATCATCATTTTCCCAGACAGTGTATAGATTTTTAGGAATTCTATTATCTCAAACAGCCTGAAAAATAGTGCATTTAGCTGACGTAATTGGGAAAAAATCTACACGGGGGAGCATGCCCCCGGACCCCCCTAGGTTTGGGCTAAGCCCCGAATGTTTACATCGTCTGGCTCCGCCCCTGGTGTTCATTATTAAGATAATACATTAAAATAATATGGTAAGACACCTATTTGCAATATCTAGCAGGAAATAAATTTTGTACAGCTAAAAATATCTGGACGGATGAGACCGGAAGCCAGACCCAAAAAAATTACACCGCGCTGGCTCTAACAGGAAAAATATGGAGGATAAACTACTAAACCATAAACTAATCGAAATTAACAGCTCGTCTTGATTTCAATGCAGTATAAAGGATTAAACTAGTCAATATAAGATGTTATGATGTGTTTCGTTCGCTAAAGTTTTATTTTTAAATGTTATTCTTTATATTGTAACATTTAATGAACAGTTCGTTAAACTAAACCACACCCTCTTATTCATACTGGGCTTTGCTGAATGTACCGTTGCCCTTTTTTTATCTTTAGCCAAATGTTAATATTTCATATAAAATTCTGCGCTTTGACGGTCTAAAAAGTAATACAATTATTTTCAAACTAACAAATTAGAGAAACACGTTTGCTGTGATTAGCTTTTTCGAAAGACCGCAATAACGCTCCCCTCCTGCAGATGGCAACGTCTATAATGTCAGGCGTTTTATACCGGAAGTATCGGATGGACTGTGGCTCACCTTATTTCTTCTGTATGCTCATGCAGCCTGATTTAAGCTTTATTGTAGTCAGTCGTGACAAAAAAAAATTTAACACGGCAGTTGCAATCACGCATTATACAGTTGTGGTTTATGATCATAACAGACTGTCGTTGAGCGGTTAATAAACCCGGCATGATCAGAGATTGATTGTTGCATTGCTGAACAGTAGATCCTGAAGCGAAGGTGTTTTCAAATGCTCGTCGAAGACTTCTAGGTAATGTGAATGTAGTAAACTTGCTTCTGTGTTTATTGTAGTGACTGAATTAACAGACCAAAAGTGTTCAAAATGTTACTGTCTTGAAGGCATGCAGGTTTTCTCAGATGTTGGAGATGTTTCTCAGATGTTGTTTTCTCACTGTTTATGTTTGCATAATTTCTCTGCAAAGAGGGAAGACATATTTTCTATAATACTAACTAAATATGTTATCTATACATATATAATGTATATATGTGTGTGTGTGTGTGTGTGTGTGTGTGTGTGTGTGTGTGTGTGTGTGTGTGTGTGTGTGTGTGTAAGTTATTTAAATAACAATTGTTTAAAATAAATTATATAGGAAAACATACATGTTATGTTTATGTGAACCTGGACCACAAAACCTGTCATAAGGGTATTTTTTTATACATCATTACCTCATTTATACTGAATAAATTAGCTTTCCATTGATGTATGGTTTGTTAGGATAGGACATTATTTGGTCAAGATACAACTATTTGATAATCTGGAATCTGAGGGTGCAAAAAAATCTAAATATTGAGAAAATCACCAAAAGTTGTCCAAATGAAGTTCTTAGCAATGCATATTACTAATCAAAATATAAGTTTACAGTAATATTTACAGTAGAAAAAGTACAAAATATCTTTATTGAACATGATCTTTACTAAATATCCTAATGTGTTTTTTTTTGTTTGTTTTTTTTGCGTAAAAGAAAAATTGATCATTTTGACTCATACAATGTATTTTTGGCTATAGCAACAAATACACCCATGCTACTTAAGACTGGTTTTGTGGTCCAGGGTCACATATATGTGGTACATGTGGCTCTTTATTAATGACAATATCTTCCTGTTCCTATTTCTCTTCAAGGCATCATGTCAGAGTTTACCCTTGATATCCAGCTGACCGAGTTGGGGTTTTCAAACTGGAATTTCCCTCTCTGTGAGCCACAGAGTGTTAAAGAGAACTTTTTGCCAACTCAGAATGGCACTGAAACGCCTGCAGACTGTCATGAAGATGCCTGCTCTGTTGCGAGTGCATCGGCTGACCAGAGCTTTTTACAGGACCATCAATATTTCACTCCCTTCAAAGATAACTCTTCAAGTAATGGAGAAAAAGCTCAAAGCAATTCCAAAATCATTTCCACAGAGAACAAGGATAAAGTCATTAGCCATTCATGGAATAGAAGAAGAAGAAGAAAGGAGATAGAACAGAGTGATGATGATGATGAGGAAGAGGATAATGATGAAGAGCAAAACAGTCAAGAGGGAAAGAAAAAATATGACAAGGAACAGAAATGTTCAGAGGGGAGGCAGGAAGCCTTCAGTGTCACGACAGATGATGCTATGTCTGGTGAAGAAAGGACTGATGAGGATGCAGAAATTGTTTTGACTGATGATGATGTTGATGAGGAGGAAGTAGTAGAAGAAGAAGAAGAGGAGGAGGAGGAAGAAGAAGAAGATGATGTCGAGGAGGAGAGGGTGGAAGAAGATGATGATGATGTTTCCTGGTCAGGTACTGTATCATTTTCCAAAAAATGGATTGTGATTGAATTCATACACTATTTTGTAGATTTTTTAGATATTTAAGAATTTTGTTTGCTGAAAGTTTTACTTGGCCCACCACAAAAAATTAGTTAATAAAAAAATGTATATATATATATATATATATATATATATATATATATGTATGTATATGCTAAGTTTTACAAAGATTTCCAATGTTTTTTTAAGTCTCTTCTGCTCACCAAGCCTGCATTTATTTGATCCAAAGTATAGCAAAAACCATACAATTTTGAAATTTTTTACTATTTAAATGGACTGTTTTCTATTTGAATATATTGTAAAATGTAAATATTTCAAAGCTGAATTTTTAGCAACATTACTCCTGTCACATGAACCTACAGAAATCATTGTATTATTCTGATTTGCTGCTCAAAAAACATTTATTATTATTATGATGTTGAAAACAATTTTTTCTCTTTGATGAATTTAAAGCATCCTTATTAAATAAAAACAAAATAAAAAGTTATACTGACGCAAAGCTTTTGAATGATTTCGTGTATAATGTTACAAAAACTTTTTATTTCAATTAAATGCTGATCTTTGGATCTTTCTATTCATCAAAGAATGCTGAAAAAGATGCACTCAACTGCTTTAAATATTGATTATAATAGTAAAAAAGCATGATGATTTCTGATGGATCATGTGACACTGAAGACTTTGATCACAGGAATAAATTACATTTTAAAATATATACAAATAGAAAACAGTTATTTTAAATAGTAAAAAATATTTCAAAATTGTACTGTTTTTGGTGTACTTTGGATCAAATAAATGCAGGCTTGGTGAGCAGAAGAGACTTAAAAAAAAGTAAAATATTTATTTTCTGATAAATTTTCTATAAATAGTAGGGCCGGGACTCGATTAAAAAATTTAATCAAATTAATTAGAGGCTTTGTAATTAATTAATCGAAATTAATCGCATTTTAATCGCATGTAAATATTTGACCTGAGAACAGTGAGAATTAAGATTTTTACATGGATTTTTAGTATACCATTGAATAATGACTGAATACATAAGCTTAAGCAACAAAATATTGTTTATTTTTGTTCAACCAAGTCCAACAGACCAGTGCAATATTGCCATTAAGTGTAGCAAGCATAGTGTAGCAAGAGGCACGTTCTTTAACGAGTCTTTCATTCCGAGAACTCTGCTCTTGTGTTTGCTTAAAGTGCCCCTATTATGCCATGTTAAAGGTAGTTAATATTGTTGTAATAGTCTCTTAAAACAGGTTTACATGTATGCAAGTTCAAAAAACACTTTAGTTTTCTCCAAAATTAGATTTAATTTTACCCCGTTTCTAAATGATTCGTAAACGACTCGTGTGAAGCAGTTCGAAGAATCAGTCTCTCTAAACCCCTCCTTTCAGTGAGCCCTCACTGCTGTGATTGGTCAGATGGTGCAGTCCTTTTGGATTGGTCTACCGCTTCAGCGCAAAACGAAACGCCCATTGGCATAACTGAATGACAGCTGTGGAGACCTGTTAATGCATAGAAAAGATAGCCTCGATTTTACCCTATCAATTCGAGCCGGAGTCTGACGATGAAACGGTTGAAGTGGCACATCGACAAGAAACTGTTTTGCAAGCACGACTGGAGCAGGACGTTTCTCAGTGGGTGTCATATTATAACTGTGGAAAGTGCTTGCAATTTGCTTTTGTAAGCGAACCGGGCACACCTCTACGTTGTGAACTTCAACACTGTAACGTACAACCCATAACACTGCGTTAAGCCATCGTTTATCATTATCATTACTTAAACTAATAAGGCAGACAGACAGTCAAGCTGCATCAATCACAATTTTTAGACTACATTGCACTCACAGCTGAACAACAGAACTACAGAAACGCAAGTTAGCCGCTTACCAAGACATGTGCGGGGTTGTTACACACCATAACGTACACAAAGACGTATTTTGAACGATCGCTAGAAAATACAATCATCAATTATTAATCATACTTACAGGTAGAAGTTCAGAGGAGCAAGCCGGTCCAAATAAACTGGGCACTGATCCATTTTTTAAAACCAAGCGTTTGGTGAATCCCGCGTTGTAACGTTACTCCCCAAGATTGGAAAAACAGTCATCAGTAAAATGACGCGAACACAACACAAGATTGGCATTGGACTGCTGAGGTGTTGAAAAAATTAATGTTAACCACTCATTCTTGGTAGTTTCATCTTTCGGAAGGACATATAAAACAAATTCACTCTCACAGCGCAGGGCGTCTTCTTGACATGATGTAACGTTAATCCACGTGAAAATGGTAGGCCTACTGTTTGTGGGCGGGCAAGTTGTTCGCGAAATTGAACGTGGGCGGACATTACACAAATGTGTAGCTCGTGACGTGTGGCCGTTACAGAAAAAAGATTCGAATTGCTGACGACTCGTTTAGGCGAATGTGAGCCGACTCTTTTTTTTGTTAAACAAAAACTTCATTTATAGTGCACTGTCGGCGTCACAACTTTGCAGATAGTTTATGTTCACATACAGCTACATGACACACTACATGAAATATCATATTTGAAAAGGCATAATAGGGGCACTTTAATTATGCATTTAAACGTTAATGACCAAACCTATCATTATAAATGTTGCTGCACATGGAATATAACGTGGATAACATTTAAAAAATTGTTTTTATCAGGTTACACACTGATTATTTATCACTCAAACCCCTTTCTCTACCTGTCCGTTGGTCGCGTATATCCTTTGTAGTTTTTTAACACTTTTTATGCGTGTTTGTAGTTCTAATCGAATCCTCGTTCACGGCGGCAATATTAGCAGTTAAGAGTGTGCATTGATCGTTAAGTAGTAGACCATCCGGGAATCTTTGGAATACTTTTTAAACATACTACGATTTGGGACATACTCTACTATTTAGGACGGACGCAGCTTCTTTGGTATAAGTTCTTTGGCTTGTCTGAACGCTAGTTTGTGCTCCAGTATAATCGGTCCGCCGAATCTCATCCAGTGAGAAACGTTCCGTGGTGCAAAACTTAGTGCGATTAAAATGCGTTAAAAAATTTTAACGCGTTATTTTTGTGTAATTAATTAATCTAAATTAACGCGTTAAAGTCCCGGCCCTAATAAATAGCTCTGCCATTGTTTAATGATAATTTAAAATTAACCTTTAAATGCCCTTTAAATAATTAGCTAATTAAAATGTATTTTTTTTAGCACTTGCAAGCTTTCATTCTAAACCATAATAATAAAATGTGATATTTTCTAAGTCAAAAATAAATAAAGCATTTTTTCTAATAAATAAAGCATTTAACATAATTGATGTAAAAATTTCTTTGTCATTATTTTTTTATTTTTTTTATTTTAATATATATATATATTTTTATTATTAGTTATTTACAAGCGCAATTAATTAGTTATTTTAAATTATTCAGCAATGATGCAACTCCTTGACAGCTATACTGTAACTCCGTAAAAATAGTTTTTTACTTACTAGATTTTCTGATGATTTCAATAGACAATAGACAAATTATTTCCTGTTATGGCAGTTGTTGATACACATTTTTCTTCAATTTCAGAGACAAATGGATCTGGAGAGAATGAAGAGAATCGCTGCCATGTATGTGATCTCACCTTCTCCTCTCTTTTCTTACTCCGAGAACATTTAAATATGCACACGGGTGTTCGCCCCTACCGCTGCGACGAATGCGGCAAGCAGTTCTGCCAGTTAGTCAATTACCGCGCACACCTTCGCTCCCACTCCCAGAAGGCCTCCATCCACTGTCGCGTTTGCTCAACCACCTTTGAGACCGAGGAACAGCTCCAGCAGCACTTGGACACCAACCATTTTGAAAAAGAGTTCTATCAGTGTGATTTTTGCAAGCAGATTTTCACTAACCTAGAAGTGTGCCAGAGTCACGTCGAAGCGCACAGGCAACAGGCCAAACGACATTTGTGCCTCAAATGTGGCGCCAGTTTTCGCCTTCGCAACTCGCTGCTCCGTCACCTGGAATGGCACAGCAGAGGCATCTTCTCCTGCTCTGACTGTGAGCGGACCTTCTCCAGCAAGGCTTCTTTGTTACGCCACAGTTTCTCTCACTTGGGCGTCTTGCCGTATACGTGTCTAAAGTGCAAACGCCATTTCCGTTTGCCCTCTCTCTACCACAACCACGAGTGTAAGCCAGAGAACATCCAGTGCATGGCGTGTTTGGTTTTCTTTCAGAGTCAGGAGGACTTTGATAAGCATAAGAAGGACACGGGATGCTGGGGTCATCAGGGGGCTTTGCCTAGCAAGACAGATGAGATCCGCTGCATGGAATGTGGCCAAGTCTTTGCAAGCATTGAGGAATTAAAGAAGCACGGAAGCACTCACCAGAGAGTCCTAAAGTGTGCTGAATGTGGGATGGGTTTTCGCTCGTCACTCATGCTTATGTCACACATGGGAGGGCATGCGGGACAGCGGCCGTGTTTCTGTCAGGACTGTGGCCTGGGCTTCCCACATCAACAGGGTTATGACAGCCACCTGAAGACGTGCGGAGTGGTGACACCACCAGTGGTAAGCTTTTTTCCCCCTCATTCATACTTGTACTCTAAAGCAGGGGTTTTAAAGGGGCTAGGTTGAAATTTACTGAAAAAAAGTGTAAAATTTGTTGATAAATAAAAAGTGGAGCAAATTCACATAGATTGAATTTGATATGCGTTTCATTCCAGTGCTGTTATTGCTAACTACAATTGTTCAAAATATTTTTTTGTGATTGAAAAAAGCTAAAATAAAATATAAATATTAGATGAAAAATTAGAAGTACAATGAAGTACTAAAGTACTAAAACTGATTACTAAAACAAACTTAATAAGGCGTGCGTTCAGCTGCATTCAGCTGGAGCGTTCAGAGGTGTAAATCACTGACAAGCTACGCCAAATCGCGCTCAAAATTGCATTAGATTTTGAGCGCGATTTGGCGTAGCTTGTCAGTGATTTACGTCTCTGTGTATTATTTGCCGCTCCAGCTGAACGTACGTGATGGAGATTTACTACTAATCAAAGTACCGGCTTCATTGACTAAACGCGCCTCACAACATCGTGCGATTAATCGTGTAGCCCTACTTAACATAAACTGAAATTAAAATATAAAAGTAAAAGGGATAATTCACCCCAAAATTAAAAGCCAATGACATTGAACAATGAGCAATTACACTAACATTGTTAGTGTAACTGTTGTTACACAACAATAACTATTTTTATTATTTTTAACTTGCCACATGCTTTCAAGAACTATTCTTCAAAAAATGCTTGGAATGATTGTGAAACGTGCCATAGAAATGAATTTAATTGCAAATGTTTGTCTTTTCATACATTTAACAGTAGTTAATAGTCAATATTTTTCAAGTTTTGATTTGGCTTTGATAAAATGATAATATAACTTTTTTTTAATTATACCATTTCTTTTATTTTTATGAAATAAAACAATAATAAATTGCCTTGCCACATGCTTTCAAGAACCATTCTTTGAAAAATGCTTTGGAATGATTTTATCGTGAAATGTGCCACAGAAATACATTTATTTGAAAATTTGTGTCATTTTATAAATGTAACAGTAGTTAACGGTGAATATTTTCCAGGTAAGTGTTTTTCTTTGGCTTTGGTAAAATGATAAATTTACATATTTTTAAAATTATACTATTTCTTTTATTTTTAAGAAATTAATAATAATTATTATTATTATTATTATTATTATTATTATGAAAAAAATTGTAAGTAAAAAATTGCCTTGCCCCACACTTTCAAGAACTGTTTTTAAAAAAAAAAAAAAATATATATATATATATATATATATATATATATATATATATATTCTTAAGAAATTAAAGAAAAATTATATATATGTCTATTTAAGAAGTAATAAAAAAATAAAAAAAATGCCTTGCCACATGCTTTCAAGAACCATTCTTTAAAAAATGCTTTGGCATGATTTTATCGTAAAACGTGCCATAGAAATACATTTAATTGACATTTAACAGTAGTTAATAGTCAATATTTTCCAGATGTGTTTTTATTTGGCTTTGGTAAAATGAA
>NC_133369.1:29626256-29751646 GCF_049309525.1 Garra rufa
GCATCTTGAGACAAAACAAAGGCACTGATATATTTTAAGATCAATCATTGCAATTTTGTTTCAGTTGAAACAGCTTAGATTTACATTTTAGTCTAGGACTAGGCTTAAGCCTTGTCTGTGAAACCGGGGGTTAATGTTTAAGCATATAATGATATTCTAGGGGATTGTGTGCTTCTAATTTTGTAGCAACAGTTTGGATAGGACCCTTTTCTATTCTAACAGAGCCATGCCTCTGTGTGTTCAAAAAGAAATGATTGATTCAGTCAGTGTGGAAGAACCTGACTGGTCTGTATAAAGCAAAGTCTTAATCCCAGCTGAACACCTCTGGTGTGACTTTAAATGCAGACCTTGTGCCAAAAACTCTAAAACCAAAAACTTGTACATACACTAAAAGTACCTGGACACCCCCTTCTTTAGAACAGAAATAGGCACTTTCAGAATTGTGGCAACAAAGATGGAAACATAATTCATGTATTTAAACATTTTATTTTTATTTTATCTCTGTTGCATATATCTCTGACCATATGTACAAGTCATTGGTGTTTGGTGAAGAGTTTTTGGCTCAAGGTCTGCATTTAAAGTCACACCAGAGATGTTCAGCTGAGATTAGGACTTTGCTTCGTGCAGACCAGTCAAGTTCTTCCACATTGACTTAATCATTTCTTCTAGAACTTTGCTTTATACACAGAGGTATTGTCATGTTAGAATAGAAAAGGGTCCTGTCAAAACTGTTGCTATAAAATTAGAAGCACAAAATTCCCTAAAATATCATTATATGCCTAAACATTAAGATTTGTACACATGGAAATTACTTAATTAGTCAAACTAGTTCTTTTGAAGCGGGTGTTCCAATACTTTTACAATATAGTGTGTGTGTGTGTGTGTGTGTGTATATATACAGTAGTCGACATTTGAAGAGGATCAAAACCTTTCATCAACGTGGTCCTAAAACCAAAAAAATACCAGTTCTTGTCTAAGGACAACTTTGATTAACTTTTTTTTGATCCACTTCAAATGTTGACTACTGTATACTGACTCCAAGCTTTTGAATGGTATAGTGTATAATGTTGCAAAAGTTTTTCATTTCATTTTCAGAATGCTGATCTTTGATCACAGGAATAAATGAATTTATATTTTTAAATTAATAAACCAATTAAAATGGTAGTGAATATCGCAGATTCATATATGTAGTGTAACATTTACTTTATGCTCTCTATTTTTGATATTCTTCAGTAACATCTGCTCTGAGCTAAAAAAAAAAAAAAAAAAAAAACTGAGCACAAGAATTAAGAGACCTTTAGTTAACCCACAAAATATCAGCAAAGATGTGTCCTAAGTGTACTTTTAAATTAGCGTGTTATTTTTTGCGTGTTGTTATAAATATGAAAAGTAACTAATGACTCTAAACTGGAATCTCCCAGAAATTCCCAAATCCGAAACAAGCACAAGACAGTGACTCTTCCGCTAAGAAAAAAGGAAGTATAAATTGTCTTTACTTTATCACATACATTTCCTTTATTTGCACTTAGGCTGTTTAATAATGATGGATATTATTTTGGAAAACTAAAGAATTTACATACTTTAACAAAAATGTTGCTTGTTTGCTTACAAAAATGTGGATTCACTATTTATGAAATAATGTATTAAAAATCTACATTTAACAAAAAAAACACTCAATGCATTAATATAAACATTACAAATACTTTTTAGAATATTTAAAGTTACATGGAGGATAATAATCTATAAAAAGCTTTAAGGTATTGTAAGGCAAAGGTCATTTATCTGTCAGACTGAGCTTCAGGAAATAACCTACCAGTACCTCATCAGTTCATTTATCTACTAAACAAGGCAGGTTTTCAGGTGTGACTGAACTACACTCTCCTCCGTCACAGATGTAAAGACCAACATCCTTTTTTAAATAAATTGATATTGTAAGTAGGACAGAAGATAAGTTTCGCTTTCTACCTGTTTGGGGTTATCAGATCCTGGCTTTAGTAGTCACATCCTGTGCTGTGAGGCTTTTAACCGCATTAACACCCAGGTCCCTCTTACTAGCCTCTTGCTCGCATATCTAACTTACTGTGAACTGAAACTACATTACTAAGAAGGACATTTGAAAATGCCTATATTTTCAGTTGCATGTCATGTAAATGAACTGTATGCTCTGGTTTAGTTTTAAATTAATTCTGTACTTTTAAACCTAAAAGTATTTTAACACTGATAAAAGGATAAAATGTAAACAAATTAAATACTAAACTAGGTTAAGTGTGTGTGTGTGTGTGTGTGTGTGTGTGTGTGTGTGTGTGTGTGTGTGTGGGGCACGTGTAGCTCCTCCCCACTGTCCTTTGGTTCTATTTTGATGGATGGTGATAAGTCATCAGCACATACTTAGTGATTTTTCACACACAGACAATTTCCATATCATTCAATCTCATATTCAAGGCTTCACCAACCCTGAGCAATTGTTTCTCTAAACCTGCATTCATTATGAGAAGGACTGTGTTCCTAATGGCCCCCATGAATGGACTACTCGGTGAGTACATTTTACTTTCACATACTCATAAGGTTTTAAGCTTAAATTGACTTTTTTTTTGTTCTCCACAAATCCTCCGCATTAAAATTATCAAATTGTTTGAGAGTCAGTAATACTTGGGTGAATATTTCCTATCTTTAAAGCACAATAATAATAATTAAACACTGATTTTGACATCATTTTCTCTTCGAAAATCAAAAAGATAATATATGGTAGATCAATAGCAATGTAGAGAAAGCATTAACAAGACTTCATGCACGTATACACTACCAGTCAAAAGTTTTTGAACAGTAAGATTTTTAATGTTTTCTAAAGAAGTCTCTTCTGCTTACCAAGCCTGCATTTATTTGATTCAAGTACGGCAAGACAGTAATATTTTTACTGTTTAAAATAACTGTTTTCTATTTGAATATGTTTTAAAAATGTAATTTATTCCTGTGATTTTTTTTGTACAGCAGCTTTGCAACGATTTGTATTGTGAAAAGCGCTATACAAATAAACTTGAATTGAATTGAAATTGATTTCAAAGCTAAATTTTATCATAATTACTCCAGTCACATGATCCTTCTAAATCATTCTAATATTCTAATATTCTGAAGGATCATGTGACTGGAGTAATAATGCTAAAAATTTAGCTTTTAAATATTCAAAAATATTTCACATTATTAATGTTTTCACTGTATTTTGGGTCAAATAAATGCAAGCCTGGTGAGCAGAAGAGACTTCTTTAAAAAACATTACAAATCTTATTGTTCAAAAACTTTTGACTGATATTATATTATATTATATTATTCCATGGAATGTCTGGATACTGGATTCTGATTGGCTGGCAGGTGTGCAGTAAAACCGTTTAATGCACAGGTAGTTCCAAGTCAGTTAAATCACCGTTCTATATTAATGCGCTGCTTTAATTGATGCACGCAAACACACACACAGAGAGAGAGAGAGAGGTCGGACTCGGAGATCGCACTGAGCTGCTCACATACCTAAACTTCTTGTCAGCACTTCCCCGTGATTCTTATTGTTAAAATATCGTAGATACTAGATCGCTACATTATATTCCTCAGCAACGAGGTGGTAAAACTGCTGTTTTTGAATGAATTTGTTGTTTGTAGAGAGAGACCGGCAGCATGCAAGCAGGTACGCACACACACACACACACACACACACACACACACACATGTTTGTTTTTGTGAATTGTGGGGACATTCCATAGACGTAATGGTTTTTATACTGTACAAACGATATTTGCTATCACCCTACACCTTCCCTACACCTAAACCTAGCCCTCACAGGAGACTGTGCATATCTTTACATTCTCAAAAAAACGTATTCTGTATGATTTATAAGCCTTTTGAAAAGTGGGGACATGGGCAATGTCCTCATAAGTCACCCTCTCCTTGTAATACCTATGTCATACCCATGTTATTACACCAATTTGTGTCCTGATATGTCACAAAAACAAACACACACACACACACACACACACACACACAACTGTCATCTCTCTCTCGCGCCTTCTCGCTCACTCTCGGTCTGTGATAATTTACTGAAACAAATGCTATAATTCATTCAAACAAATGTGATCTTACCGCACTATTTCATCTCTGTGTGATTTGAAGCAGGCAGAATGCTAGAGCTGCGTGTCATAACTGACGAAAATAACCGTCTTTTTTACCTATTCGGTCAAATATTGTGCTGCAAAGAGCAGTACTAGTTTGAACTTGTCTATAACTTGGCAAATAACCATGCAATAAGCGGGATAATCATTGGCACTTCGCGGAGGCAACCACCCTCCGCTTTGCGTGGGGCGGTTATTAGCCTCCACGTTGTGCATTTAAAATCCTTTAATGCACGGCAAACCGTTGATTATCCCTTACTTATACTATATTATATTATATTATGTGTAGATATTAAGTTACAGACCACGGTATGGCTAGTGTTATATTTTCTGTATTATATACTTTTTATATTCATCATACTGTATTAAGTATGTATACTGTATAGCAGGGGTCCCCAAACTTTTTTCTGAGCAGGCCACATAATTTTCTTTTCTTTAATGGGGGGCCGGGTCGGTTTATAAAAGAAAATTCCATGGGCTGGACTGACTACTACTATTATTTTATTATGATTTTACCTGTATTTATTATACCTTTTAATGCTAGAATAGTTTATTATTTTTTATGCACCAGACAGACAAATGATCATTTCTTTTCAAAAGATATACAGGTGCTTCTCAGTAAATTAGAATGTCATGGAAAAGTTCATTTATTTCAGTAATTCAACTCAAATTGTAAAACTTGTCTATTAAATACATTTAATGCACACAGAGTGAGCTAGTTTAAGTCTTTGGTTCTTTTAATTGTGATGATTTGGCTCACATTTAACAAAAACCCACCAATTCGCTATCTCAACAAATTAGAATATGGTGAATATGCCAATCAACTCAAAACAACTGCAAAGGTTTCCTGAGCCGTCAAAATGGTCTCTCAGTTTGGTTCACTAGGATACACAATCATGGGAAAGACTGCTGATCTGACAGTTGTCCAGAAGACAATCATTGACACCCTTCACAAGGAGGGTAAGCCACAAACATTGATTGCCAAAGAAGCTGGCTGTTCACAGAGTGCTGTATCCAAGCATGTTAACAGAAAGTTGAGTTAAAGAAAAAAGTGTGGAAGAAAAAGATGCACAACCAACCGAGAGAACCGCAGCCTTGAGAGGCTTGTCAAGCAAAATCGATTCAAGAATTTGGGTGAACTTCACAAGCAATGGACTGAGGCTGGGGTCAAGGCATCAAGAGCCACCACACACAGACGTGTCAAGGAACGATCGCGATGACACATTATGGCAATGTACCCTTCTGTTGGTGATTTTAACAAATAATTAGGCAATGTTAATAACTAAGGGACATTTTAGGTTGAAAGCCAACCTTTATTATCAAATGCCGACATGATATAAGTAAAACATATTTAAAATTACATTTTCAAAATATATCTCTGGCATTGTTCAGAGGGCCGGTCCAAATGTGGGGGCGGGCCGCATTCGGCCCCCGGGCCTTAGTTTGGGGACCCCTGCTGTATAATGTCTGTATTATTTTATCATGATTTTTATCATATTTTTATTCCTGGAAAAAACACACCAAGCTAAATTCTAATAAATATTAATATAAAAAAATACATATAAATAGGCTGTATCCATTTAATGAGGTTGTGAAAAACTGAAATGCAGAACTATTTGTGTTCGCGTTTTGTTTGTGGATTTATATGGACTCAGTAGTTAATGCAAGAAATCAAGAGGAAATTATATTTTCAGTTGTTGTTTGACTTGAAAACATACTATTATAACATTGTGTCTTCTGTCTTCCCCTTTCACTTTCATCAACAGGTCTTGTTGAGGGGAATCAAGGTAATAGGGGTTTTTTTTTCATACATGTTAAATTATGTTTTGACATATTATAGAGTGAATGTGCCAATGTATTTGCATTGTCAGACTGCAGTTCATGTTACCAGTTGGACATTGGAGTGGCTATTGGGATCATCACCTGTGACGTCATCCTCACGCTCCTCATCGCTCTCTTAGTCTACTGTTTTGTTTCTCATCAGAGAAGAAGAGGCAGTTTACATACACATGCCAGATGCTGTGGCTCAGGTATACCTGTTTGTAAGAGAAATCAGTACAGAATTAAACATATTCCAGTCAAAATGACAACATTTTTCTGTTGTTTAAGGTAAAGCTCAAAACTTAAAAACTCACCAGCCATCAGTGAGGCCAAAATCGATTGAAGTGGAATCACCTTATCAGGTAAAATGAGCAATATCAGTGGTTTATTTAACTACAAATATATATACAGTAGTATTTTAATAAATGCAACATATTTGGTTAAATCTCATCTGTCATGTCTTCTAAATCTCTTTTTTTCTCTCATAATGATCTGACAGGAACTTTATGGAGTCCAGTCAGATATATACAATGATCTTCAGCAGTATCGGAAATGAGGTGACCATGTTAATGGTTATATGCAAACCTAAGAATATTGGGAGGTTGCATACATTTTTAAACTGTCACAAATATGCATTTGCATAAATAAGCTACAATAATTGATTTATACACAAAACAACAACAACTTTGAATTCATGTGATTGGTTATGTGGTCATATACAAACCATGAATCTAAAATTTATTTTCATAGTTTGTGAAAGGAATTTGTCATTTTTAATATGACTGTAAAAGTTGTTTTCATCTGTCATTTTTTATTTATTCAAAACCTTTGTAATGAAACTAGATCAGAATATAATTCCCTTGCTCTTTATGTAGAAATAAATGTTTTATTTTAATTGTGTGGTTTTTGATTATTCCGTTGTCCACAGAGAGCATAGAAAGGTGGATGAAGCCACACTCAAACATGCAGTTTTTTTTCAAGCGGCTAAGGAAGTGGATGCAGTGTTTAGAACCTGTTTAGAAATCACATGACCACAGTGAATCAGTTAGATAAGACGGAAAGACTTCCTGAATTTTAAGTTCCGAGTTTTAAAATCCTGAATCTTATACTTTCTGCATTCTTATGGGCATTTTCACTATTGCTGATTTATTGCTCTGTGTTTGTACAGTTGAGGTCAAAAGTTTACATACACCTTGCCGAATCTGCAAAAATGTTAATTATTTGACCAAAATAAGAGGGATCATACAAAATGCATGTTATTTTTTATTTAGTACTGACCTAAATAAGATATTTCACATAAAATACATTTACATATAGTCCACAAGAGAAAATAATAGTTGAATTTATAAAACCCTGTTCAAAAGTTTACATACACTCTTAAAAATAAATGTTCTTTCTTCCCCAAAGAACCTTTCAGTGAACAATTCCTAAAAGAACCATTTCGAAGAACATTTTAAAAATCTAAAGAACCTTATAAAGAACTTTTTCTGCATTTGAAAGATTTCATGGTTGTTCAAGGTTCTTCATAGAGCCATCGATGCCAATAAAGAACCTTTATTTTTAAGAGTGTACACTTGATTCTTAATAATGTGTTGTTGCTTGAATGATCCACAGCTGTTTTTAGGTTTTTCTTTAGTGTTTATGAGTCCCTTGTTTGTCCTGAAAAGTTAAAGTGTTCGTTGTTTTTTTGAAAAGTCTTTCAGATCTCACAAATTCTTTGGTTTTTTATCATTTTTGTGTATTTGAACCCTTTCCAACTCTGACTGTATGATTTCGAGATCCATCTTTTCACACTGAGGACAACTGAGGGACTCATATGCAACTATTACAGAAGGTTCAAACGCTCACTGATGCTCCAGAAAGAGAAACAATGGATTAAACTTTTTAAATTGGAAGATTAGAGTAAATTGAACTTATTTTATCCTCTGGGAAAGATGTAAGTATATTCTGTAGCTTCTGAAGGGCAGTACAAAATGAGAAAATGTTATATTTAGGCAAAATATAAAAAATGTACACATCTTCATTCTGTTCAAAAGTTTACACCCCCAGCTCTTAATGCATTGTTTTTCCTTCTGAAGCATCAGTGACTGTTTGAACCTTCTGTAATAGTTGCATATGTTATAGTTGTAGTTGTTCTCAGTATGAAAATGTGGATCTGAAAATCATACAGTCATTGTTGGAAAGGGTTCAAATACACAAAAATACAGTGCGGGCAGTTTAAGTATTCAGGACAAACAAGGGACTCATGAACAACGATCACTAAACAACAACAAAAAACAGCTGTGGATCATTCAGCTAACAACACAGTATTAGGAATCAAGCATATGTAAACTTTTGAATGGGGTCATTTTAATAAATTATTTTTTTAATTATTTTCTCTTACTATATGTAAACGTATTTTATGTGAAATAGCTTGTTCAGGTCAGTACTAAATAAAAAATAACTTGCATTTCGAATGATCTCTCCCCAAACAAAGAAAATCAAGGAAATGAAAATGAAGGGTGCTTGACATTTGGCTTGGCACAGAGCACAATTTAATTGAGCTCTTAGTTTAAGTGTGACCACTTCCAACGTCCACAAGAGTGCACTATTATCTCAGTGTGCTGCATGTCACACTCACTGTAAATTCTGTCTGCCTCATTTCTGTCATTCATGCCTTGTTTCAGTGCAGCTTACAGTAATAATGTACGATTGGTCTACAACGGATTCGATATCTCGTTTGTCTTTGCAACAATTTAGTAAGAAAGTACCAGTAAACTAATAACACTTACTTATTTTGGTCATTCATGCTAGACTAACCAAGGCTGTTGGAATTTAAGTATTTACGACAGCAGCATTCTTCTTCAGACTTATTATTAAATATTTTATGAAAATTATCGTTACAGCAACTTAAATCATGCTCTGGCATAATTCGCGTACGTTCACTGACTGCAGAACGGTGCGACTATGATATAAATAGCCAAATTACACACAGTTTCACCCATATGACAGTATTTAAGTGAAATAGAAAATGTATGGTAAAGAAAAACGATTACCATATACTAATTAACGTTTCTTTAGTCAATGTCAACGAATTTCGGAACGCACGAAACTGTACAGAAGCGAGACGCGTCATTGTTTACGTACATGCACAAACTGTTTCGGGCCTAATGGTAAGTGTTTTTTAAATCTTAACTGTATTTGTGTTAAGTCCTTTAGCAGATTTTGTCTTCCACGTGGCTGGTGTTCTTCCTCAGTTCCGCTGGATTTTGGAAAAGGCAAATACAAACTAAACTTTAAATTTAGGATTGTTTTCACCATTACAATTTGAGATCTGTGGCATGGTTCAGTGCATATTTCATGATTCTGTCTAAATGCTAGCTATGCTATTTGTTTGAGGGACACATGTGGACAAACAAAGAGAGCGTTCAGATGAAACTAGGTTGGGCTAATCTTTTAATAATCTTACATCAGGTTTTTTAATAGGATTTCAAACACTTTCTTTTGCTTCCTGTGCACTATTTACCCAAAGCCTTGCATGCTTGAACTCCTCAGAAAGAAACAGCAGGACCATATTCAGAGAAAGAAACCAATTATTTTCTGAATTTGGACTGGTTTGTTTGCTTAAGTTTTGCTTTTTTTTCTGTCAGTGTAAGAGGAAATCTACATGAGTGTTTACATGCGGTTTTAAGATTGTAATATGCTTCCCTGCTTTTCTCATGGTTGCTTACTGTTTGAGAACTGTTCGTCCTCAGCTATTCACAGTGTATGCTGTTGGTATGTGCTGGGCAGCACAAATAAAGGAGGAACTAGAGGAGTGAGGCATCTATCCTGACCTTGGCAGCCAGTTATCAACTTCAGGCTTATGTAGCTTTATCATTTATCAGATTATCAAAATACATTCCTTAACTGAACACCAGCACAACAAATGGAGTTTCAGTTTCACAGAGTCATCTTTAATGTGTGTCTTTTTGTGCTTGTTGATTCGTCAGTGCTGTTAAACCTGCAAGATTTAGAACCAGAGAATGTGGCTTAAGATAGCAGCATGTGGTCTTAGAGTAAAGTAGACTTCTCTTAAATGCTTGTTATGGTCAATTTTGAGGTATGCATTGATGTGGATGTTGGAATTATAATCCGTGATTTGAAATGGTCCAGGAATGGAAGTGTAATCCATAAAACAGTGACTCTTGTATACAGTGCCTTGCAAAAGTATCCATACTCCTTCATTTTTTTCACATTTTGTTTCGTTGCAGCATTATGTTAAACTGCTTTAAATTACTTTTCTTTTCCACATCAATCTACATCTCATACACCATAATGACAAAGCACAAAACAGGTTTGTAACTACTTTGCAAATTTATTAGAAATAAAAAACGGAAAAGATCCCGTTGCATAAGTATTCATACCCTTTTCTGGGACACTCGAAATTTAGCTCAGGAGCATTCATATTGCTTCTAGACTTACACTACACTTCGAGTGGAGTTAAACTGTGGCAGATTCATTTGAATGAGTATGATTTAGAAAGGCACACACCTCTCAGAAAAGTCAAGAACCAAGCAAAAACCAAGTCCTGAGGTCAAGATAACTGCCTGTAGAGCTCAGTGACAGACATGATCTAGGGAAGAGTTCAGAAAAAAATCTGCTGCATTGAAGGTTCACAAAAGCATGTAGCCTCCATTATCCATAATGGAAGACGATTGGAACAAATAGGACTCTAGAAAATGTCTGCCAGCCCCCATCCAAGCTGACAGCTTGAGAGGTGAAAAGGTGAGGCAAAGAATGGCAGATATTTGCCAAATGCAGATGTGCAAAGCTTGTCACATCATACCCAAAAAGACTTGAGGCTGTAAAGGTGCTTCAACTATGTACTGAGTTAAGGGTATGAATACTTATGCAATGTACTTATTTCAGTGTTTTATTTTTAATAAATTTGTAAAATTTGCAAATCTGGTTTTTGCTTTGTCATTATTATGGTGTATGGAGTGTTAATTGATGTGGGGGAAAACTAATTTAAAGCAGTTTAACATAATGCTGCAATAAAACAAAATGTGGAAAAAAATGAAGGGGTATGAATACTTTTGCAAGGCACTGTATCTCAAGTATGGGTTAAACTGTAAAGTTTTTTGTAATGTTACATTTTTAATGTATACATATTATAGTATTTTTTATATTATACATTCACTTTAAATACTATATTAACACAAACCCACACTAATTAATTAGAATTACACTTCCAGTCAAAAGTTTTTGAACAGTAAGGTTTTAAATGTTTTCAAAAGAAGTCTGTTCTGCTCACCAAGCCTGCATTTATTTGATCCAAAGTACAGCAAAAAACAGTCATATTTAAAATGTAATTTATTTCTGTGATCAAAGAAACATTTTCAGCATCATTACTCCAGTCTTCAGTGTCACATGATCTTTCAGAAATCATTTTAATATGTTATTGCTCAAGAAACATTTTAATTATTATTATTATTATTATTATTATTATTATTATTATTATCAATACTTAAAACAGTTGAGTATTTTTGATGATTGGTATGGCATGATTGATACCATTTAAAAGCTTGGAGTCAGTATATTTTTTAGGAAAGAAATTAACACATTTTTAACAAGAATTTTAATTTAAATTGATAAAATGATGACAAAGACATTTATAAGGTTGCAAAAGATTTCTATTTCAGATAATTGCTTTTCTTCTGAACCTAAAGAAAATCTACTCAGCTGTTTTCATAATAATAATAATAATAAATGTGTGTTTTTTGTAGCAAATCAGAATATTATAATGATTTCTGAAAGATCATGGGACTGGAGTAATGATGCAAAAAATTTAGCTTTGAAATCACAGGAATGAATTACATTTTACAATATATTCAAATAGAAAACAGTTATTTTAAATAGTAACATTTTTAATGTTTTTGCTGGATCAAATAAATGCAGGCTTGGTGAGCAGAAGAGACTTCTTTAAAAAAAAAAAAAAAAACGTTTGACTGGTAGTGTATTTTATTCATATATCAATTTGATAAATAGGGATATCCCCAAATTGGTGTTTTTACACTGTTGAAACATTTGGGGTCAGTAAGATTTTTTTAAGAAAATGAAACTTTTTTTTCCACCAAGGACACGTTAAAATGATCAAAAGTGACAGTAAAGACATTTATAACATTATAATGTTACAATGAATGTTTTTTGAACTTTCTATTAATCAAAGAATCCTAAAATAAAGATTTTCGAGTCTTTATGATCGTGAGGGCCTTAAAATACCTTACAAGTCAGCTTTCAACATATCCCACTGTATTAGTGAAGTCATTTTTAAGTATTTAATATAGCCGAGCGTATACACACACAGTCTCTCTTTTTCATTCTTGCATGGGCTGGAATTACGAAATCATTCTGTGACCTTTTACTGAGCACACAAGCCTTACTTAGGTTCGAAAATTAAACCTTTGCAAATCCTTCCCTGCATAACCCAACAGTGTTGATACTGAACTGCTATTAATTCCTCATTTTTTTCATCAGGTTGTAGTGGCACTGATCTGAACTGCTGTCCACCACAACACATTTCTCTTAAACTGTTGCATCGGTAAACATGATGTAACCATTTCAGCCGGATGGTTTGTGTTCACTGTGGATGTGCGATAATGGTGTCTGCAATTTAGCAATGCGTACAGCTGTAGTTCTGTAAAAACCTGTGAGGTCTAGTCACACACGTTATTCATAGGAACTCTTATTGTGCAACTGTTTGAAATACACAGTTCTGAAAAATGCCAAATTCTTCTCAGTAATCTGATGGTGTCAGACTGAGTGAATGTGCTGCTGTAATTAGCTGCCTTGTTATCTTCCTGCCCTCCTCATTGCTACAGTATGAGGCCTGATCGGCACGGGGAGATTGGGTGCCCTGTCAAATCAAACAAACTCTCTCTGTGTTAGCGCTCGGGTGGCTGGTGTTGATAAAAAAAAACGTCATGCTGATGGGAGAGGATTCAAGAAGTGCTAATTCATCTTCATCGCTTTACTGATGAAGGACAAAACCATTTTGTTTAATTTTATGTAGCCCAAAAGCTGCATTCAATTTATTTTTTGCATGAAATCATTTGCAATAATATTCAAAAGTTTGGAATCAGTAAGATTTTATTTTAACCTTTATTTGGCAAAAATGATCAGCTTTTTTTCTGCAAAAATCTATTTCGAATAAATACTGTTTGTCTTCTGATCATCAAAGAATATTAAAAATATTGAATGTGAAAAAAATGTGAGGAGGCAAGGGAGGCAGTGTCTCTTCAAAATATTGGATGAGAAAATAAATTGTAGTACAAAAATAAAACCATGCCAATATTACAAAATATAAAATTAAGGTAAATAGGGTAAAAAAAAAATGAACTAATAGTTATCACCTTACTTACCCAGCTGATTGATTATATTGCAAATATGCAAATGAGTATTTATTTATTTAAATATGCACTAATTTGCATCAATTTCTAGTGCAAAAATCTAAACACTAGATAAAGTCAGTTTCAAAATTCTTGTTTAAATTTTTTGGCATATTAGAGTCAAATGTTTTTACTGAGGGGATTTTGGGTATCTCATTTTGTCACTCCATAATTCAGAAAAAACTTTGAACAGACAAAAAACCATGCATTTTTTTTTACCATTTTTGGGGGAATAAAATGTATAAAATCACGCAAATTATATATATGAAAAAAATCCCTCTGTAAAAACCTTCAGGATATAGATAGTAATACAAATGTAAAATGTGTTGTGTGTGAGTGTTACTGAAGTGGAGATTTGTAGCTCAGTGTAAGAGAAAAAACTGATTTTGAGAAAACGGTCTTTAAAAATATGTATTGTACTTTAAATCTATTGACACTAATAGATAAAGTGCTATATAAGAAACTCTTAACAGTGTCTTTTGGGTGTTTTCTTTTCACTAGTCTGAAAAAACACTTCATGAAAAACCAAAAAGCCCAAAATCTCAAACTTGACAGGTACATGAAAAAACAGTGTTTTTCCCTGCAGTGTCTCCCCTTAAAAAAGGTATAAATCACTTGTCCGCGTCTCTCTCGCCTCCCCTGAGCCCATTGAATTTTAACAGACCTCCTAAAGCGTGCGCTGGGTTTGGTGGTATATTTTTAAAAATATATATATATTTTTTTTCCGATAGTGTAATAAATGTTTATTTTTAGACAGGAAAATGTGACTGGGACATTAATTTACATTTGATTTCAAATGTATTTTATAATTCAAAAATTAATTTCAATACACCACCACTGATTTTTACATATATTACAATAGAAAAATGTTACAAATTGTACAGATATTTAGCAATGTTACTGTTTTAACTGTATTTTAGGTCAAAGAATTAAAAACATTTTCATAAAAAAAAAATATTTTCGACCCCAAACTTATTAATGGTAGTGTATATTGCACTAATACAGTATATGTCCTATTAAAACACGAAGTTGATATGTATAAATAATCTCTCCCTCTTTTTTTAAGGATTGGGGAGGGGCATTGTTAGTCTAGAAAGCATTTGATTGGACAAAAATCTGTATAGTGCAGGATGAGTCATCAATATACCACAGTTGAATGACATATATTTTGTGACGGAACTCACCGAACACTACAAACAAAAGGAAAATGTGCGTTCAACTTAAAGGAACACTCCACTTTTTTTGGAAATAGGCTCATTCTCCAACTCCCCCCGAGTTAATAAGTTGAGTTTTACCGTTTTGAAATCCATTCAGCCGTTCTTTTCTGGCGATATCACTTTTAGCATAGCTTAGCATAGATCATTGAATCCTATTAGACCAATAGCATCGCGTTCAAAAATGACCAACTAGTTTCGATATTTGTCCTATTTAAAAGTTGACTCTTCTGTAGTTATATCGTGTACTAATACCGGCGGAAAATGTAAAGCAGATTTTCTAGGCCGATAAGATTAGGAACTACACTCACATTCCGGCGTAATAGTCAAGGAAGTTTGCTGCCGTAACATGGCCGAAGCAGGCGGAGTAATATCACGCAGCGCCTGAAATTAGTTCCCAGCTAGGTTAGCATTTGCACATGTGCTGCTTCGGCCAATGGGAGTGTAGTTCCTAATCTTATCGGCCTAGAAAATCGCAGCTTTACATTTTCCGCCGGTCTTAGTACACAAAATAACTACAGAAGAGTCAAGTTTTAAATAGAACAAATATCGAAACTCGTTGGTCATTTTTGAACGCGATGCTATTGGTCTAATAGGATTCAATGATCTATGCTAAGCTATGCTAAAAGTGATATCGCCAGAACAGGAGACCGGCTGAATGGATTTCAAAACGGTAAAACTCAACTTATTAACTCGGGGGGAGTTGTGGAATAAGCCTATTTCCAAAAAATGTGAAGTGTTCCTTTAAATAGGCGCTGCGGGTGTATGACATCAAAGTGCCCATTCATGGATTGGTCTGCTGATCGCCGCTTTAAGTTGAATACACCCAGTGCCTTCTCCTGGACTAAGCGCGCTCATTGTTACATGCATGATTTTATTTTCATCACCTGCAAACTCACAAAGAGCTCATAAAAGGCACTTTCCCTCATTGTTGCTCCATGTTTGCCCTCTGCTCATTTTGTTTTGGATACACAGCTTGTTCCCTTCCTGAAATCATGTTGCATAGCATCACATCTTGTCATTACTTCCTGTTTTTGGTTCATTTAGAAGTATTTGGTCCATGCTGTGTTCATATTTCATTCGAACCGCACCAGAGTTTGTTTGGAAGTGAACCGAGACCCATCTTTTTAGCGGTCTCAGCCGCTTGTTTGGTGCACACCAGGGTTTGGATGGCAGCGTTCACACTTCCCCAAATGAACCCCACTAACAGAGCAATTGCACCAGAGTTTGTTTTAATCGAACCAAACATAACATAGAGAAAGATGATCTTTATTTATTATCCTAATGATTTTTGGCATAAAAGAAAAATCGATAATTTTGACCCATACAATGTATTGCTAGCTATTGCTACAAATATACCTGTGCTACTTACAACTGGTTTTGTGGTCCAGGGTCACATATAGAAAGATGAGAGGAGCCAGAAGCTGACATCTCCATAGCAAGTTTCCGAACATGGGGTCAAGTGAAATAGTTTGCTCTGTCGAAGTTTCTGACCCACTTATGGTTTTCCTGAGCCAGTGCTGGGAAATAGATTGGATAATTTGATTTTGACTTGCCCTGGTAATTTTCTGCCTCTGTAAGTGTGTGTATATGTGGAGAGCACTACATTGTTCAGCGGCAGTGAGTAAAGGAGTGTTGTGTGACTAAAGTGCCAGTCAGAGCGAGCTGGGCGAATACGTGTCACATTGATGATCCTTGGCCTGAAAAAAGTCAGTAACAGGGTCATCCTCTTATCTTATCAGAACACTGGAGCTTTGCGAACTGACAGGGCCTAAGGGGCATATTCAAAGCGGTCTCTCATTTTCCTGCTTTGTTTTTTTATTGAAGTCGTTTAAAGCATCCATCGTGTGCATCATGCAACGTAAGGACTTGTGAATCTTCAAAATCAGTACATAAAATGTACATATTTGTGACCCTGAACCACAAAACTGATGATAGATTTTTCTTTTATGCCAGAAATCATTAGGATATTAAGTAAAGATCATGTTCCATGAAGATATTTTGTACATTTTCCTACTGTAAAAGTTAGTTTTTGTTAGTAATATACATTGCTAAGAACTTCATTTGGACAACTTTGAAGGCGATTTTCGTAGTATTTTTTTGCACCCTCAGATTCCAGATTTTCTAACAGATTTTCCATACATCAGTGGAAAGCTTATTTATTCAGTTTTCAGATGATGCTTAAATCTCAATTTTAAAAAATTGACCCTTATGACTGGTTTTGTGGTCCAGGGTCACATTTTATGATGCAGTTTATGAGGGAAAAAAGCCCTTATCCTTTTTTTTTTGCTGTACATTATGGTTTAGCACACTGGATGGATCCGTCACCCTTCTTCATAGAGGGTATTAAGAGTTAGTCATAATGAGCGCCATTCACCGCCTCTGTTGCTCTGCATCATGGGGGCACATCAATGGCTCACCAGTGACTGGCCACAAATTAGCCAGACAAGAAGCACAGGGAGCTGAACGGGTGGCTGTGCTCTGGCAAATATGGGATTAGAGATGATTCAGGATATGACACAAAAGGGAAGGATGAGTGTCAGATGCAGCGGAAAAAAGAGCAATGGATGGATTTAAAACTTCATCTGATTCTTGTGCAGCAGGCCATGATATCATGTTGTGAATGAATAGCTGAGGTTTTGTCATGACTCAGCATGGTGTCAGTCCCACAAACATGGCCTTCTTCAACATGTTGCACCAAGTCTTAAGCCTGTTTAAAGGGATAGTTCAGCCAAAAAAGAAAGTTCTGTCATTAATTACTCACCTTCATGTCATTTCAAAGACCTTCATTCATCTTTGGAACACAAATTACAACATTTTTTATGAAATCCAAGAGCTTTTTTACACTTCATAGACAGCAACACAACTATCATTTGATACTTTTGGAAGAGAAAAAATTGTTTAACAAAGTCATCATTTTTGTTTTCTTTGCGCATAAAAAGTATCTTCGTAACTCACAGTTGAACTACTGATGTCACATGGACTATTTTATCAGTGTCTTGGCCTTGAACTTGGTAGTTGTCTGTCTATGCAGGGTCAGAAAGCTCTTGAATTTCATCAAAAATATCTTAATTTGTGTTTTGAAGATGAAAGAAGGTCTTACGGTTTTGGAACGACATGAGGGTGAGTAATTAATGACAGAATTTTCATTTTTGGCTGATCTATCCCTTTAATTCATAGAGCACATTATGAAAAAGTCCTGGCCTTGACTTTATGAGAACTCCAGATGCATTGTGGCAGAATGTTCTTGAGAGAATGGTTTTGACTGGTACGGTGCAAAAGTATTTGGCCAAGGAAATCCTGGAAGCTGTACAGCTCTTCTGATAAGATGTTTCCTGGAACAGAATGTTGTGCTTACTGGAGTAAAGGTGGAGCCTTGGATCTGTTTGTTGTAAATAATGAATTCAGTGCCTTCAGGTAATATATCCATTTTTTTTTTTTTAAGTGATGAAGATGTCTTTCACTCTCTATTTTCCTGTGGGCCTGTACAGCTTTTACAGTATTAAATGCTCATTCTCTTCTGCTCACCAAGCCTGCATTTAATTGATCCAAAATACAGCAAAAGCAGTAATATTATGAAATATTTTTACTATTTAAAATAACAGTTTTCTGTTTGAATATATTTTAAAATGTAATTTATTCCTGTGATCAAAGCTAAATTTTCAGCATCATTACTCCAGTCTCCAGTGCCACATGATCCTTCAGAAATCATTCTAATATGCTGATTAGCTGTTCAAGAAACATTTTTTATTATTATTATCGATGTAAAATTTTCGAGTATGTTTTTCAGGATTCTTTGATGAAAAGAAAGATCAGCATTTAACTAAAATAAAAAAGTTTTTGTAACATTATACACCATTAAAAGGCTATATATACAGTACAGACCAAATGTTTGGACACACCCAAACTTTTGGTCTGTACTGTATATTTGTCTGTTTATTAAAGTTTTTACTCTACATTTGTGCAGTTTTCAGTGAGTTAGTGATATTTTTAAATATATATAAATTAATAAATATTTTTAAATGGGTTTTTATACAAAAACTGCTTTTATATGTAAAATTCACTTTATAAAAGACACACATTTCTAACTTTAATTCATGGAGATAACATGGATAATTTCACATGGTTTAGTGTAAGATTTTTTCCCCATCTTTTGGAAAATCCAGTTTTAAAAGTAAAAAAAAATAAAGAACTTTTACCAGTAGGTGGCTGCAGAGCTCCACTATTTGCTATTTGCTATTTGACCACCTGAAAGATATTTTTTCACAAGTTTTTTCAGTTGAATTCATATCTACAGTACAGACCAAAAGTTTGGACACACCTGAATGAGAAGGTGTGTCCAAACTTTTGGTCTGTACTGTATATATTTTATATATATATACATATAATTTAAATACTATAAATTAATACTTTTGTTTAGCAAAGATGCTATAAATTGATCAAAAGTTATGATAAAGACATTTATAATGTTACAAAAAAATCTGATAAATGCTGTTCTTCTAAACTTTCTATTAATCAAAGAAACCTGAAATAATTCTGCTTAGCTGTTTTCAATGTCATAAAAATAATAAATGTTTCTTTGAGCAGCACAGCAGAATATTATAATGATTTCTGAAGGATCATGTGACTGGTGTAAAGATGCAAAAAATTCAGCTTTGAAATTACAGGAATAAATTACATTTTAAAATATATATTTAAATAGAAAACAGGTATTTTAAATAGTCAAAATATTTCAAAATGTTACGGTTTTTGCTGTACTTTGGATCAAATAAATGCAGGCTTGATGAGCAGAAGATAAAATATAAATATAAAATCTTACTGTCCAAAAACTTTTGACTGGTATGTACATAATTTAAAAGTCCCATTTCTTTTTAAGAAAGACTTCATGGCACTACATCTTTTGTGTCCCTGAGTTTTCTTAGCTATTCCTAACAATTCCCTGAAGAATTCTCTCAAGGATACGAGGAAGGGTGTTGTACTTCCTTCTGTTCCTCTTATTGTACACAACCAAAGTAGATAAAAGTCAAACTATGCTCATTTGTCCTGAGGCAAAAGATCATCTGAACCAAAATTTGTAAACAATGTGAGCCAAAACCTGAAGGTCAGATTCTTATTTTATTTTATTTCTCCTGAAAGTCAAACCTGCTTTGTCTAAGTTTTAGTTTATACATTTCAGACTTGTACTTGATACATTTCTTTCCATTATACCATCTCTCATAATTTCTTACCAATGTCAAATGGCTTAGTACGAATAATTCTTTCCATTTCGCTCTTCTTTCACCATGCCATTGAATATATAAAGATTTTAATCTGTCTGTTACTTTCGGGAGAGAGTTCTGATTGCTGTTGGGAGTGTAATGATCCCATGTAATTAGTCTCACAATAAATTGCAATAACACATTGCACAGCTGGGAGATGTAGCTTTGTTGCACTGGCATAAGCTCCTTCCCTGGAAATGAAATACTTATTTAGGCCTAAGAGCGACTGCTGTTTTAACACTTCCTGAGAAGTATTACCATCATATGAAACTGAAATGGTGACCAACACAACTAACCTCATGTTCACATTCAAATTGCATACTGATCTAACAGAGTCTTGTTCTGATAATAATAGATATCCTAACCAGGTCCTTTTTGGGAAAACAGACCCAGCCCAAGGTTATTTCCAAGAAAAATACTTATTTATTGGTTTGCTAGCCCAGCAAATTTTCATCATACTGCTGTGCACACCTGCTTGTATGTGTAAAATAGTTGTTTTGAATTTCATACAACTGGTCATTGCATTAATAGCGTATCAATTCTAAACAAATTCTTAATGCAGGATTACAGCTATTTCAGTCAGATGAACCTGAAGGACACCTTTCATTTCCCAGCTGCAAACAGGAGAGTTTAAACCCTCATCAGCAATGGAATTATAGATGGCAAAAAAAAAAAATCATCAGGACAATACAGCTTATTATTCCTCTTCATTAGCCTTTTCTCCATGAAAGGGGCATTTTAACCGAATTAGCATAATGTTATTGAAATGGATCTTTTTATTTTATACGGCGATTTAAATTCACATTATCCATTTGAACTTCAGAGGATGAGCAGCAAATTAAAACTGGATCAGTATGAAGGGAATTGATAGTTATCAAATCAAAGAGCTGTAAATAATTGTACTGTGTTATGTGGTCTTAAGTATCTCCACTTATCTCATTTGAGAGGAGATCTTAACGCCAGAGCTGATTAGATCATTTTCATACCTGTGTTATCCATTATAGTATTAATATATATATTCACTGTCCAAAAATGAAACTTTATTTTACATGTCCTTAATACTAATTCATACAGCAGTTCTCTTGAGCTACTATAAAAATGAAATATTTGATGATTGTGTTTGCCTTTTGCTATAGTGGGTTAGAAGAGGAGCAGCAGGTCAGTGAATGGATTGCTCTCATTTTCTCTCTCTGGCATTCAGACATGTTTTACCATCACCAGACCTTCTAATGTAAACAGTCTCAACGTTTCCATGGAAGTGAGGGGTGGGATGAGAGTCAGAGCCCACAGTCTGACTAACCCAACAAGCCCTTGCAAAGAGAAGGGATTAGAAAGATAACACATTATAACAGAGTAAAAATTTAGGCTTGTTCATACAGCTAAATGCAAATGTAACTTTCTACGTAATATAAACAGTACTAAATGAAATACTTCATGGCAAAACATTGTTTACAAAGATTTCCTAACAAGCATTTTATCTTCAGCTAAAAATGTACTTATCCTCAGGTCATCCAAGATGTAGATGCATTTGTTTTTTCATTGAAATAGATTTGGACAAATTTAGCATTACAACAGTTTACCACCGGATCTTCTAGCGAATGGGTGCCATGAGAATGTGAGTTCAGACAGCTGATTAAAACATCAGAATAATATACAACTAATCCACACAACTGCATCAATGAATGCAACATTGACTCATTAGAAATGCTCTATATATATTTCCGCAAAACTGAAAAAACACACCTATATGTACGATTCACTGCAGTTTCCAGTTGAAATGAACACTAGAGGCAGTAAAACTCAGACAACTTTTATTCCTTTTTACACAAGATACAGAGTTTTGATTAATAAAGCCCAATTTTTACACAATTTCTTAGAGAATATTATGTTATGACTTAAACTATTTTAACATCCTGCGCAATTTGAAAACTGATACTTTTGAACGTTATCGTCACATACTTTTCTGGACCTTAAACGTGTCAGTTGCCTTGCAGTCTATGGGGGGTAAGAAAGCTCTCGGATTTCATCAAAAATATCTTAATTTGTGTTACGAATATTAACAAAGGTTTTACAGGTTCGGAATGACATGAGGGTGAGTAATTAAAGGTGCCATAGAATGCATTGATACAATATTTTAAATTGTTCTCTGATATCTACATATGGCATAGGAAAGGGCAAAAATTCTCCAGAAACGATTTTACAGGTCCATTTACAACCCTAGGATTTGTCCCTAGAATGAAATGCTCTGTTATTATCTTATTTGGAATGGTCATGAATAATAATGATGAGCTCTGCTCTGATTGGCTGTTTCACAGAGCGCCTCTTTTCAGTAGCTCACACATGGTGGAAAAATATATTTTTAATCACGAAGCCCAAGCCACTATTAATATGCAGGTCATTGAAACTGCTGTTTTGAATGCACAATCATTTTACTTTCACTTTTGAGATTTGCAATTGCACATATTTTGCCAGTTTAGATGCTTGTTAGTGATGCTCAGGATCTGTAAATCATTTGCATCGTCCGCACAGTCATCTCTCCTTACTCTGTTTATGTGGTAAGTGAAATCTTATGTACTGCGATATAACAGGCTAGCGCTAGCAACAAGCTAACCGTGTCCCTTTAGTGTCTCGCCTTATTTTATTAGAACGCCTTATTTGTTTTCCTTATCTTTCTGAGTACAGACACCAACCCATCCCTGCACTTAACATCTCCTGCACAACCTGGAACATAACATTTATTTCCGTGATCTGCCATTTTCGCTATTGTCCTCGCTTTGTTTTGTTTTTTTTCACAATAGCCTACCTGCAGAACTTCTGATGATTGGGCTATGCAAATGTTGGGGGCGTGACTATTAATGATCGGGACTATAACGTCATAGTCTGTGTTATGTTAGGATTAGCCTATTTTTCAGTGGTCTTCTGCAAACACCAGATTTATATAAGAAGAAATGATGGTGTTTGAGACTCACGGTATGTCATGTCCATGTACTGAACTGCTATTATTCAACTATGCCAAGGTAAATACGGTTTTCCATTCTATGGCACCTTTAATGACAGAATTCTAATTTTTGGGTAAACCATCCCTTTAATATTTGTACTAGATTGTGAAGAATTATTATGTTTTTTTTTTTTTACAAACATGCAGCTTTTAACTTTATAAGTAGTTAATGCAACCTAAGCTCATGAAAATACGTGCCTCTATATACATTTGCAACACCATATTTACAAAAAAAACCCAAAGGAACAAAAGTAATTCACTATGTCGGGTTAAGAAATAGATGGAAGATTTGTTGGGTCATCAGTCCACTACAAAGGAGACAGACCGTATGGATATTTACCACCTATTACAGGGCTCAACGATATGGAATGACCTATGGCCTGGTGCATTTATGTTCCAAAATGTCATTTGTGTGGAAATATTACATTATTATTTTATTTAGTCTGTAAAAGGTCATTAACAGAGGACAGAAACACTGAAGACAGACATAAAGAGGAGTAAATACTGCAGCAGGTAGATCAATCTCACTGTTCACGATGCAGGAAATATTGGAAGAAACTTCTAAATAATGAATTGGGGGTAGTAGTTTATATGAATGTATCTCTGAGGGGCACTGTCTGATTTCAGGAAAGTTTACATTGCATTTTCTCTTCATCTAGCATCTGTGTAATGCATTATAAAGCAGTGTAAATAAGCGTAGCACAGCTTTGTTTACAGCAGTATCCATAAATTCGAAAAATGACAGTTAAACCACTGATGTCACATGGACTATTTTTTCAATGTCCTTACTACCTTTCTGGGTCTTAAAAGTGGTAGTTGCGTTGCTGTCTATGCAGGGATAGAAAGCTCTCGGATTTCATCAAAAATATCTTTTTATCTCTTCTTCTAAATGCACCCACACTCTTAAAAATAAAGGTTTCTTATTGGCATCAATGGTTCCATGAAGAACCTTGAACATCCATGAAACCTTTCAAATGCAAAAAAGATTCTTTATAGTCAAAACGGTTCTTCAGATTTTAAAAAATGTTCTTCTACGGCATCACTGCTAAATCACCCTTTTGAACCTGCATTCACTGCAGAGGATCTAATGATGAGCAATTGATGCTAAATTACTCCAAATCTGGTCTGATGAAAAAACAAACTCACCATCTTGGGTGGCCTGAGGGTGAGTACATTTTCAGAAAATGTTCATTTTTGGATGAACTATTCCTTGCAGTAATATCAGCTCAGTCTGAAGGGGGTAATCAGTTGTACAGTATCATTTCACATCCTGTTCCTGTCTTGCAGAGAAAGCCTCACCCTATTGAACAGGAAGGCCAGTTTGTTTACATGTTGACTAAGTATTTCCGTCATAGTCTGTAAAATCTTTGCACACAAGACAGCAATGTGGCCCAATGCTGTGTTTGATATAGTGCGTAGTAAAGCTGAGGACAGCTTTATGTGGCAAAAAGGATTTGGGGATGAATGTCAATCACTGGTAGCTGCAAAGACTTTAAAAATAGCTGTTTTATAGTTGAGTTTCTTTGTGTGATCTGTGGGGGATCTTTTAAAAGCATATTTGTGTGGTTGAGTTACACGAAGTAATAACCGATTAAGATCACAGCTTAATTATTTGTCTAAACCAGCAACGTTATTTGATTAACGCTGACTTAAATGGCATGATTTTATGGTCAAATCTGAGAGTAATCAGTCAGTATCTTAAATTAGATGAGAAATCAGTTTAAATTAAGACTTAAATCTAATTTGAAACATTCAAAAAGCAGCGGTTATCTTTCCCGAGCATCTGTAACATCTTATCTTGAGAGCGCAGTCAACTTCTCCAGCAGATCTCTACAAATCCTCTCTTCTTTGGCTAAACAAGACCTTCTTTAGGCAACATTATTTCACAGATACTACCAACAGGGGATCTCAAGTCTGGTATCTTGAAACCAAACACATCAGAGACCACATTTTTCTTTCTTGCTATGGCCCCTTTTCTCCCTATTGAACAGATTTATATTAAAGCCCTAAAGGGCACAACAAAAACAACACAAAAGGCAAATACAAGCTTTATGAACATAAAAATCTGAAAGGAGAGTGTAAGAATGATTTGTTTCAGCTTACCCAAAACTTAATGGTCACAGCGTCTCCATAATATTCTTTAAAACTCTTTAAGTATAAAGCTTTCTATACCTTTATTATGTGGCATCATTCAAAAAGATACAAGTAAAATCTAATCACGAAAATCTCCAGATATACTTTTAGATGGGGGAAGTAATGATCTGTGAGAAATCCTTTCCTCTAAACATCGTAAACTCTTGGTTATTACTCAAGAAATATTCATAAACGAATGTTGACTTTTTTGCCTTTGGGGTGTTTTTCATCATTAAATGTTTGGATGCTCATGAAATAAATATGATGGAATCAGAAGTCAACTCCGGACAGAAAAAGCTCAATCACCACCAACAGACTGAAAAAAAAAAACCTCAGAAGTGAACGCCGTAATATATTTTAAATAGGGCTGCAAAACGATTAATCGTGATTAATCACATTCAAAATAGTTGATGTTTACATGCTGTGTATATATATATTATGTATATATAAATACACACACATGTATATATTTAAAAAATATATATTTGTATGTATATATGAAGAGCTCATTTGCAGATAACAGATAACTCAAAAATCATGTTTTTTTTCATTGTGTAATAAAATTAAATTCAGTCAAATTGCAGTTGGGTTATTTTGAAAAAAAGTAAAAATAACTAAAAAAATATAGCTAACTAACACAATAAAAACATGATAACATAATAAAAATCATGATTTTTAAACATTTAATATTTTTGCGAATAAACTCTTCATATATTTATACTTTTATATAATTTATATTATATATAAATATAACATATTTTCCCCTAATATGTACATGTATGTGTGTATTTATATAAACATAATAAATATACAGTACACACACATTTAGTATGTAAACATAAACTTTTATTTTGAACGTGATTAATCACGATTAATCGTTTTGCAGTCCTAATTTAAAATTAAAATATCTTCTTTGCATATGCATGAATATTCAGTCTTGGATATAGTCAGCTCTCTAGCAAAAATATCGGTTTATACATACTTGTTGAGGCAAGTGAAGCTAAATATCAAAAAGTCATAAGCTACTGATTATATCACAATCCAACGCTGAAGAACAAAACAGCGCTTAGATAAAAATACTCAAGACTTTATTGAAATAATGTGTCATCAAGGGAATACATACTTTGCCGGTTCTTAAAATAAAATACTATGAATTAGATAATTGGTGATATGGAAAGGCTTTCATAAAACATTCCCTTGGATGTGAATACAGCAAAGTGAGGGCGTGATCAAATCCTTATTAGAAAAACACCAGGATTATCATTGCTAACAAGCTGAAGTTGTCCAATTTATAAAAGTGCAGCTGACGGAAAACTCTCTTGAGAAACTCTGATGAAATTGCAACACTGCCGCTATGCTCGAGGTGATTACAAATAAAGCCCATATCCTCCATGGTGAGGCTGTTTGCCCACTAGAGAACCTCCCTCTTTGATCCATCAGTTACAATTGTAATCATTCTCAGTGTCTTGTGTGCAATTTAAATGATTCTCCAGTTCCTGAACAACGGCTTCCCTTCCCATTTGATCGTTTCTCCTCTTTTCCATAATCAAATCCTCTAAACTTTGAAAGTCCAAAACGTGACTTTTCTTCTCTGACAGCTGCATCTTCATCTTGTACGGCTGCTTGCCAATTCGTATCTCGCCTCCGATTTTAAATTCGCGTTTGCCGAACCTGCACCAGGCAGCGAAGCATTCAGAGTTCTTCCAGCAAACGTCTCGCTCTTTCTTTCCCACTTGCTCCATGGCATTCTGCACCACAACATCCGGGCTCAGTGCGCGAAACTTATACAGGTCGTTCACAATTCTGCCTCTTTTGCCTTGACTGGCTTCGAAAAGAAAGTCACATTTGATCTCGTTTCTATGCAAATGAACCACCTGTAGGTCGTCCACACATACTGCCCAGTGCGGGTACTGACCGATAGCCACAAACTCCACCAGGTCACCGGGTTGGCACTCATTCGCCAAGTTCTCGCACGACAGGGTTCCCACTTCACCGAACCTGCTATTCCTTTCGTATATACACTCGTCGCGATAATATACCGCGCATTCTAATTCATTGCGGCAGTCGTAATGTTTAACATCTTCCTTTTCTGCCTCATCGATGTTGTCCTCTTGCTCGTCGTCGTCAGTGGAGAAAATATAAGACACGCCGATCCGTGGAGTGTCGTCCTCTAGGTCGAACCCATTAGGGTCAGTCGTGGGTAATTCATTGTAATTCAAATGGGTAAGTTTCTCCACTTGATTCCCCATAACAGTGTCCGAAACTCGTGTGAGCTATTTCGCGTCCCACCTGTGTAGGTCGCGGAGGGGAGGTTTCAAAAACGCAACACGTAATCCGGCTTTGGAGCCCAGTTCAGGTCCACGTCCATGTCTTCTTTTTTTATCGCCGAATAGCTGTTTGGAATAATTGGAACATTTCTTACAGCTATCCGAACTTTGTGCCAGCCATCAGATACTGCTGAGTTTCAGTCTGCGTTTCGAACAGGTGCGTCTCACCTGCTCACTTCCTGGTGCGAGCCGCATGCAGGGGAAGCCCATCAGATACAGCGGTGAACCCACGGGGAATCCTGCGGTTAACGTCTCAAGTATGCACTTTTGATGAGTTATTTCCTCTCTTTGCAAGTAATGGATGCTGTCCAGAGCTCTTTGAAGTTCTGGCAGAGGCAGCAACAGCGCTCTGTGTGAAATAGTAGTGCGCACGGTAATGTTTACACAAAAGGCACGGTCAGTTAAAGAGACAGTGCACGTTTGGACTGGAAGCTGAATTGTTTTGATTCTTCAGCTCAGTGAATTAAATTCACTCGCTCTACAGTTTCCTTTTTGGCTAGATGCTAATAGTTTATAGTATATGCAAGCATAAATTCGAGATTGAATGCCAACCAGTTTGTATTGACTTAGCGTCTCATGTGGCTTATACCTGAACTTTGAACTCGAACATGTTTACATTTTCAAGCATTGTGATGATTCAGTACTAAGAAGTACTGATAGTGTACTATAAATCAGTTCTTTAAAATCTTTTTAATTACTATACACAAGGTGTGTATGTGTGTGAATTATACAATTGAGGTCAAAAGTTTACTTACACCTTCTAGAATCTGCAAAATCTGAATTATTTTACTCAGATAAGAGGGATCATACAAAATGCATGTTTTTGGTTTAGTGATAGTTGTTCATGAGTAGCTTGTTTGTCCTGAGCAGTTAAACTGCCTGCTGAAAAATCCTTCAGGTCCCACAAATTCTTTGGTTTTTCAGCATTTATGTGTATTTGACCCTTTTCCAACAAAGGCTGTATGATTTTGTGACCCATCTTGAAGTGAAAACTTTTTGAATTTGAAGATCAGGGTAAATTGAACTTTTTTTGTCTTCTGAAAAAAACATGCAAGTATCTTCTGTAGCTTCTGTAGGCCAGTACTAAAAGAAAAAATATATATATTATATTTAGACAAAATAAGAAAAGTGTACACATCTTCACATTCTGTTCAAAAGTTTTCACCCCTGGCTCTTAATGCATTGTTTTTCCTTCTGGAGCATTAGTAAGCATTAGAACCTTATGTAATGGTTGCATATGAGTCCCTCAGTTGTCCTCAGTGTGAAAAGATAGATCTCAAAATCATACAGTCATTGTTGGAAAGGGTTCAAATACACAAAAATGCTGAAAAACCAAAGAATTTGTGGGACCTGACCCACAGGGAGCTTTCTGACCCTGCATAGACTGCAACGCAGCTACGTTCAAGGCCCAGAAAGGCAGTAAGCACATCATTAAAATAGTCCATGGGACATCAGTGGTTCAATCGTAGTTTTATGAAGCTATAAGAATACTTTTTGTGCACAAAGAAAACAAAAATAACAACTTTATTAAACCATTTCTTCTCTTCCGTGTCAGTCTTTTTGACGCCTGTTCACGAGAGTGTCTGCACTGTGAATTTCTACATCGCAGATTACTATTAAAATGACAATTTCATCTGTGAAAAAAAATCTGTTTTACAGCAACACTTTTTCAGTTGCTGTCTTTAATGAATGAAGCATTTAATGCATTGAGAAAGTCATTATTATAGACATTAAATCTATATTTTAAAACAATGACAAAATAAATCAAATATATTGCAAACATTATTTAAATAAAAAAGCGCAAATCAGTCAAATTACTGACAGAAATGATTTGAGTTTTTATATCAAAATGTAATAAATATCGTATTGTAATATTTTTTGTATTGTTTTATTGCTGCTTCAGGATAGACCATTTTTTTGAAAATCCCAGTGACAAGAAAAACTGGACATGTTTCAATTACGTCTATGTCTCACTGCCTCGTTTTCATTCATGAAAAATGAAATACAGCATCAACTCTGAATACAATCCATTACTGTGTCCTTCACAATAAATACGAGGGCAGCATCTTCAGAGATGTCTCGTCTCCTAGGAGGTCCTTTAGCTTGTGGTATTCAGTCTGGGGGACGTGGGTCTGTAAAGCACTGCACAGTTTAGTCCTGTGTTGTGGATTGCCAAACAGCTAGCCTCTGGCTGTCAGTCCATCACCCCCAGTGCAGGGGCTTCTCATGCCCAAAAGCGTGCCTCAGCTCTTAATTACCTAACGGAACAGCTGGTCAGCGAGTCTGCCGTGTATTTGCTCACTCCAGCGCAGGGATATCTGGCTGTCGCCGTGAGGCATATCAGTTACAAGCCTAGCGTCGTCTCCCATCACCACATCAAAATAAATACAGCCTCCTGACAGTCCCTTCAAACTAGACACACCTGCTCCCCCAATATTAAAACTTATTAACATAATGCGCTTATATTAAAGTCAAGTCACCATTTATAGTTGCAAAGCGGTGAATGACGAATCATACCGTTCTATAATTCAGCGATCAGTCCTCAGAGTGACATTTTCACTGAAACCTTATATGTTCTAAAGATCCACACACCCCGCATCTCTACCCCGGTGAGTAAACAGAGGCATTTCAACTACCTGACATTTCAGTATTGGTCTGACACGACCGCAGGAATTCCACAGAGTGTTTGGACTCTACAAAGACTATTTTTTTCAGGTTTCTCTCACCCCGAGAGCCTGTACTCTAGCCATTTTGAATGCCAAGGCACCTTGTGTCAGTATGCCTGTGACACTGTATGAAGCTGTCTGCCACCGCTGAAGATATAAAGATAAACAGCGTTGCCTTCACACTGACTCACTCAGTGAAAGAACTCATTATTTAGTTTCCTCAACTGTTAAAAAAAGACGTCTGGAACACAACACCACCAAGAGTAAACAAAATTGGGTGAAAGTGCCACTCTAGTGGGAATGCGTCTGTGTTTTTGTTTCCAGTGGCTATGCACTGGTTACATCAGAAGAATTTTAAGCAGCTAATAGTAAGCCCCTTAAGACCCCTCTTTCTCTCTCTAGGTTTCCAAAGGCAACTGCGCTCCATCAAAGGTGTATTATTGCTGAAGGTGCACGGCGTGTGTCTGTTTGTGTCACGCCGATGAAGCGTACCAGAAGCCTGGACTGGCTGCAGAGAGAGAAATGAAAAGAAGGCTGAGATCGTCAGGTGACAAAAATTGAGGTGAAAATGACAGAGGTATGTTAATGCAACTGTTACTGCAGATTCTTCCTTTTTAATATAGGTACTCTGATATTTGTTTTTCTTTAATGAACAAATTTGTCCTGGAGATCAATAATATTGAGTGAAGTGAAACATTCAGTTTTCTATCCATAATACTCAGCATGTGTAATGAGTATAAGGACTTATTTTATTCCAGTAAGTTCAAGTATCCTTTGAGCTGCACTGACCTCTAGAGGAACATGACATTTTAACCAAAATATAGCGCTCATCTCATAAAGTAATATGCCAGCAGGTCTACAGTAGTGTTCTGTGGACCAGGGTTTTTTTAAACTGACATTCACAAGGGGTTGGACCTTTTTTTATTTATTTATGTATTTATATATTTATTAGGGCTGTCAAGGTTAATTACACTACCAGTCAAAAGTTTTCGGACAGTAAGATTTTTTTAATGTTTTTATTTAATTTATGTATTTGATCCAAAGTACAGCAAAAACAGTGAAATTCTTAAATATATTTACTATTTAAAATAGCTGTTTTCTATTTGAATACATTTTAAAGGGGTCATCGGATGCAAAACTAACTTTTCCATGTTGTTTGAATATTAATGTGTGTTGGCAGTTTGTGTACACAACCACCCTACAATGATAAAAATCCACCAGTGGTATTTTTTGAGTCTTTAAAAGTAATATCCCCTTTTTAAAATCTGGTCATTCTCAGCTTCTTGTCATTGTGACGGCACATCGACAGAGGCCACTCCCACAATAGTTGATTGACATGAGCGCCTTACCTTGGACCCGCCCTCACCGAGCTGAAACAGTCTGACTCCGATCGCCATTGTGTGACTCAGGTGCAGATGAAAACAAGAATGTCTCAGATTGAGCGATTGAGGTGTTCTGTTGTTGGATGTAATAATGAACATAGCAGTTGTCATTTACTCCCGACATCTGAGCTGCTGAAGACGCAGAGGTTTAACGTTACTTTCGTTTTTAAAATGAAAGCGCCTGTAGTGGCTATTTGTCCATAAACTTAAACAAAACTAATATCAAAACTTCTCAAATGGCCACTGAGGCTACGTCATGGGTTAGGCTTTACGCAGGTTTAGAGGTACCAAAATAAGCTAATGTCCATAGCAAAAGATGAGTTTGAGGAGGTTTATTTACACAAAGAAAGCAAGCTCACAGGTATTTTCTGCAGCCTCTCTTACGCTGGTAAAAAACCATATGCCCTCGCAGCCTAAGGTCCCTCCCACCTTGACCTACTTATGTAAATTAACATAACACCATGTGACCAATAAACAACAATATAAATAAACAAGAAAATAAGCATAAATGCAAAATAAAGCAAATTAACTTTAACAAGAAAAGAAAAGAAATAAATCAGGCTATAACTTAACTTAAGCCTAAAATAAACAAAGTACAAAATAGCTCCAACAACCCAGCCCCTAATTGTGACGGTACTTTACCCACAATTAACTTTAGCTTTAGCACAAAGGAGCTATTTCCTGATTGTAGCCTAAGCATTAAGCTAAAATCTTTGCATCTTCATTTTCTCCATACCTGAAAGAAACAAATAGATGGAAGACAGAGATAGGAGAGAGAATGAGCTACAAAGTTAATTATTGGCCTCCAAGAGAAGACAGAGCTTGGTTATTGGTCTGTCCAGAATGCTGGTCTTCGTTTGGACCTTCACAGAGCGGACCAGTCCTCTTGAATCAGCTGTGGTGCTTAGAACTCTGCCCATCATCCATGAGCCTCTTGGAGCTGTAGCATCGGCGATTACGACAATATCTCCTGGGATGAAGTTTCTCCTTTTCTTCGTCCATTTTTGTCTTTCTTGCATTACAAGCAAATACTCTGATGTCCACCTTTTCCAGAACAGTTCCGCAATGTACTGCACTTGCCTCCATCTCCTCTTAATATACAGGTCAGATTTTTCGAATAGGCCTGGTGGCAGAATGGGCTTGCCTTTTAGCAGGAGAATGTGATTTGGAGTGAGCGCTTCCAAGTCATTGGGATCTTCTGAGACCTTAGTTATTGGCCGGTCATTGAGTATTGCTTCTACCTCACAAAACAGTGTTTGGAGGCCTTCCTCATCCAGCAGTTGATGTCCAACAACAGAAGTAAGTGCACTGCGCACAGAGCGAATCAGACGCTCCCAAACGCCACCTTGGTGAGATGCAGCTGGGGTGTTAAAGCTCCACGTCACTCCTACCTGCACAAAAGTCCTTTCAATTTTAGAGTGATTTAAAGCAGCCAGAGCCTGCCTCAGCTCCTTCTTCGCACCAACAAAATTTGTGCCGTTATCTGACCTTATACTTATCACAGGTCCTCTTCTGCAGATAAATCTTCGTACAGCATTAATGCAGGAGTCTGTGTCGAGGGAGTGTGCCACCTCCAGGTGTATTGCGCGGCTGCTCAGACAGGTAAATATCACTCCATATCGCTTCAACACAGTTCTCCCTCTCCTCACATCCAGTGGTCCAAAATAGTCCACTCCCGCATTTGTAAAGGGTGCGTTATCAGGCACAACTCGTTCCTCTGGTAAGTCTGACATTTTCTGTTCTCCAAGTTTTCCTCTGTACCTTCTGCACACTGTACATTGTGAGAGAATCTTCCTGGCCGCAGAGTTGGCATTTATGATCCAATACTTCTGTCTCAATCTGTGCAGCATGTGATTGCGTCCAGCATGTCCAAGTTGGTAATGGATGTAACGCAATATGAGCTGGGAAACATGCAGATCCTTTGACAGAATCACAGGATGTTTTACCTCCAACGGCAGAGCAGATTTAGACAGGCGCCCACCAACTCTGAGGATGCCGTCTTCGATGAAGGGGTCGAGGCGATACAGAGGGCTGTCTTTGGAAACAGTCTTCGGGTCATGTTTTAGTGACAAAATTTCAGTGCTGAATCTTTGGTTTTGCACAAACTGAATTATTGCCTTTTCGGCCTTCTCCAAGCACTCTGGTGTCAAGCTGGATTTTCCAAGTGTGGCTTTGAATTTTTTAAGCTCTTTTTCCACATTTTCATTCTGCTTGACCACATATTCTTTTCTCTTTCGGCTCAAAAGTAAAAGTCTTTCTTTCAGTTCCAACAACCAGGCCACTGATGTTTTAAGCTTTCTCCAGGAGGAGAAATAGTGAATGAGCTGACTGAGGGGATTGTCACTGTATGTTGTAATAGCATTCACTTTAAGTTCTTTTTTCACCTCTGGATCATCAGATGGGATAGAGAAGGAGTCCAAGTCGAGTTTTGGCCATTCGGCAGCAGGCAAGTGCAAAAATTCTGGTCCTTTTAGCCATTTTCCTTTTCCAAACTCCTGAGCTCTTAGTCCTCGAGATGCTTCATCTGCAGGATTATCTTTAGTGTTTACATACCTCCACTGATCTTTGTCTGTGGCTTCTCTTATGGTGCTGACACGGTTGGCAACATATGTGTGAAAGCGCTTCGTTTCATTGGAGATGTACTTGAGAACAGTAGTGCTATCGGTCCAGAAAAATGACCTTTGCAATGGCAACTGTAGCTCCTTCAACAGCATTGTGTTCACTCGAACCGCAAGCACAGCTGCAGCAAGCTCAAGGCGTGGGATGGTTAGTTGCTTTAGAGGAGCAACACGAGCCTTGCCTGTGATGAATGAAACATGTACAATGTCAGTGCTCTCCAATCTCAAGTATGAAACAGTGCCATATCCTGTTTGACTGGCATCTGAAAAATGATGCAGTTCTGCTTTCACTTGTGTTCCAATGTCCTTAGGTTTGATGCACCGTTCCACTTTAAATCCACTCATATGCTGGAGTTCAGAGAGCCACTCAGACCAATGTCTAGAAAAGGCACTAGGGACTGGCTCATCCCATTTGAGGTTCATTCTGCACAGCTCCTGTAACAGTAACTTGGCAGGGATTATGAAAGGAGACAGAAAGCCCAGTGGGTCATAGAGAGAACTCACCACAGAAAGGATGCCCCTCCTGGTGTGTGGACGTTCCTGCACTGCAGTCCTGAAGCTGAACGTGTCTCCTTGAACACACCATTGCATCCCCAGAGCTCTTTCCACAGGGAGTTGGTCCCTGTCCAAATCCATGTTCTCCAAACCCACTGCTCTGATGTTGCTGGGAATCAGTGCAAACACCTTTGGGCTATTTGTGACCCACTTTTGAAGATGGAAGCCGCCTTTTTTACAGAGAGATGTTAGTCCATGTATGAGCTTCACTGCATCTTCCTCCGTCACAGTGGATTTGAGACAGTCATCCACATAGAAATTTGTTTTGACTGTGCTGAGGACGTCGGGTGAGTATTGCAGTGCATTATCCTCAGCAGTTCTTCTCAGTGCATAGTTTGAGCAGCTTGGAGAGGATACAGCTCCAAACAAATGCACACACATCCTGTATTCCTCTGGCTCCTTTGTAGTATCTCCATTGGGCCACCATAGAAAGCGCAAGAAGTTGACGTGCTTGTGTGGAACCCGGACCTGATGGAACATGGCGTTGATGTCAGCCATAACAGCGATGGGCTCTTCTCTAAACCGGAGGAGGACACCAATAAGCGTGTTAGTGAAGTCTGGACCCTGCAGGAGCTGGCTGTTTAATGATGTGCCTTTGTAAGTACAGCCGCAATCGAACACAACACGCAACTTTCCTTTGGTTGGGTGATGTACACCATGGTGGGGAATGTACCACACCTTTCCTTGTTTTGGAGTGGGCTCATTTGTGGGAACCTTTTCTGCATATCCTTGCTCCAACATGTTGTTGAGGAAATCAACATATTGAGCTTTGAATAAAATGTCTCTGTTAAATCTCCTCTTCAGGCTTTGGAGTCTTTGTAATGCAATGCAGTGATTATTTGGCAAAACAGGATCTTCAATTCTGAAAGGTAAGTCAATGTAATAATGTTCATTGTTAAGCACTGTTGTATCCTTCACAATTTTCATGAATTTAATGTCTTCTCTTGACATCCCAAGTTGTTCATCATACGTTCTTTCAGTAAATTCATGATTGTACTGCTGCATCAACATATTTTCCAAGTGCTCCACAGATATGTGATTAGCAGTTACAACAGCACATCCTGATTTAACACCAGCGCCTCCAGAGTCTCCAGCACGAAGAGGCCCGTTAATGACCCAGCCAACTCTGGTCCTCACTGCATACGGTCCACCACATTGACTGTTTATTAGTTCCCATGGCTCCAAAACTTTGGGAGAGTCAGTTCCTATGAGCAAGTCCACATCTGCATCTACTTCATGTACCCTAATGCTTCTCAAATACGACCACTTGGCAACATCATCCTGACATGGCACATTGACTTTGGATACAGGCATTGTTGTTTGTGTCAGAACAGATGGCAGCTCAATAAAGTCCTCGGTGTCAAAACCAGACACCTCCAGACCAGTTATCACAGTGGTATTAATGGTTTTAGTCTGTCCCATCGTCCTTAATAATATATTGCAGTTTTTACCTGATACTCCCAGCCTTTCAGCCAGACTTGCAGTGCAGAAGGTACCAGAACTCCCAGGATCCAGGAAAGCGTAAGTGTGCACAACTTTATTACTTTTCCGACCTTTCACCTGCACAGCCACAATGGAGAAAACAGCAGTATCCTCTTCACCAGCCCCAATATGACCACACGTCTGCTGCTGCTCGGGTACAATGCTCACAGTTTCTTTAGAGGTTATCCTTGTAGTATCCTCCTTCTCCACATGTAGGACAGATGGGTGTTTCCTGTGACACACTTCACAATCCAAACGACTCCTACAGTCTTTGCTTGTGTGTCCATATTTCAAACACCCAAAACAAACACCTTTCTCCTTTAAAAAGTGAATCTTGTCCTGTTGTGTCTTTCTTTTAAACTGAAAGCATTTTCCCAGAGTGTGATTGGTGAGATGGCAGAACAGACATTTAAGCTGGTTACTATAAGCCGTTAAGTTTTCCTTTTCTCTATGTCCATCCTTTATTGGATTGATGCTGGTGGCAAAGGTACCACTTTTCCTTTTCTGCTTAACTTGAATGGATAACTTTGTGTGGCTGGCTGGGGGAACATCATTAATATTTCCAAACAGCGGGTCTGAAACAATTTTGACTTGTTTTTCAATAAAATTTACAAAATCAACAAACACTGCTCTGCTTCCAGTTTGTTCCAGTATGTCACATGCCACATTTCTCCACTTTTCCCTCAGCTTGTATGGAAGTTTCATTAGGATTGTCCTGAGGTTGGCTGGCATGTCCAACTCCTTCATGTACTTTATATGGTGTACTATATTGGAGCAACCTCGAAGGAACAAAGCAAATGACTGCAGAGCATTAACATCCTCAGGTTTGATTGAGGGCCAATTGTTGATTTTGTCCATATAAGCAGAAGAAATTTTATGTTCACTGCCAAAATGTTCAATCAAAAGTGCTTTTGCTCTTTGGTAACCAGGTTCAGAGGGCAGATGCTGACAACTTCTTACAATGTCTCTTGGTTGCCCCCTAGTGTACTGTTCTAGGAAGTACAAACAATCACTGAAATTTTTAGTTTTATCCTCAATACAATTTTCAAAGGCTCTGAGAAAAGATTTGAAATACAGGGGATCACCATCAAATACAGGTATATTTCTCATAGGCAGAGCAGAAGCTGTGTTTTGATGGACCAACAGGGCAGTAATTTCATTTTGACGCTGCATGATGTTCAAAATGTCCGGAGAGTTGGTGGATGGATTATTGTCATGAGCATTTTGCAAAACCAGTGCTTGTGCACTTTGTCTTTGAGAAACAGGAATGACATTAGGTATGGGTGGTTGTTTAACACCAGCAGGAACAGAATTTAATAAGCGACTGGAGGAAGGTTCAGAGTTTATATTGGTGGGCATGAAACGCTCAGCATTTGGATTTAGTTTATATGTTTCTTGAGTTTCTGACTTTTCCAAGTAAGAGTTCATGCCCTCTGATGTTTTAGAAGCAGATTTTGACACTTTAGAACCACACTTTGAATTTATTTCCAGAACCTCCAATTTTGCATTTGTCACCTTTAATTCTGCCTCCAGAGCAAGTTGTTCCTTTTCTCTCCTTAAATGTTCCCGTTTCTTCCGTAATTCCTCTTGGTCCCTTTCCTGTTTCCTTCTTGATTCCTCTTGTTCAAGTCTTATTTGTTCCTCCTGTGCCTCCAAAATGTGCTTTTGTTTTAAAGCAGCCATGCGCTCCTGTAATGCTGCTTTCTCTGCTTGTGCCAATATTTTTGCAGATGCACTGGATGAAATCTTTGACAGTTTAGAGACAGCTTTTGAGCGCGCTGCAGAACCTTTATTGGATACACTGTCCTCAGGCCCTACATCAGTTTGATTATCAGGAGGTTTGATTGGAAGTTCATACGAATGGCCTGCATTTGATAACCATCCTTTGACATCATCAATAAAGTTTGAAAATCGATCTTCCTTTTGTTCAAAATATTTATTTTGTTTTTCCTTTTCATCCTGAGGTATGTTTAGTGACACAAATGACAAATGATGTCGTTTTGCCTCATCAACACATGTTATCATTTGATCCAAAAGAGACTTGACTGCATCAATATTGTCTGCAGAATGCATCAATTTATCCATTTCATTCATGTACGATTTGGCTTGTCTGCATTTCGTCGATCTCTTTTCCTGACACGTTTGCATGAAAAACATCATTCCTTTAGCAGTGAAACTTTTGCGCCTTCTTGTGGAAAGCGCCGTGTCACTTATGGCTTTGGATGCAACGTCAGACATTTTTCCTTATTTTTAAATTGATGTTGGCCAGGTGCACAAACAGTTATTTGCAAAAGTTAAAAGGGACACGTACCTTGCAGAACTTTGTTTGCAGCGGTGGTTGCCTTTGCGCACGGAGTTGGATGCGCGCAGTGATTGTTGTTTGTGCGCGGCCGTGCGCGTCACCTGTGAGGGCTTTGGGCCTTTGTAAATCCAAATTGCGACAAATATTAATCCTCCACTCCGAAAATGCAGCTCCAATGCTCCAGTAGCGTCACCGTTATCCAATACGGTGTCCAGGGAAGCTTTACACTGTCGGATAGGTAGGATTATTTGATGTTTGACGCTCAGCCGCCACTCCTAGGCCCAGCCTTGTTTTGTCACCCGCATCCAGGTGAGTAATGAACTTTCAAAAAGGTAATCCAGCAAACAACGAGTCCAATTTCCAGATTAACAAACGATATACATCCAGGGGCGGGTTTTTTACTTAATGTAGTGGCTATTTGTCCATAAACTTAAACAAAACTAATATCAAAACTTCTCAAATGGCCACTGAGGCTACGTCATGGGTTAGGCTTTACGCAGGTTTAGAGGTACCAAAATAAGCTAATGTCCATAGCAAAAGATGAGTTTGAGGAGGTTTATTTACACAAAGAAAGCAAGCTCACAGGTATTTTCTGCAGCCTCTCTTACGCTGGTAAAAAACCATATGCCCTCGCAGCCTAAGGTCCCTCCCACCTTGACCTACTTATGTAAATTAACATAACACCATGTGACCAATAAACAACAATATAAATAAACAAGAAAATAAGCATAAATGCAAAATAAAGCAAATTAACTTTAACAAGAAAAGAAAAGAAATAAATCAGGCTATAACTTAACTTAAGCCTAAAATAAACAAAGTACAAAATAGCTCCAACAGCGCCGATTCCCATCTACATATGCGTGCCAATTTTCATGCAAATCGTTCCTGATGCAGCTACACCCACAGCAGAAGTGACTATAAGGGTTTTTTATGCATCTTTGCAAATAATGTGCTTGTTGGCAAGTTTCGCCGCTAAAGTAAACATCGCGTTTCATCCTCCCCAGCAGAGAGGGGCGGGGCGACCAGAGCTCATTTGCATTTAAAGGGCCATACAATAATATGAGTTGATGTTTTGCAGAGCTGATTTTGACAAGGTAAAAGGGTGTTTTTTTTACACTACTATTGAGAATTTTTAATCAAAGTATATTATAGACTTTTCATTAAGACTTGTGGAACTTGTGGAAAATGATGACTCCTTTAAAATGTAAATCAAGGGTCACCAAACTTGATCCTGGAGGGCCGGTGTCCTGCAGAGTTTAGCTCCAACTTGCCTCAACACAACAGCCTGGAAGTTTCAAGTATACCTATTAAGACCTTGATTAGCTGGTTCAGGTGTGTTTGATTAGGGTTGGAGCTAAACTCTGTAGGGACACCGGCCCTCCAGGACCGAGTGTGGTGACCCCTGATGTAAATTATTCCTGTGATTTCAAAGATGAATTTTTAGCATCATTACTCCAGCTACATGATCCTTCAGAAATCATTCTAATATGCTGATTTTTCAGTATACAGTACTCCTAGCTAAATTTAAACGGTATAGTGTATAATGTTACAAAAGCTTTTTATTTCAGATAAATGCTGATCTGTGGATCTTTCTATTCATCAATTATACTGAAAAATGTTACTCAACTGTTTCAAATATTGATAATAATAATACTAAATGTTTCTTGAACAGCAAATCCGCATATTAGAATGATTTCTGAAGGATGATGTGACACTGAAGATTTGAGTAATGATGCTGAAAATGTTTCTCTGATCACAGGAATAAATTACGTTTGAAAATATATTCAAATGAAAGCAGATTTAAATTTCAGATAAATGCTGTTCTTCTGAACTTTCTATTTATCAAGGAAACCTGAAAAAATTCTACTTGCCTGTTTTTAACACAATAGTAATAAATGTTTTTGAGCAGCAGATCAGAATATTAGAATGATTTCTGAAGGATCCTGTGACTGGAGTAATGATGCTAAAAATTCAGCTTTGAAATCACAGGAATAAATTACATTTTCAAATATATTCAAATAGAAAACAGTCATTTTAAATAGTACAAATATTTTACAATATTACTGCTTCTGCTGTATTTTGGATCAAATAAATGCAGGCTCAGTGAGCAGAAGAGACTTCTTTAAAAACACTAAAATCTTACTGTCTAAAAACTTTTGACTGGTAGTGAATTATGTTTACATTCACTAAAGTTAATAATATTTAATTCTGATCAGAAATCAAGACATTAATTGTATTCTTTCTTTTTCATAATTTGTTCTTTCTATAAATATTTTCTGGATAATATTTTTGTATTAGTATAATGACAATGTGTAAGGCAATTATTTCATTTTGGGAACAATTATTGTATGTAGTTGTCTTTCTCTAAATATTTTTGTGTCAGTATAATGGCAATGGCAATGTTTTATTTTGGAAACAAATATTAGATTTAGTTGTCTTACATTCAAACATGGCATAAATTAATTTTTACACACAAAAAACATACAGCTGCCTTAAAAAGAAAGTTCACCCAAAAATAAAAATTCTGTCATTAATTACTTACCCTCATGTTGTTCCAAACCCGTAAAATCTTCGTTCATCTTCAGAACACAAATAAAGATATTTTTGATGAAATTCGAGAACTTTTGACCCTGCATAGACCGCAATGTAATTTCAATTTCAAGGCCCAGTACATTGTTAAAATAGTCCATGTGACATCAGTGGTTCAACCGTAATTTTATGAAGCTTTTTTATGAATATTTTTCTGTGCAAAAAAAAACAAAAAAAAAAACAGAAATTACTAATTAACAATTTCTTCTCTTTCGTGTTAGTCCTGGACATGGGTTCACCAGACGACATTTACAACATAGAACATCAGTTCACTGTCTATATATTCTTGTTCAAATAAATAAAGCTGGCCAGAAAATTGCGAGTTAAACCACTAATGACACATGGACTATTTTAACAATGTCCTTACTACCTTTCTGGGCCTAGAACATGTCAGTTGTGATGCAGGGTCAGAAAGCTCTTGGATTTCATTAAAAAATATCTTAATTTGTGTTCTGAAGATGAACAAAGGTCTTACGAGTTTGGAACAACATGAGGGTGAGTAATGATGACAGAATTATATATTTAAATATTTATTAATGGCTGTACTAAATGTAATGTTGTGAACTTTCCAGTAGTTTCTTTCTTGTATTTGATAAAACTGTACAATTATGTGACAGAACTTCAAAGAAAAAACTTAAGCATTTGCTGTTCGGTGATGGTGATTAGAACTTTTGCCATGACTTTGAAAGTAGAACATTCTCTCCAGGCCATATCAGGAAAAAAAAAAGGCCGTAAGAAGTAGGTCATTCAGATCTGACACAACATGACCCAATTTGCTATCTCACTATTTGTTATGTTCCCTTAAATTTCTGCATGAGCGGAGCAAACTATGTAATATATCACTGTCATACTGATCCTTTAGAGGTCATCTTGCGATTCCTAATGGACATATTGCATTTCGCCATGCAACGCCACCAGTGGCAACACCTAATATGACGATACAGTACAGCAACATACACAAGCACTTGTTGCTTCTAACCAAAACAGTGTTACACGAAAAAATGCAAATATAATCCTCAGATATAGTTCTCTTGTGCAGTAGAGAAGAGCTCTTGTTTTATGGTGGTCTGTTTTTGAAATGGTGTAGTGTGTTGTAGCGTTTGAGGAGGATCACAAAGGAATCCATTAAGGGAACCAAAAGATGAAAGTGCTCTTCAAAATGCATCAGATATTGTGCCGTAATATATCTGAAATGTGCCTCTTTCTATTACGACTACTTTTGCTCTTCATGATGCATGCCAAACAGAAATTTCTAATGAATAGGCACTGTTTGGTTAAAGTCAATTACTTTAATGTACAAAGGCTTGTGTTCAATCACGAATAACATGCATATATATGAACACAATTCATCCTTTTACATGTGGATTGAGAAAAATAAATTAGATGTAGGTATTACAAAGTCATAAAATAAAATAAAAATAAATAATAAAAATATTTTATTAATTCTTTTTTTTATAGAATATCTAGAGGTCATGTTGATGTGACTGTTGCTTACCCTTCATTTACTCATGCAGTGATAAGCAGAATTAATCAGTAAGGATGCTCTCCTGAGGCACAGGCGTTTTGGAATTGAGTGCTTGGTATGAGATAATTAACAAATGCACGTCAGGCTCAGTAAAACGTGTAAAACAAAATCTCAGCACTGCTGTGTACCTCTCAAGATATGTGAAGTAGTCTGCAGGCTTTGAAAGCACTATGAGGTCTGACAGGTTACTTTCTACTAAGAGACAGTTGTTTTCATAAAGGGTGGCTGTGGAGAATTTAAAAGTACATTGGATGGCCATTTTCCACAAGTTGGTATGATTCTTTAGGGCCTTAATGAAATGTCTGCAAAATACTTTGGTAAAAATTCCTCAGTAGTCATGTAAAACAACACCCTTTTTACCTTGTCAAAAACGGCTCAGTTCACAGCGAGACATTTCGGTGCATGTCTCTTTAAATGTTAATGAGCTCTGCTTACCCCACCCCCTCTTCTGTTTTTTGTGTATTCGGTGGCGCGTTTCCATCAAAAACAAAAGTAATCCACTGTGTCCTCAATAGCTCTGATGTCGGGAGTAAATGGAAACTCTTATGTTCACTTTTACATCCAAATACAAAACACCTGCATTGCTTATAAGACATTGTTGTCGCTACAGCTGATTGAGTGTGGCTGAGGCAAGAAATATGCTAATACAGGACAATCTGTCAACAGGTGTGGGTGGGGCTTGAGCAATATGAAGTCATCCTGCTCAGAAAATCAAAATGGCTTGATAATTGAGGCTGTTTGGATTTTTGGGGCATTAAAAAAGTGAATGAATTTTTATCATTGTAGGGTGGTTGTGTCCACACACTGCTAAGACACATTTATATGCAAAAGGTTTTTTTTGCAATGTCCCATTTAAAGGCACAATATGTAATTTTCGCCACTAGAGGGCGCATAGTCAAAACAAACAAAAAACAAAGGCGTAGATTGATGACTCTGTGATTAAGTGTGGAATCATTGTTGTCTGCATCCCCACAGCCGATGCAATCTGATGGGACCCGGTCAAACATAATGTATTAGCGTATTTAGGGTTCCCATGTTTTCTGCAAAATAACATCGAGGGTGTATGACGTCATCGGCAGGCGACACAATGACACGGTCCGTTACTCTAGTTAAAATTGCTTATTTCTCTGGATTTAAACATTCTTTAAAACATTTGGGATAATGTAAGTACGCAAGTCAACAAAATATATAACACTATCTATAAATATATAATCAAAAATCTTAGATATTGTGCCTTTAACATCCCAAACGTGGCAGTATGGCATTATTATTTTGACATGTTTTATCTATCTATCTATCTATCTATCTATCTATCTATCTATCTATCTATCTATCTATCTATCTATCTATCTATCTATCTATCTATCTATCTATCTATCTCTATATTATTTAATTTATTTATTTTAGTATGATGTCCAAGAGTGAGCAAATAAATATAATAATGAAAAACATCTATTTAAATGTTAAATATTTGTTTATTTATTTGCTTGCTCTAGTCTAGAGCATCATACTAAATTCACTCTCTGATTTTACGCCTAATGGTGTATCTTTTCAAAGGGCGTTGTGGTATAGCAGTTCAAAGGAAATACTCTCAAGCTATGCATTTCAAGCCCAACAATTGGTAGGGAGGAGCAACAATTTGTTTACCGTGAATTTCTTAACCTGACATTCAAGTTTTTCATCTTTTTGTTTCAGGAATATGAGTGGTTTGTACCTTGATGGTGATGCTAGAAGTCAAGTAATTCGAACTGAATCCTGCCATGTAATACATTATAGCATTTGGCAAGTGATTTTTTTTATCAGAAGTGACTTACATTCAGGGTATTACATTATTAATTTGTGCTATCTTTGAATCAAACATGAGAGAGAGAGGCCCAGTTCAGGAGGTTTAGTCCCATAAAACCAGGTGGCTAGTTGCCTTAGGCTGTTTTGTACACACTTTTTTTTCTGTTACTGAAATTTCTCTATTTTCTTCAACACATCCCTGCATGTTTAACCCTATGTGCTATCAAAATCTTTATCTTTATTGCATATTTTAGTTATTTTTTAAGGTTATGATATAAATATACAATTTTCTGTTTGATCAAATGTGAAGTCTGTTGGTTTGTGGCTTGTACAACATGTTTTCTTACGGTACAAAATATTTATTTTTGACGTTGTACATTTTAGCTTACAGCATGAGAAACGGATGACAGCACAGGTGCAACTATTGCATAATATCTCTCAGGGTACAAGACACTGTAGCACAGGGAACTAACACGAGATGGCGCTGTTGGTCTAACGCTATTGCTAAAGCGCCTCAGTAGTTCACAAATAATCTAATCAAAATAAAACTGTGCAGATTAATTTAATAATAGCTTATATAATTATCTGAGATTGTAGTTTAATTAACCTTTTTATTTGTTTAGTTTTTCTTCCTCCATTACTGAACATCAGTTTAGTGATGCTTATGCAACTTCATACGCCTAGAGTGCAACCCAGTGCAGGACACTAAATTAGCAAGACTATGTTCAAACAAAACCCTCATCACTCAGCGTTGTCTAATTTATAACTGCGTGTGTTTTGCTTCAAAGCTTTCAGCTGTTATGTCCCCTCATCCTGGGCCTTCATCATCCCGATGTTTAGTAACGACTGCTGTAGTAACACAACGCTAGCTTTGGGAGGGCTTAGCTTAGAAACCGGGGTCTTTCCAAGTACACAGCTAACTCTTAGAATAGCATTTGGGCACCAGCGGTGTTGTTCACAGCGTCAGTAAACATACACACGTGGTGGAGCATGGAGCAGTTCAGACACGCTGCAGACAGTGAAGAAACTTGTGTTATGGAAAAACAGAGGGGGTGAGGGCGTACCATGAGGAGGTGTTAGCGGGACTAGCTCCAGTTCTGACAGAGAAGAGAGATTTCTATTTTTAGGGAGACTGGAATGTACACCGAGGCCTCTCGAAGGATTTATCAACAACAAATAACATACCGGCGGTCGCCCCAGTCTCTATAAACATCCACCTGCCAAACTCAGAAAGTGAAGTTTCAGAAGTGAACTGTTTTTGAAAACAGAGGGACGAGTTTGAGTTCTGTGTGAGGTTTGAGGAAACATAGATATTTACAGGAGCTTCTAGAATGTGCTTCAAATCAGCTGAGACAAGGTAAGGCAAGATATGGCTGATTCAGGTCTCTGAGCAGATGCTTTGACTGTAGGCACAGCAACACCTGTCTAGAGGTGTGTTTGTTATGATATGTCAGTCTTAAGGCAAAGTGTGAACTCGTGTGTTGAACTTGCAAAATTGTTAAACAAGTATGATATGTTGTCTGGGTATAAAATATGGTGATGAGGGATCTTTTTCTATCTTCTTTTGCCTGAATACACTACCGGTCAAAAGTTTTTGATGTTAAATGTTTTTTGTTTTTTTTCAAAGGATTCTCTTCTGCTCACCAAGCCTGCATTTATTTGATCCAAAATACAGCAAAAACGGTAATATTGTCAAATATTGTTACTATTTAAAATAACTGCTTTCTATTTGAATATTTTTTTTAAAATGTAATTTATTCCTGTGATCAAAGATACATTTTCAGCATCTTTACTCTAGTCTTTACTGTCACGTGATCCTTCAGAAATTGTTCTAATATGCTGATTTGCTGTTCAAGAAACATTTTTTTATTATTATTAATATTTGAAACGGTTGGGTACTTTTTCTCAGGATTCTTTAAAAATATTAATTGAAATATTAAATTGAGCAAGGATGCTTTAAATTGAGCAAAAGCGATGATAAAGACATTTATGATGTTACAAAAGATTTAAATTTCAGATAAATGCTTTTCTTCTGAAGAACAGAAACCTGAAAAAAAATGACACACCTATTTTTAACATAATACTACTATTAATAGTAAATGTTTTTTTTTTAACAGCAAATCAGAATATTAGAATGATTTATGAAGGATCATGTGACTGGAGTAATGATGCTAAAAAAAAATTCAGCATTGAAAGGAATAAATTACGTTTTTAAATATATATTCAAAAAAATAGTTATTTTAAATAGTAAAAATATTTCTAAATTTGACTAACTTTGCTGTACTGTGGATCAAATAAATGCATGCCTGGTGAGCAGAAGAGACTTTTTACTGTTCAAAAACTTTTGACTGGTAGTGTAGATAATCCTGTATATATGATGCTTTTGAAAATATGCTCTGAATAATATGAGCAAGTTTCACAGATGCAAATATGTAAATATAGTATTCATTTTCAAAAACATTAGATTTAAAAAAAAAAAAAAAAAATTGGTAGAAATATCTTCTGCCATTATGGCAACTCGTATATAAATAACCAAAATGATTATGATTACAAAACCTCCCCCTTTTTTTTCACAGCTTGGATGATCCAATATCAGAAGTCCTGCATTTTAAAGACAGAGACCTGACATCCACTCTCCTCCTGGAGTTGAACTCCTTAAGGAAGGACCGAATTCTCACAGATGTTGTGCTTTGCTCTGAAGGCAAAGAGATCCCATGTCACCGCAATGTTCTGGTGTCCAGCAGCCCCTACTTCTACGCAATGTTTTGCAGCAGCTTTCTGGAGACCCAGAAGCCCCAGATAAGCCTCCAAGGTGTTCCTTATGACACCCTTACAAGTATGGTGGAGTATGTTTACACAGGGTCCATCAGCATCACCATGGAGCTGGTTCTCCCTCTGATGCAAGCCGCCTCTATGCTTCAGTATGGAAGACTTTTTGAGGCCTGCTCCACCTTCCTGCAGGCCCAGCTTAGTCCAGACAACTGCCTGAGCATGATCCGGCTCTCAGAAATCCTGCATTGCTCAAGCTTGCAAGAAAAAGCAAGAGAGCTGGCTGTAAAGAGCTTCTCAGATGTGGTTGTCTCTGAGGACTTCTGCGAACTCTCGCTAGCTGAATTGGTGAGCTATTTGGACGATGACAGACTCTGTGTTGAAGAGGAGCAAGTATTTGAGACTCTTCTAGCTTGGATCCACCACGATCCATTTTCCAGGCGTGGAACCATCCATGACTTGTTCCGTCGCGTGAGACTGAGACACGTTCACCCTTCGTATCTTTTCCAGTTTATCGCCAATGACCCTCTAGTCCAGTCTTCATCTTTATGCACAGAAATTATTGATTCTGTTCGTCGCCTACTCTTTTCTGTTGGCACTCATTGCTCTGGTGATCTTGAGCCCCTGTGGGCCGCGCCACGACGTCAAAACTGCAAGGAGGCTCTTGTCATAATAGGAGGTCGTAAGAATGGCGAGCGGACGTCTCGTGAGGCGCTGCTCTACGACGAGCAAACACACTGCTGGCAGTGGCTTGCAAAAGTCCCTTTGCGGCTCTACCGACCCGCTTATGTCTGCATGCACAGCATCCTTTATGTTCTGGGTGGTTCAGCCATGAGTGCAGGAGGCCAGTGTACACCTAGCAACACCGTTTACACGCTTTCTCTCAAAACAAACCAGTGGAGGATAGGAGAACCCATGTTGACGGCTCGATATGGCTGTCAGAGCTCCACCTACTTGCATTTCATTTTCGTATTGGGTGGATTGACAGCTGATGGACAGCTGTCCAATGAGGTTGAGCGATACGACACCATGTTCAACCAATGGGAGGTCATGGCCTCTATGCCCACCGCAGTTCTGCACCCAGCTGTAGCTGCGCATAACCAGAGAATATACGTGTTTGGAGGAGAAGACGCCATGCAGAAACCAGTTCGAATGATCCAGGTTTGATATTTCAGGTTTATTTTGGATTGTTAAGAGCACAAATTTCAATGATTTTGAAGTGGTAAAAGATGTTTGGTTTTGATAGGTGTACCACATAGGAAGGAATCTGTGGTGTAGGATGGAAACAAGGACGGTGAAGAACGTCTGTGCACCAGCTGCAGTGATTGATGATAAAATCTACATTGTAGGCGGTAAGAAGGGTTTTTTCCGATGGTATTGTATTGTTAAAATAGCGTTCCTGTGCATTGGTCTTAAAGTCATGAAATCAGGGTTGGGTTAGTTCACCCAAAAATAGAAATTCTGTTATTAATTTCTCGGTACACAAATTAAGATATTTTTTAAGAAATCGGAGAACTTTCTGAGTTTGTATAGACAGCATAGCAACTACCAATGGTTAAGGCCCAGAAAAGTAGTAAAGACATCAATTAAATAGCCCATGTGACATCAGTGGTTCAACTGCCATTTTATAATTTGTTTGTGTGTAAAGCGAACAAAAATAACTTTATTCAATAATTTCTTCTCTTCTGTGCCAGCCAACTATAAAAAAAATTCTGTTATTTCAACAGGCTATACCAGAAGAATGGTGGCCTATGATGTTAAAACCAACAGGTTTGAAAAATGTGAAAATATGAAGGCCAGGAAGATGCATCACTCTGCTACTGTGGTCAATGACAAGATCTACGTCACAGGGGGCCGTTTCATTAACAGCCACGAGAGTGTGGAAGATTCAGACAGCTTTGACTGCTACGACCCAAAGACAGACTCATGGGCGTCAATGGGAACACTGCCATTCAAGCTATTTGACCATGGCTCAGTACCTCTGGTCTACCTATCTGATAAGTTTCTGCCTACATGAATTTGTGTCAGTGTAGCTTAGCCACTTCATACAGGTTTTTAAAGGAGACATCGGATGCCCATTTTCCACAAGTTGGTTAAACATCCTCAGCGGTCGTGTAAAACATCACCCTTTCAACCTTGTTAAAACAGCTCTGTTCCCAGCGACCTGTTTTGGTGCATGGCTCTTTAAATGATAATGAGCGACTGCTCACCCCTCCCCTCGCTTCAGTTTTTTGTGTAGTCAGTGGTGCATTAAAAACAAAACTAATCCACTGCGTCCTCAGTGGCTCTGATGTCGCGAGTAAATGGAGATTCTTATGTTCACTTTTACATCTAATTACAAAACACCTGCATTGCTTACGAAACGTTGTCGCTATAGTTATTCGAGTGCGGAAAAATGGTGGACATTATACCACTGGCTGAGGGCAAAAATAATACAGGACAGTCTGTCTGTGGTTGTGGGCGGGGCTTGAGCAGTATGACATCACATTGCTCAGAAAATCAAAACGGCTAGTTTTTTGGGGGATTAAATATAAATGAAAAGATTTGTATCATTGTAGGGTGGTTGTGTCCACACATTGTTAAGACATTTATATGCAAACACCATGTAAAAGTGAATTTTGCATCCAATGTCCCCTTTAAATAATATGTCTCCAACCAAATTCTTGCTGTACTGTATTATTACAGATCATGCTGAGTAAAAATGCAGAGCATATAATGATAGCAAAGCAGTGAGACATTTTTTAAAGCTCCCTAAAGGTGTTGGCACATGTTGCCTTTTGAATGTGTGTGAAATATTAGTAAAATAACTAGTAATAGTTATTAAAATAGCTGGAAAATATTTAAAATTAAGCTCCAACCATGTAGCAGAGGCAATATCATACATTTTCAGCTTGATTTTCAAGTGTGTTTTAGATCACCTGATCTAATAAGTTAAATAATATTAGTGTTTACTACAGAATTCATAATTTTGAATTGATTCTGTATTACTTAGCACTTGACTCTGAATAGTTGCACATTGTAAGTTTACAGGAGTACTTTTATGTAAATACATTCCTCCGTTTTGTAAACTGTTTTTTATTTTTTTCCCTTTCAAGTATGTAGTGGTTACATCCTGTTAAAAATTAATTGAATGGAACAATTATATATGTGAAATGATTTTTATTATTAAATGATTTATAAAATTATTAATGCTTTTGTGTGTTATTTGTAAGTTGGCTCATCTGGCCATATAAAATTTAAAGGGATAGTTCATCCAAATCATTTGCTCAGTCCCATGTCGATCCAAACCTGGGTGACTTACTTTCTCCTGTGGAACACAAAAGAAAATACTATAAAAGAAAAATTGGACTCCACTGTCATTTTTCAAAAAAAAAAAAAAAAACTTTTATATTTCCACAGAAGAAAGAAACTCACAAAGGTAATAGACCTAGTAAGGTTAGACACTATATTGAATTCAACTTGGATGAAAACAAAGTTGTGGGGGATGACTTATAAAAGTCCTAGATCATAATTTTCACATCTTTCAAAACTTTTTAATGGAGTTTTTGTCTTCTGAAAGTTTTTTCTGAAAGATGTTTCATCAGCCGAAACATGTATTCCTCAAAGCCTAGCTTTCATTTCTATCAAACATTAAGTTTATAAAATGATGACAAAGTTAAATTTTTTTTGCTGAATTATCCCTAAGTATTGCTCATTTAAAAAATAGAATCCTCTCCCCTTCAGTAATTTACAGCTTTGTATAAAAATGTATTTGTTACACTGTTTGTTTGCATTCATTTAAACTGTTGCAAAGCTCAAATGTGACCTATAAATCATCCTACCTAGATCACAGAAGCTGAAACTCATCACATGACATGCCACGGGAGGTGTGAAGACGTAAGGCAGCAGATGTGTGAGAGAGATGTGTGTCTGAGTATGTGTTATGCCCAGTCTGAGTCTTATGTCTTCCTGTCACTGTAACAGGTGTAAACATGCCTAGACATGAAACTGAATCACAAAGGAGGTTTTGATGAGCCATTAAGAGACTTGTACTCTGTTTCTTCTGATGAATTCTGTGTAAATTCTGTTGTGGTTCTTTTAACTTTGACATTAACCTCAAAGGGGACACCAGATGCCCATTTTCTACAAGTCGGTATGATTCTTTAGGGTCTTCATGAAATGTCTGTAACATACTTTGGTTAAAATTCCTCAACGGTGGTGTAAAACAACACAGTTTTTAACTTGTCAAAAACAGCTCTGTTCACAGCCACTGGTTTTGGTACATGTCTCTTTAAATGATAATGAGCTGCCCTCTCTTACTTTTTTGTGTGTATTTGGTGGCGCATTACCATCAAAAACAAAACTAATCCACTGTGTCCTCAGTGGCATTAATGTCATGAGAAAAGTAAGACTCTTATGTTCACTTTTACATTCAAATACAAAACGCCTGCGTTGCTTACGAGACATTAGCCCCTTTTACACAGCAATCCCGGTAAATTGCTGGAAAATTACCAGTACAACTTTACCGGTAAATACAGAAATATGCTGTGCACACAGGCAACCGCTCAGAGTAATCACGTAATCTCTATAAGAACTCTATGACTGGCCAATTTGGACCAAAGCAAACTTTATTCGTCAGCGCGTTCTACGTGCTCATACCAGTAATCTTCATTCCGCGTTCACATACAACATCATTCCAGCAATTTATTTTTTAAATGGTCCTATTCACACATGACTTCATAACGGTAATTTACCAGTAAAGACTGTATGTGTGAAAGGGGCTATTGTTATTGCTGCAGCTGCTCAAGCACAAAGAAAATGGCGAGTAGCATACAACTGGCTGAGGGAGGAAATATGCTAATTCGGGACGGTCTTTCAGCAGTCATGGGGAGGACCTGAGCAGTATGACGTCACACTGCTCAGAAAATCAAAATGGCTTGATAACTAAGGCTGTTTAGGTTTTTTGGGGATTAAAAAAAAAGAGTGAATGGATTTTTATCATTGTTGGGTGGTTGTGTGACACATTTATATGTAAACACCATGTAAAAGTGAATTTTGCATTTGTTGTCCCCTTTAAGGGTGATAAAAAAAGATATACAACAGCAGCTGTGTTTCCATTACAGATTGGTGCTATTTTATACATGCCGATTAAAAAGTATTGCGAAAAGATGGCGTTTTAATTAACCGATGTTATGCGACTGAAACGTAATATGTTTTCTCTCGCGATAAGTCATGGCAATGGATTTTTGTGGGATTTTGGCTATATTTCCATTGCTGTTTTGCAAAATACTCCTTTTTCGAACTGCCTGAAAAATCACCTCATGCGAGCGTTAAAAAAAGTTTGCGATATATGAGAGTTTTTGCGCAATTGATGCGTTTCCATTAAGCATATTTTCAATTCGCAATTTCAATTTGCGCAATTTAAAGGGTAATGGAAACGCAGCTAGTGTCTGTATTATGATTACTCAATGCAAAGTGAGATCTGTAGCACTGCATGTGCTTTTCAGGGTTTGCATTGATTATACTAAGTCAAACTGGTTCATGTCTGAACATGTTGTGCTGTCCAGTTAGATCGGGAGTAATGGGGCTCAGTCCAGGCTATAGGTGATCTGATGTTATTTTGGGAAACAAACAAGGGAGAACTTTACACCCCCAGAATCATGTGGCTGGCCTACATTGCAGATTTGTTGGTCCAGGATGTAAATTGAAACATTTCACGGAGTGAACCTGAGGGAATGATGAAATCAGTGTTAAGAGCAACAGCAACAGGTGTGTTAGCGAGCATGTGTGCGTGTCTGTTGACATGAACACAAAACAAAAACACTTCTAGACACTTCTGTCTACACCGTTACATGAACTTGCATTACATTTACTTTTACTCTTGTTCACAGACAAATGTTGAGCTTTTCTTAGCTTTAAATCATAAAATGGAAATATGACTGCCATCTAGCCATCTACATGACTAGGAAATCCCCTCATCGCACTTGTCCCTGAGCTCAAAGCCAAACAGTGAACATGGCTTGGGAAAAGATATTTTAAGAGAAGAACAAATGTCACGTTGTTGAACGTATTTGCCTTAGCAATTGAAGCAAATGCCTTCCTGATGTGCAGTTCAGCCGTTTGGAATGAAACGGCTCTCAAGTCACAATAATGCTAAAACATTTCAAACATCTGTCTTTACATCTGTTTAGACTACCGTAAAATCATTTATACTGGATATCTGCCTAAATGTTGTGCTTGTTAATATTTCCTAAATTAAACAATGACTCTATACTATATTCCTCCTTATGAGTGAAATTATAAATCAACTGGTAAACTGTGTGCATCTGTCTGTTTTCTGTTTTACTGGTTTTTAAGATGTCATAAGCAAAATCATTTTAATTTTCCCTTTTTTTAAATTAATTTAAAACAAAAACACATTTCTAAAGTGAAATAACATCCTTACTGGAAACAGATTACTTCTTGGAAAGTATGAAGCATTGGGTACTGTGAAGCAACATGGTTCACTGTATGAATGTCACTACAGTCACACTCTGTACATGTGCTTATGCATCTTGTCATGTGCTCCTGTTGATGCATGTTTCATTTACCACTTGGTAAGGGATCTGTGACCTTTACAATCTGTGACCTGTGCATCCTTTACAATCAACCAGAGTGGGAAGGGGCAGTAGAGAGACAGAGAGACTAGTTCTAGAGCCTTCTACTCCACTTTAAACACAGTAGGCAGAATAGTTTACAATACCCAGCCAAGTCAGGTTACATCACCACTGTATTGGCTATAGTGAGGAGACTAATTGTTGAGAAATGTTTCCTGTAACCTTTATCACATGCCCGAGTGCGTGTTGAATCTCAAATGGGCGTTTTAACAACTGCATGGAAAGCATTTCAATGTTTTGACTCGCTCTCTGTTAAATTCAGTTGTGCCCGCCCTAAAAAAACATTCCAGAAATACTCTTTATTACGTAAAAGAATTGCTCATTTACATATACACTAGGAGTCAAAAGTTTTTGAACAGTAAGGCTTTTAATGTTTTTTTAAAGATGTCTCTTTTGTTCACCAAGCCTGCATTTATTTGATCCAGTAATTTGAGTACAGCAAAAACAATCATCAAATTTTGAAAAAGTTTTACTATTTAAAATAACTGTTTTTTATATATATATATATATTTTAAAATCTAATTTATTCCTGCGATTTCAAAGCTGAATTTTAGAATTTAGAATTTTTCAGGTTTCTTTGATGAATAAAAAGTTGAAAGAAGAACAGCATTTATCTGAAATAGAAATCTTTTGTAACATTATAAATGTCTTTATGATCAATTTAAAGCATCCTTTCTAAATACAAGTCTTAATTTCTATCATTTCTTTGCTAAAACAAAAATTACACTGACTCCAAGTTTTTGAATGATAGTGTACTTTATAATGTACAAAAGCTTTTTATCAGATAAATGCTGATCTTTAGATATTTCTATTCATCAAACAATCCTGAAAAGTGTTCTCAACTGTTTTAAATATTGATAATAATAATAATAATAATAATAAAAAATATTTCTTAAACAGCAAATCAGCATATTAGAATGATTTCTGAAGGATCATGTGACACTGAAGACTAGAGTAATGATGCTGAAAATTTAGCTTTGATCGCAGGAATAAATTACATTTTAAAATATATTCAAGTAGAATAGAATAAAATACTTCAATGTTTTACTGTTTTTCTGTACTATAAAATAAATGCAAGCATGGTGAGCAGAAGAGACTTCTTTGAAAAAAAACCGTTAAAAATATTACTGTTCAAAAACTTTTGACTGATAGTGTATAAGTGCATATGTGTATGTAAAATTCTCATTTTACGTAAGTTTGCATACATTTTATTCTGTTTACTCATTTATTTATGTGTCATTAATATTTAATGTAAATACATCTCTGTGTAAAACGAAACCCATATCTCTGCATGGTAATTACAATATAGTGTTATTTTTAGCATAAAGAAAGTGTAAAACACTTAATATTCACCTTCTAAAATCTGGCCTATACAACCATTTTCAGCTGAAAAGAATTAAAGTGTCTGAAAATAAACAATCAACACAGAGAAACGATTATGTCTGTTTTAAAGAGATTAAATGATAAAAGGAAGCTGCGAGTTTCTCATTTCCATCAGCTCTCATTACATCATAATGTAGGGCAGCTGGGTCACATTTCTTGCTCTGTATGCTACTCATTACCAAACAAAAGTGAATAGGTATTGATGAAATTAACTTCAAAAGATTATATTTCCTTATCATGGTGTGAAGCGCCAGTTTCATTTTACGAAATTGATGGTGTTATGTTAATTGGAGGTCAGTTGGACTCTGATCATGTTACTAAAAGGTTCAGTAATAAGGTAAAAACATTGATAACTTGCCTTTGTTTGACCCACTTCTTTAGTCAGCATATTCTGATTAAAAGAAAATTACAAAGTTTATTCACACACATCAAGTGAATTCCTACTGATCCAAAATCCCTAACTTTCTCACAGACTTTTCGCATAGTTATCAAGCATACACTTATACTACTACAGTCCATGTTATGATCTTAGTCATAAGGGAAAATCAACAGAGGAGTCAGCTTTCTATGTTTAGATCACGTCTGGAATTTTTGAAGAGTCGTTTTCTTGTTTGTTTCACAAGAAAATAAGAATTCTTGGTGCTCATCGCCAACGATTAGTCTATACTGTATCATACATTAACCGTATGATACTTCATAAACGCATAGGACATATGATCCAGCAACGTACTGAACTCTACGTGTGATTAGGTTTCTACTGAGGTTTTGCAATATTAAGGAAGATGATAAACAAAGCCACGTGTTGGAGAACGCGGTCCAATGGGGGCGGGACCAGGAACATTTCCGGATTCTCCTCCTCACAATATAAATACAGCTGCGCACTTTTATCATCACAAACGCGTTCACAACATGATATAATATAGCAGTCAACAAGCGCGAAAATCACTTTCACGGCTTCTCAAGCGTAACACTAATAAGTTTTCTTACGTTGTCACTGGTTTTCTCATCTTGACAATGCCGTTTCTTGGACAGGACTGGCGCTCTCCTGGTCAAAGCTGGGTGAAAACAGAGGACGGCTGGAAAAAAACGACGAAAGATGAAAACGAGACGAATAACAATGTTTCAGAACGAAAGAGGTAAGTGTATTATGATTCAACATTTGCTTTTTAAGTCTCTGACCTTATATTTTCCTTTGTCCACCACTAACAGCATCATCAAACAAATGGCGTAGTTTGCAGCAGACGCAAGATCTGCGTCAAATTGGTAAACAAAGGCGTATATTGATTGGAAACGTATTGACAGCAGATTTACGTTACAGTAGCAAAGTTGTTTTATGGCTGAAGATTATTAGTTTTATTTACTGTGTTTGTGTTATGCCTATTTTTATATTAATATTTAAGTTTTTATATACATCTGTCTATGTAAATACATCAGTATAAATACATTCATGTGTTTATATATATGTGTGTGTGTGTGTGTGTGTGTGTGTGTGTGTGTGTACTCAGGACTGCAGTAAATAGCTGTGGTAAACATAAAATGCCTTTGTGTTTACTCATCATCTGTTAATCACATTGCTATTAATACCATGATAGTGGCATAGGTCATATGCTGGAACTTTTTGTTTCATGAACTTGCTGAATGTACATATGAGAAATTGGTTTAGGTCCTATTAGCAACATTTTTCATTTTTGATAGTGGTGTTATGTTGTACAGTTCTCCATTAAACAGTGCTGCACAAAGCATTAACAAACTCCTTGACTGCCTTCAGCTACTGCAAAGAAGAGCATGACAAAGAAAACTTGATCCTCAGCATTAATTATGATGTGGCTGCAAAGAAGCGAAAGAAGGACTTGCTGAACAACAACACAAAGATTCCTTGTGAGTATCGTCACTGTTTCTTTGTTTTATTCGAAATGCTGTTACTGCAGAAATCGTGACGTATTTCTTTACTGCAGATTTCCACAAAGACAAATGGATTTATGTCCACAAAGGGAGCACCAAAGAGGTAAGGCCTGTTATCTATCTGCAGTATGACAGAGTGTGAATAAGCAGTCGGCTAACTCCTCTTTGATCATTTCACACAGCGTCATGGATATTGTACTTTGGGTGAAGCGTTTAATCGCTTGGACTTCTGCAGTGCCATCAAGGACACCAGGCGATTCAATTATGTCGTACGGGTGAGTTTGTTGCAGGCTCAGTCTCTAAAGAAGAAAGGGTTAAGTTAAGTCTTGGGCTGTGGGTATCTCCTGCTGTCTTCATTCTTATCATCGCACACCAGACGAGAGGCCCTCTGAGGCTGTTTAATGGCAAATGCACAGGGGCCATATTAGTGCTTTGTATACTTGTTTGTGTGTTTTTATTTTAACTCTTGGTGTAGTTTAAACTGCCGTTACTACTTTGGTTTAGGGTCACTGCTGAGAGGATGTTCTTTCTTGTTCCATTGATGAAAACAAAGGTCATTGACTAAGAGCTGATAAACACCGGTCCGTGTGATGTTGAGGTCACTGTCACGCAGTGTCCCAGCAGACAGCTGAGGTTGAGAAAGCTTATGAAACCAGAACGGAAAGTCAAGTGACTTAGGTGCCCATTAACTCCCCCCCTCACGGGCCCTTCTCTCTATCTGTCTGCATTGTGACCCTGAATTCTGATCCGATCACTTGACTCCACTGTGGTATAGAGTCAGCTATGATGAGCTTAAGGTACTGGCGAACTGGGTCATGAATCCTTGCGATCACTTCAGGTAAACACAGGATCAGGATCAAGCTGTTTACTTGAACTTTGGCGAAGGTCATTAGAATTGACTTCATATGCGCATCGTTTATTTTTCTAGACGTTTCCAGGCACGGTTGAGACACAGTAGTGTCAGGTTTATCTTACGGTTTGTCTCTTGCTTGTCTGGCCTTGCGCTGGTATTGCGTTAGAGCTCAGTTACAGAGATCATGTTTAGTAGGGATGGAAAAACAGACCTTTAAGACGACTTATGAGAAACAATGACCGCTAATACCTCATAATATTGTCATATCACCGTCATTTAGCTGTGTTAATTTACCTTGCATAATGTAAACTGTGTATGAATAGCTTTTGCATGTCTTTGCAACTTACTGAAAGCCATTATGAAGAATTGTCATATTAATCCAAAGGCCCAGCTGAATTAAATGCACAAAGCTAGTAAATTTACAACCGTTTTAATATAAAAAGGTTTTGTTTGTTTTTTTGTAATATTTTATTGATTGATTTCCACACAAATATTAAGCATTTTTTAACATGAATTAAAATAAAAATGTTTCTTGAGCAAATTAAAATAAAATTATGACATATTACATATTAGAATGTAGTAATGGCTTCTGAAAATCAGCTTTGCCATCACAGGAATAAATTATAAATATAAAAATTATTATTATTTTTACATTTTATTATATTATATTTTTTATAATTTAATTTAGATTTTTTTTTTTTGTAGTTTTTATTTATTTAAAAATAGATTTAAAAATTATATAAAAATAGAAAATATATTTTAAATTGTGAAATATTATGAAAATATTTTTGTAATAATAATAAAATAAAATCATACCAACTGTGAAACTTTCATTTATTTATTTAGTCATTTAAAAATAGATTTAAAAAATTTATTAAAATAGAAAATATAGTTTAAAATATTATAAAAATATAGTTATAAAAAAGGGTTATAAAATAAAAATGTACCAACCTAAACTTTCATTCTCTATAGTTATTTTTTTTTATTTAAAAATATATTTAAAAAAAAAATTAAATATAAAAAATATCTTTAAAAATATTAAAATATAATAAAATAAATAATAATAAAATAAAAACGTACCAACCCAATCTTTCATATTATTATTTATTTATTTATTTATTTATTTATTTAAAAATAGTTTTTAAAAATGTATTAAAATAGAAAAGATTTACATTTTAAAATATTATGAAAATATTGTTATAAAAAATAGTTTTAAAATAAAAAGGTACCAACCCAAACTTTCATTCTCCATAGTTAGTTATTTATTTAAAAATGGATTTCAAAAATGGATTAAAATAGAAAATGTATAAAAAATGTTGAAATATTATGAAAATATTATTGTTGTAAAAAATAGTTATAAAATAAATAATAATAATATACAATCGTACCAACCCAAACTTTCATTGTCCACATAAAGGCCCTTGGAGCGTCTGTCATCTGGGGCTTGCTGTAGAGGAGGGGAAGAATGACAATACTCACATGTTGCTGGGTCGAGTGTGGGTCACTGTTGCTCCGTGATGTGGATTGTGCTGATATTACATGCCAGTCATGCTGCCCAACACAACACAGCTCTCGCTATCTGCTCTTGGCTGTCCTTCCTTTTGAATATGAACTTGGTGTTGGGAATCTGCTCTTGTCAAACTGATTGCATGCATATGCACAAACAGAATTACTTTCAGCTACTTTCTTTTGTCTTCCAAATATCTTAACAAAAACACTTCTGAAACAGACATGAGCCAGAGTTCATGTGTCAGGAGAGAGAGAGTGTCCCATTTCTGAGCCTTTTGTTTTTGCCAAGGCTGAAGAGAGTGGAATATAACAGTCTGTAAGTAATGCTGGAACACACAGTCTCTTAGTCTGACCTCTGAAATTTATGTCTAACATTTCAGCTGCTGGAGCTGATCGCCAAGTCCCAACTGCCTTCGCTGAGCGGAGTGGCACAGAAAAACTACATGAACATTCTGGAAAGGGTTGTGCAGAAAGGTAAGCTTTCTTACTAGTGTGTCACATCTTCACCATCACATTTCCAATATGAAACATCAACGTGTGCTGACATTATATCTTCACAAAGCCTCTGATTATTTACTCTCAGGCTTGTACTTGATCTAAAAATTAGGCAAAAATCTGTCATAACAAAGTAGCGGTTTATTCTCTTGTCTGTAATCCCTTGCAACAAAATTAATTTGATGGGCTTAGCCAGTAGCTCATAGCTGAATGGAAATTAAATTTCATAATTGCCTGGACTGGAAAGTTTGACAAAACTCAGAGAGCAAATAGAAACGCCCGCTGTATTGTAAACCAAAAGCCGTCTCAGCTAAACAAAGGTGCAGGTTGTTATGAAAAACTAAACTGCTCACTTGTAGTCTATGTCGTACCCAAACCGTTTAATTCATTTACCTGTCACTCTTCTCAGTCCTCAGTTTATGATATGAATGTCTTAATCATAACGGAAAGGGATTCTGTTTTGATATGCATGTTCCTTGAAGTATCCTGTGACACATACCAGGTCGTGTCAACACTCGTGATGTTGTGCGTCCTTGAGCTGTTAGTTACTAACTAAACATTTGCACTCTTTCAGTTCTTGAGGATCAGCAGAATGTCCGACCGATTAAAGAACTGCTGCAGACACTATATGCGTCTCTGTGCAGTCTGGTTCAGGACATGGGCAAGTCTGTCCTGGTGGGGAACATCAACATCTGGGTGTACCGCATGGAGAACATACTGCAGTGGCAACAGCAGCTTGACAACATTCAGATCAACAGGGTAAGTGTAAAAACTCAAGCTTTTATTTTGAATAAGGGGATGGTTCACCCAAAAATGAAATTCTGCCATGGATTGTTCACCCTCGTGTCGTTCCAAACCTCTATGATGTTCTTCCTCTGTAGGACACAAAATGAGAAGTTTAGCAGAATGTTTTAGCTGCTCTTTTCTGTAAAATGACAGTGGATGGAAATTTGAAAATGAGAAAAAGCTACAAAAAGCAACAAATTTTATTTGTGGATTTTTTTCTGAAGTCATACTTTAACTTCTTTGGTCAACATTCACTGTCATTTGTATGGAAAAGGGCAACTTGGACAGCTACTATAAGGCAGCAAATGTGCAAATAGCATATTTTTAAATGATAGATGCTATTTACACTGAGTACAATAGTAATGGATTTTATTTACTAGGGTGGCAAAATGATTAATCACATTCAAAATAAATGTTTATTATATAAATGTTATGTTAGTATACATACTAAATGTATATATTTAAAAAATATTTGTATGTGTGTGTGTATATATATATTTATTTATTTATTTTTATATATCTAAAATGTTTTTACTTAGTATTTCAGCATAAACTTTTATTTTGAATGCAATTAATCATAAAAGTAGCAGTATTTTCTTAGCAATATGCTATTTACACAAAGTTTAAATAGTGATATTTGCAATAATATTAGTTAGATGCTGTTTATACTACTTGGTGCAAGTGGCAGATATTTGCTTCTCAGTATTGTAGTAAATTATAAAACCATATGCAATAATAATGTGTAAATTATTTTTTATTTATTTATTATTTAATGGATGCTGCTTTATTTATACAATAAACCCCTTCCTACCCCTAACCCTAACCGATAAACACCTGTGAAGCACTTTATTTTCCACTTTTCGATTATTTCTTTCATTTTATTGAAATGAAATACTTTTCCGATCTGATATGCGATGCGAAAAGGAAGAAGAATGAGTTCGGCTAAAGGCGGATTCACACACGGGTCAAAAAAGTCAAACAAAAAGCGAGTTAGTGTAAATAGCCTCTGCCAGCAATTTGGGCTATTTGCATTTAGTGTAAATATACACTCCGGCTACTGTAAATGCCTTCTTTTGTGACTTTTTAATAGTTTAATTTGACCATAAGGACAGTGGTAAATTATTTTTGGGGGGTGAACTATCCCTTTAAGCTGCAAAAAACTGTGTTGGCATACAGAACATACAGTTAAACCAAAATGTATTCAGAAATCTTCAATATTTCTCACATTAACAGTTTATTCGCTATAGTTTAGAAAATGGTAATAAAATATGACAAGAACTTAAGAGTTAAACTGTGTCAGAGCAAATGCAATTAGATAATGTCATATAACTTTGATAGGAAGGTATGTAACAAAACATGATCAGGTTTTTTAGTTTTACTGGTAGTCACTGTATGAAGAATTTTTGTGGGATAATATTTCACAGTTTACTGTCTTTTGCTATCCTACAGAATTGAACTATAGTGTCCTGCACCCACTAGTAAAAAAGATATTGAAAATTATATCTGGTGTCTGAATAATTTTTGGTTTGGTTTGTGCTCAGATCATAAATGTAAATAGAAACTTCTCTTTTCTTCATTTCTCCAGCCCACAAACACAGGAATGACCTTCCTTGATCTTCCGGCGAGCTTACAGCTGAACATCATGCACCGTCTCACAGACGGACGGGATCTGGTTAGCCTGGGTCAAGTATGCCCTGACCTAAGTGTGCTGACAGAAGATCGGCTGTTGTGGAAGAAACTCTGCCAGTATCACTTCACAGACAGACAGGTAGACATTTGTGTCTCTTCAAATGGAATGTAACACACTTAAAGGGATAGTTCACCCAAAAATGAAAATTCTGTCATTAATTACTCATCCTAATGTCGTTCCAAACCTGTAAGACCCATAAGAAATAAGGACATTTAACTGTTTAAACGATATTCTTACTACCTTTCTGGGCCTTGAACGTGTCAGTTGCTTTGCTTTCTATGCATGGTCAGAAAGTTTTTGGATTTCATCAAAAATATTTAATTTGTGTTCCAAAGATGAACGAAGGTCTTATGGGTTTGGAACGACATGAAGGTTAGTAACTAATGACAGAATTTTCGATTTTGGGTGAACTATCCCTTTAAAGGTTGTATCAGCGATTTCAAGCCTGAAACATAAAGTGTCAAATTCAGCTGACCTTTCTTCATGATCTGCTCGCTGCCTGCCCCATAAATTGGCTGTAAAAAAAAACGCGTCTCTGTGGTCAGCCTAGGGTCCGAGATATGCCAAAAAAACAATCGGTGCTACCAACGATTCCACAGCAAAACCAATTCCAACCAATCACCGTCAGGGAGTTGGTGTTGTGGACTTTCGCTCTGCCTCCCTCACATCCCTGCACCAGTACGAAAGTCCACAACACCAACCCCCTGACGGTGATTGGTTGGAATTGGTTTTGCTGTGGAATCGTTGGTAGCACCGATTGTTTTTTTGGCATATCTCGGACCCTAGGCTGACCACAGAGACGCGTTTTTTTTTTTTACAGCCAATTTATGGGGCAGACAGCGAGCGGATCATGAAGAAAGGTCAGCTGAATTTGACATTTTATGTTTCAGCCTAGAATCGCTGATACAACCTTTAAGGTCTGTCTTGATGGCAGAGACGATGAATCTTGCATATTTATGTGACTGTTTATATCTTAAATCTGCTCATAAATGCCTTTCATACAAACACTAAACTTGGTTATGTAATTAGTCATTTGCTATGTTCTTCACAGATCCGCAAGCGCCTAATGATATCAGATAAAGGACATTTGGAATGGAAAAAGATGTATTTTAAGTTGTGCCGGTGCTACCCTCACAAGGAACAGTACAGTGACACATTACAGTTCTGCACACATTGCCACATCCTGTTTTGGAAGGTGAGACTAAATTCATTTCTAGCTCTTATTTGAAAATGTATCACATTTTTTGTTGCTTTTATGGCAATAACTGAATTTTTTCTGTTCACCTCAGGATACAAACCATCCTTGCACTGCCAATAACCCAGAGAGCTGCTGCAAGGCCGTGTCTCCACAGGGTTTCATCAACCTTTTCAAGTTCTAGGGGGCGCTGCATTGCTGCCATGTATATAGTGTCAATAGTGCAAGGATTCCTGGATGACTTGAGGCAGGGAAATAATGGGGTTGCATTAGAAGCAGGTGTCGTAATGTTTTGTGAATAAGTTTGGAAACTGAATGTACTCGAGAAATACGAAAAAAAAAAACCTGTGTTGGGGTAAATGCGCTCAGTTTATTTATAAAGGATTTATTTATATTTATTCAGCATGGATCTTGTTTACTTAAAGAAAAGTTACAGTGAGGATTAGAAAAAGAATGTTTATATTGATCCTACATGCATATAAAGTTGCCCTTGTGCTGTCAGGATGCCCTGGTTTCTTCTGTGAATGTAATATAGGTTCGATTTTTGGCAACACAAACATTTATTGTTTGGTTTTCAGATAGCATATTGGTGCTTTAGCAAGTGCATGAAATGGGAATGTTTACCAAATGGCCTTAACACTGGTGTGCAATACTTTTCTAAGTACTTTTTTTTTCACTTTTATACATTTGATATTTTCAGTGGATTTGAACGTGCTTGTTTTCTAAACACAATAAATACATGAGTATGTTGCAAGCAGATCTGAGGCGTAAACTCATCCAACGTGCCTTATTCTGAGTGGTCAAAAGCAAATTGAAAAACTGTTGTTCATTTTCAGATGGTTCTTTCTGAATAAAACTTCAGAATCATAGTAGTTCAGGCTTATATGGGAATCGTTGAATTAAATATTTATATAAATGCTGTAGTTAATTTATCACAATTCATGACTCATCAACTGTTGCATGTTTTGGTGTTTTTTTTTTTTTTTTTTTTTTTTTGTCAACTTGTAATTTCTCTGCTTACTATTTTATCTTTGGTACATATCTGACAAGGAGATACAGAAATATATACATAACACAAATATATAAATAACAAGAAGTCACTTGTCCTGTGGATGAAATAACCCACAATCTATATCATTGCCTTGCAAGATTTTTACTGCCATCTAGTGTTCAAGAGATTTTTTTTTAATTATAAGTTGAATATGTCTGTGGTCTACAAGTATTTATTTGTAATACTGGGTTCTTGTATTTACCTAAAGCAACTACATTCAACTCTGACTGCATCACACAACACACTAAAGAAATTCTGTACTAAAAATGTATCTTTTTATAGTTTTACGGTTGACATTAAATATATATGTCATGAAACAATATTGTCCTATGAGTCATATAAATATCATTACCAATCACTTTTAAGCAGTCAAATTATGTGCTGCATATTTTTCTGTAACAAAACATTGCCAGCAGTAAACAACACAATTAACCAGTACTTAACCTTTACTGCTTAAATCTGTATCCACTGTGCAGATTCAGGCCATTCTACAGAATTGGTCCAAACTGCTATCCCACAACCAACACATTTAAGTATTCAAATCTTAGATGTTTACTGAGATCCTTCTATTATCTGTTGAAACCCACAATAGTATTTAAAATATTAGTAAGCTTAATATACAGTGGTGTGAAAAAGTGTTGGCCCCCTTCCTGATTTTTTATTTTTTTGCATGTTGGTCACATATTAATGTTTCAGATCATCAAACAAATTTAAATATTAATCAAAGATAACACAAGTAAACATAACATGCAGCTTTTGAATGAAGTTTTTTATATTATGAAAGGAAAACAAAATCCAAACCCACATGGCCCTGTGTGAAAAAGTGTTTGCCCCCTAAACTTAATAACTGGTTGAGCCACCCTTAGCAGCAACAACTGCAATTAAGAATTGTTGTAATTCAGCCACATTGGAGGGTTTTCGAGCATGAACCGCCTTTTTAAGGTCATGCCACAGCATCTCAGCCATTCAGAGGTGGATTTGCTGGTGTGTTTTGGATCATTGTCCTGCTGCAGAACCTAAGTTCGCTTCAGCTTGAGATCACAAACAGATGGCCGGACATTGTCCTTCAGGATTTTTTGGTAGACTTTGGTAGAATTTTGGAGAATTCATGGTTCCATTTATCACAGCAAGTCTTCCAGGTCCAGCACGCAGCAAAACAGCCCCAGACCTAGGGTTGCCACCCGTCCCTTAAAATACGGAATCGTCCCGTATTTGTGAATGAAATTGCGCGTCCCGTTTTGAATCAATACGGGACGGGTTTTGTCCCGTATTTTTTATAAAGAAAATTAAAGCAGCGTCTCATGCAAATAATCACTGCGGTAGCCGCGGTTCAGAAAAACACGGTCAAGCCAGCCGCGATTGATTTTAAGTGTGCGCGCATATTACAGTGATTACGGTAGTTTCAGGAACAACACAGAGAGAATGCGCTTGCAGAGTGCTTTTCATTTAGACGCCCAGGACTGAGAGATAATACTACAAAATGCTCGTGAATTTTTACTTACTTATTTATTTGCATTTCTGCTTTAATATCCGTTTTATTTATTGGTGTACTTGACGGTTCTTTTCTGAGAAATAGGACATTATTAGACTTTAGAGTCTAATAAGTAGAAAAAAAACAATGATCAGTTCTTATTCAGGACGGCCCATATTATATGCAAAACTCATATGAAACCTTTTTACTGCAGCATTTACTTATTTACCCCCCCCCCCATGAACACTGACCGTAACTGAGGCAAGAGAGGCCTGCAGTTCTTTAGATGTTGTTGTGGGGTCTTGTGTGACCTCTTGGATGAGTCGTCGCTGCGCTCTTGGGGTAATTTTGGTCGGCCGGTCACTCCTGGGAAGGTTCACCACTGTTCCATGTTTTCGCCATTTGTGGATAATGGCTCTCACTGTGGTTCGCTGGAGTCCCAAAGCTTTAGAAATGGCTTTATAACCTTTTCCAGACTGATAGATCTCAATTACTTTCTTTCTCATTTGTTCCTGAATTTCTTTGGATCTCAACATGATGTGTAGCTTTTGAGGATCTTTTGGTCTACTTCACTTTGTCAGGCAGGCCTATTTAAGTGATTTCTTGATTGCAAACAGGTGTGGCAGTAATCAGGCCTGAGTGTGGCTAGAGAAACTGAACTCCCTAAATGAAAATCCCTTCATTTAAAAACTGCATGTTATGTTTACCTATGTTATCTTTGATTAATATTTGAATTAGTTTGATGGTCTGAACATTAAAATGTGACAAACATGCAAAAAAATTAAAAATCATTAGGTGGGCCAACACTTTTTCACACAACTGTATATAAAATCATAATTTATTGGGTCCTTTCAATTGAGAGGTGGCTGTCCCAAACCCTAACCCCTACATTTCAACTTATGAAAATACTTTTTTTTTTCTGTTGTTGTTTTTAAAAGTATCTTTTTGATTCATTCATTATTCATTTCAGTGAAGTGCATATTTTCTTTGTAAATTATGAAACTTGAAACTATAAAACTATTTAAAAAAAATGTTTTAGTCCATTGGCTGAGACTGATTTTAACTAACTTACACCCCACATTTATGATCAGGAAATATGCATGTGTCCCTCTCTCTCATAGCTAGATAGGCCCATTATTTTGAGGTAAGTGTGTTTAAAAGTCTGAAAAATCTGTGTGTAACTTTAAGGAACGTCACTACCGAACACATTTTCTGCTACATTTAGTTTTTATGTTTACAACTGTTAGAACTGTGGTAGCTAACCATGTGCTGATTAGCATCTTTGAGATAGGTTTAAAAGTAGGTCACTGCTGAAACAGTCACGACCGAAACATTTTGTGGTGGCGTTTCGGTAGTGACACCTTTATTTTTTTGGGTGTTATCCTATTAATTTCTCTACCGAAACAATTATGACATGTTTTGGTCGTGACTGTTTCGGTGTGTGACAAAAGGAACACATAAACCTCATATTTGGGGGAAATAAACTAAATTTTAACACAGTTACGCATTTTTTTTTTTTTTTTTTGCATTTTAGCATGTTTTGTAGTTGTTTTAGTATGCGAGTTAAAATTCTGTAATGTGATGTGGTCGCTACCGAAACTATACCGTTTTGTCAAAAATTGACATACTGAATTATCAACTAAGATGCTATACGTTTTTTGTTCAATGTGTATTCAAATGAATGAATTCTTAAGTTTAAAATCCGTATGATCATCATGATTTTGCCTTTTACAAAGGAAAATTGGATTCTAAATACAATAAATCTCATAAATCACACTTGAAATGTTAAAATATTAGCTGTTATTAATGTACCCCTGAAAAAAAATTATAAAATAGAAAAATATATAGTTACAATGTAGATGTAAGCAAAATCTTAATAGGTCATATAATCCTTTTAATTAAATTATATATTACTGTGTTTAGGGATAGGTCAAATATTCCAAAACTTTCTGAAATAACAACATAAGAATTAACTGCACAATTACTAGACATGTGTACCTCGGATATTATACAAAAGACATTTTCAAGACGTTTTCAACTTTGACTTTGGACCAATTCTATAATGGCCCATTTATTCATGAACACAATGTGTAGCTCTCCATACGCATAACCATTCAAATAAATATACATCAGAGAAAAAACAGCATTAAAAGAATTAATTTTCTAAAACTTTATTTTCGTTTCTTTGAATAAATTCCACATCCTCAAACAAACAAACAAACACAGGGTTTTGGATGACATTAAAAAACATTTACTATGGCATTTAAGATACTTTATTAGCATATATTACGCATGACTTGCCCTCAACCAAACAAAACATTGTGTTAAAATATCACAATTAAATGAGAAATGGAGCCATGAATTCAGCCATCATTAGGACAACGAAGATTTTCCGGTTCCTTAATTAACAAAAGACATGAGTCTAACTGTCAGGAAATATGTTATAAAGACATTTCAGTCTCTTCAACAGTATCAAAGACGAAAATATTATGAAATACACATTCCTGACACACTCATCTGGCTGCTAGCTAGATGACTCAATTAGCAAGTTTCAGTTTGTTTACTTCTGCTTGGTCGGTGTTTCATCATAAGGAAAGAAATGCTGACGCTTTTTTTCCAGTACGTGGAAGAGCTTTACGCAATGTCAAGTAGGTTTTTCATTTTTCTTAAGGCCTGTAACTCTGTGACTAGTGAAAACAATTAGCTGTGACATTTATGTCCATTTCATTACGCTTCATTAAAACGATACAATTAAGGAAACAATTAAAAACGTTACAAATAAACAAAAACAAGGCAGTCTTTAAATCAAGTAGTAAAATCATTTTAAAAAATGCTAGGACAAATAGAAAAGCAAACAAAAACGAATTCACACAAGATTTTCGAACGCAATTTAATATTTTTTTGAAACAGTTTTTCCCTTCTAAACTGTCTCGCCAGTAGGGGTCTCTATAAGCCCTTAACAACTATTTGTTTATATACTTTGACAAGCATTGTTTTTAAATATCAAACATTTTACAAATGTAAGTTACATACGTTTTGTTGAAGCTGATGTAGCTAAGGGTTAAAAGTAACAGTTAACAATTTAACAAACGTGTGCAACATTTTTTTCCCACAAAATAAAGCAAACATGCTTTTTGTACAATAATAAAATAAGTTATTTTGTAATATGATAATAAGTAAACAATCATTCATATCATTCAATTAAATAAACTAAAAAACTCACAAATGGCTGACAATGTGTTTAGAAACTTGAAAAACAGGAGTTTCTTTTAAAGTAAACACTACACAATGACTTTTGATAAGTGATCAGTATCAGTATCTATCCTACAAGTTTTAGCTAGATTTTATTGGTTAATTACGCTTTTTGACTACCCATGCAAACTTTATGAAAAAAAAACAACAAAATTAACTCACATTCCCCTTAATCATGATTTAAAAAACAACAACAACACATCAAAACTTGAATTGAATTTCTACACATTTGGAAGGTGCTTAATCCAATTGATACTGGGATCCCTGCTATGGCATTAAAAGAACTCCTAAATAAGAGGTAGTCAGTGAAGTGCATACATATTTTGTAGCGACATTCAAAACTCTATACAGTTTTGTCTGTAATAGTGCAATTTTCTGAGGTTTGAAATCCGACAGTGCATAAATAAGCACTAATTTGACTACCTTCGAGTACATACATCAACACAAAGAGAGACGGGGCAAAGTCAGGCAGGCCTGATGTGGTTTCAGAGCTGGTGCTGCTGCTGTTGATCATGTGGTCCTTGTTCAACAGCTGTGAAAGCACATATGAAACACTTAATTATAAAAAGCAAATCATATTCAAATATTTAAATATTATTAAATCACCTATAGCACTAATGCATATGACAAAACTCCAAACAAAACCACTACATGGCATTTGGGTTTTGCACCACCCAAAAACAGGTGCTAGATGAAACATTACCTGTTCAACACAAGTCACACAAAGGGACATTTTCCCTTTCAGAGTTTTGAATGATCCATTCAATGGCGTCCCATCCCTACAACAAACAAACCTTTAGGGCTTTATACTTTATTTGGAGGCTTGTATAATGTTTCATAAATGCTACACAGTCCCTAAAAGACATACAACTATTGATGAAACTAAGAGAAAGTACTTCTTGTTTATAGAAACAAAAACAAGCTAAAAAAACATTCATAAAATCAACAGGGTTTCCTAGATAGGGACAAAACCACGTTATCAGTGCTTTTAAGTTGCTTATTTTTGGGCCTTCTCTGATTGTGTCAGCTGGAAAACAGGAACTACCAAGTTCTCGTTTATTATATAGCAAACTTTCATCAAGAATTTGTACGAACTCATCACATGGCATGATGATGCGTGGAAATTCCAAGGATATTTGGTTAAAAATAATATTTTTCATGACATTCAGATGATTTACCTTTCTTGCATTGGCTGACATAGTTAGAGCCATCAGACCCTCAAGGTAGCTGCTCAGACTGACTCCCTTCACCGTGATGATCGCCTCTTGGGTTAATACAGTGCTGCAAATGTAAAGTAAATATCGTTTTTTTTTAGAAACTGGTATTCCCAGTTTGATTTTTGATCGAATGTGTATGTCTATGTATGTGCATAGATATACATGTAAACATTTCATTCTGATGACAATTACTTAAAAATATACTCCCAGTCAACAGTATGTTTATTTTCTCTTAATTCTCTTTAATTGAATTATTTTTACTATTTAAAATAACTGCTTTCTAATTTAATATATTTAAAATATTTAAAACAGTTTTTTTCAGGATTCATTGATGAATAGAAAGATCCAAAGATCAGCATTTATCTGAAATAAAATGGGGGAGGGTATAGGAATTAATACTTTTATTTAGCAAGGATGCTTTAAATTGATCAAAAGTGATAATAAAGACAATAATTTGCAAAAGATTTTTGAACGTTTCAGAACTTTCTATTCATCAAAGAAAATTCTACTTAGCTGTTTTCAACATAAAAATACTAATAAATGTTTTTGAGCAGCAAATCAGAATATTAGAATGATTTCTGAAGGGTTATGTAACTGGAGTAATGATGTTAAAAAATTTGAATTGAAATCACAGGAATAAATTACATTTTTAAAAATATTCAAATAGAAAACAGTTATTTTAAATAGTAAAAATATTTCGAAATATTACTGCTTTTTCTGTACTTTGGATCAAATAAATGCAGGCTTGGTGAGCAGAAGAGCATGTTTCTTTAAAAAAAAACATTTTGACTGGTAGTATATGCTTACAACTGGATTTACTTACACCTCTGGATTTTCAGGATGAGGCCTGTAGACAAGCCTTTCATCAACTGATACTAAATTAGTTAGGGTTATCTGAAAGAGAAATGGATTTTCTTTAGTACAGCATAAAAAGATGTGAATTCATGTCATATAGACTAAACCATATTCTATTAACAAAATAATCTGATTAGAATATCTTTTTATAATGCATAGCTGTCAAATGGTAAACAAATACTCACGTTTGTTGAGCAAAGCTCCATTTTTTTTTCTTCTGTGTCCACAATGGAATGTTCTTTTACATACGTCATGGTCCGATTTGTTCCTAAAATCTATAGAAAAAAGATTTAAGATATTTACAAGCCAGTGATTCGCAATCAAGAGGCCCTAGACAACTTCCAAGAGAGCCCCAGTAGAACGTAAAATGATTTAAAATAAGCCAAAATAACTGAAAATCAAATTTCTAATTGCAAAAGTTTTTTTTTTTTTTGAAGAAACAATGTTGCTTTCATTAAAAAAAAAACGATATATGAGTTAGTCTAATATTATAAGTTTGATTAAAAATATTGTTTAAAAATCCATATCCTTAGTCTTTATTCATGAACAACTGGAAAAACATGGGACCTTTGAATATTGTTGTGGGCAAAAGAGGGCCTTGCGAACCACTGTGTTATATTGCTAAAACTATTAAATGTCACTTTAGACTGTTAATTATGTGCTTTAGAGGTCAAATATACATGGTGTGTAAGATGTAAAAGCTGTAAGGTAAATAGGGCAATATATTTAGCACTGTGAATCATATCTAACCGCTCTGACGACCCCAGGAAGCCCCCACTCCGTGCTGAGTAGCCGGTGACTATGTAGACGTCCATGTTTGTCCAAGTTTCTATCAAGAACGTCCACTCCAACAACACTAGGGTTCATCGGATTAGGATACTTCCTCATAGCTGCTTTGATCACAGTCTCCCAAGGGTAGCTGCGTGAATACAAACCCAAACAATATGACAATTGGTTTCAGATGTGTATGAGGAACGTCACTGTATTGACACTGACCTCATAGGCAAAACACATTTAAGGGAAATTCAGCTAAAAAGCGAACAGGAAGAATTTTTGGCCAGTGAAGCTCATCGCTATCAACGACAAAATATCTTGTCCGTAACAAGAGAGGCTGGGATCTTCAATAAAGGTTTGTTTGAAATCATTAATTTCCACAATTTCCAACATTCCTGAGTGAAACTAATGACTAAATCTAAAAACAAAAAAGAAACTAGAAAATATACTGGTTTTGCACAATTCTGTTTTAGACGTGTGATGAATCATGCTGAAAAGAGAAAAGCAGAGTTGGTTTGATGGTTTTAGTTGGTTTAAAGTGGTCTTAGCTCATTTGAGGTGGTCTCGTCGGTTGGTTTAGCTGGGTTTCTCTTCTAAAACGGGTTAAAACCCCATCAAACCAGCTTAGGCTGTTTATCAATATGGAAATACACCACATTTTAGTCAACTTTTGAAATTTACTGACAGTCAAGAAAAAAAACAGTGTCATTAGGTTTCCGTAAAACCTAAACAATATGTAACGTTAACTACATTTATGAGTTTTGTTAGTAACACAGTCGTGATGAGTAACAGCGTCGTGTCAGGACTGTAAAAGACGTTAATAGACAAGCAACCGGCTAGGCCCAAATTAATAAACATTCGCAACTAATGCACATATTCTTGTTATGTGCAAGAATAAATAGCTTAAAAGCTAAATACACCAAAACGTCCAAAGGAACCGAGCTAAAGTTACACTGTTTCTGGATACTGTACCAAAGAGAATCGGGATGCAAATCATGACAGAGAGAGGATGCTGGAATCTGTGCACGCTAGCGCTGCATTCGTCCCAACCGCTGCTTTCTCTACCTGAATATGTGCTCAGTGCTCCAAATCTTCATTTTTGCGACAATCTGAATATGCATTCAAACGACGGTGGACTGTAGATCTCATACATTCATATTTTCAAGCTCTGTTCCCATTATGCCGGCTCCGAGATGCTCCTCATCTCATCAAGTGCAACGGGACCTCCCTGCTAAAGCAGCAACTACCAATAGAGATCAAGCTTGTGCTATTGACGCTTGATGTGCATCAGTATTGCGCTACAAAGGTGCAAAAATGGCTATATAATGGTGGTTGATAAATAATGTGTCATTTAAACGCTCGGCTTTATTAGGCACACAATAAAATAGATGATTTACTTTCTTTTTCTGTTCTTTTGATTGATAAAGACATGCACGTAAGTGTATTAGTGCTGCTAAAATAGTTTTATTTTAGACTAAACACATATTTAAGACTTTAAACTGTTGTTGTTATTCGCATGACAGTAAAAGCTGCGGTTAACCAGAATGACATAATGCGAACGGGGAAATTCACGTCTGGAAATTACGTTCTTAACGCGCATGCGCATTTACTCCTACGTATATCAATGGCAGTAGTGTTTCGTTTTTAGATGCTATCAGAACCACTTTGCGTTGTGGTGTTATTGGTATTGTTTGTGATTACTAATAGATGGACAGCACGGTTGTTAAATCCTCTGGTAAGTTTTAAACTCATAGCCCATCTCATTATTTCACATATGTTGGTTTTTGTTAGTTTGTTTTAGCAGCTTAAAGAATGTGACAACAAGGAAGCGCAAAAAGTGTCAATCAACTGTATGTGTCTTCAATAGTTACAGCAAATACAGGATGAACGATCTAAAACAGTTATTGATACAGTTATTGATACAGTATATTCGCATTGGAGAACGAATTAGTACTTTTTACTTTCAAACTTTTATTTTTTTTAAAGCCACAACCCTAAATGTAAATGCTTAAGAACAATATGAATTTAAACGGATTTTCATTGATAATTCTAGATTTTTTAACACAGATAATAATACTAGTGATTTAAAGCTTTTTATTTTTTTCCATAAATATGCGACCCTGCACCACAAAACCAAGTAGCACAGGTATATTTGTAGCAGTAGTCAAAATACATTGCATGGGTCAAAATTACAATTTTTTTATGCCAAAAATCATTAGGATATTAGGTAAAGATCTTGTTCCATGAAGATATTTTATATATTTCCTAATGTAGATATATCAAAACTTAATTTTTTTATTAGTAATATGCATTGCTTAGTGCTTCATTTGGACAACTTCAAAGGTGATTCTTCATTATTTAGATTTTTGGCACCCTCAGATTCCACATTTTTAAGTAGTTGTATCTCGGCCAAATATGGTCCTATGCTAGCAAACTATACACCAATGGAAAGCTTATTTATACTTTAAGTTGATGTGTAAAGTGACCCTTATCACTGGTTTTGTGGTCCAGGGTCACGTTTTCTGCTATACTACAAAAACAGCAACTTCTTTTCTGAATATTTTCTGAAACTCACTGTCCCACTTTATCTAACACGTTATGGCGTAACTTGTTTGTCCCACTTTATCTGAACTCCAACTTTTACTGCATTTATTGGATGTTACTTTATTTCTTTTTAACAGTTTAAAACAATTCTCTTGTTCTTTTTCCCAATAGATAAACAATTACAGCGCTATTTGGGCTCTCTAAGTAAGCGCATGACTGGGTTTTTGGTTCAAAGGATGTCCAACTGTCTGTACCGGTCCCGCACAATCACGGAGAATGAAGCACAGGTGGTCGCATCCCAGCCTACGGACATGCAGAAAGCTTCCTGGCTGATGCAGATTGTCATTAAAAAAGGTCAAAGTGCATGCAGTTCGTTCCTCACATGCCTTGGAATTTGTGACCCGGTGTTGTATGAGAACGTTACAGGATTTCCAGGTGGGACGAAATGCCAGAACTCTTAAAATTGACCTTTGCCAGTGTCTGGATTGTTTATTTGTTACTTATTTTTTCTTTTCTTTCAGCACAATTTAATCAGGAGGACCATCACCATGTAGAGCAAATTACTCTTTCAGGTAGATACTTTTGCATATTTTGTCTCACTGGTGATTATACTATTATATTTTTTATTGCCCTGTTGTTTTAGGAAGTATCAGGGTAGATAAATTATTTTCCAATTCCTGTTGAGTGGTTAATATACCACCTTACTTCCTGTTGTTGTCTCATTCTTGTTTGAACGATTACCTCACCCACTTAGTATCAAAGGTATTGTTACAGAAAACCGCATGCTTTACTTCTCAAAAGCATGCATGACTAAGAGCCTTGTTTTGCTGCCCCACTTCCCTTTGATGCAATATGTCGTGTGGTTGCACATATTAATGTCTTTTGTTTTTTGTCTTCTCTTTTCAGAAAAATTGCAATTTACACCCTGTATTATAAACATACAAAACTCTTCGCTGGCCTACTGTATTATTGGGAACAACAATAGCCAATGCATTACCTGTGACCAGCATTCTTTGCTCGCTCAGAATGATGCAATCAGTGGTAAGAGCTGTGCAGCAGCCAATATAGGTCAAATTCTTCTAGGGTTATTATAGAGGTTGTTTCTTTATGCATGAACTGTTTATTGTGTTGTGTATAAAATGGCAACTATTTAATAGTGTTATTATTTTTAGATTTTTTTTTTTATCATTGGATTGTTTCTCATACTAATTAAACTAACAGTTTAATTTTAGACATCAAAAAGTTTATAATACAAATGTCTAAATATTCTTAAATCAAAATACATTGACTTGAGATGCAAACTAAGCACATGAAACCTTGTTCTCTGAGGAATTGTGCAGAATTTAATTAGTTAAAGGAGTGGTTCATCCCCTTGTCATCCAAGATGTTCATGTCTTCTTTCTTCATTTGTAAAGAAATTATGCTTTTTGAAGAAAACATTTCAGGATTTTTCTCCATATAATGGACCTCTATGGTGCCCCTGAGTTTGAACTTCCAAAATGCAGTTTAAGTGCATCTTTAAAGGGCTCTAAATGATCCCAGCCAAGGAAGAAGGGTCTTGTCTAGCAAAGCAATCGGTTATTTTCTAAAAACATTTACAATTTATATACTTCATAATCTCTACACAGAGTACACACAGAGCTAGACAAGAGCATTTGAGGTTAAAAAGTATACAAATTGTAATTTGTTTTTAGAAAATAACCAATCGTTTTGCTAGATAAAACCATAGACTGTAAAAAAATATGGACGTAGTGTCCGTGACGTCACCCGTAGGATTCTGAAGAGCGATTTTGAAGCTCATAGTGGGCGGGAGTCGGCCGTCGCCATCTTGGAATCGCGTCACCGCGCGTCACTCCTGGATAATCGAAAATGGGCAAAAAGGCGGGACGTGGGTGGAGCTGGTTGCTGAAACCACGCCCGCCTAGCGCGACAGTGTTGACAGCAGTGGCAATCCCCCTGTCACTCAAGTGGCCACGCCCCTAATTATGCAGAACTTTAAGGCTTAATATAACTTAAACGGATGAGTTATAAAAAAATTCACCCCCCTCACAGTTGACATGAAACTAGCTATATAGACCAAAACCAACTTTTTTACCAGGCTGTAAACATACTTTTTTCTGCTGTAAAGTTGGGCATTTTAACATGGGGAGTCAATGGGATTGACTCTCTTCTGCTGCCAGTCTCTAGCGGCCAGTCGATGAATTGCAGTTTAAGTCACTTCCGTGTTGGTTTCAATAGAGAGAGCGGGTGGTTGCCGCTTTCTTCCTCAGCTGTGATTGTTTAGAACCATTTGAGGCTGCATTTTGGAAGTTCAAACTCAGGGGCACCATTGAAGCCCATTATATGGAGAGAAATCCTGAAATGTTTTCCTCAAAAAACATAATTTCTTTACGACTGAAGAAAGAAAGTCATGAACATCTTGGATGACAAGGGGGTGGGTACATTATCTGTAAATTTTTTGTTCTGAAAAAGGAACTACTCCTTTAATGCTTAAAACAATCACAAACTTGTCAATGGGGAATGAAAACTTTTTTCTTCTTCCTTTTTTTCTCAAACAGTGAATGAAATGGCGGACAGTCAGAGCAATGATCAGATGATCCCAAAGGGGGATGCAATGAGTAGCAACAGCGTTCACATGGAGAGATCCAACATAGAATATGTTATTATAGGTGACCATAACAATATGACAGTCACTGAGAACTTGGAAGAGGAGGAGGATACAGAGATTGAGCCTGATGTGATTGGTTAAAGCTGTGAAATGGCAGGAGTACAGACCCACAGTTTTGGAGAGCTGTAGATTGTGAACTCGCCTTACCGGGCCTGACCTATGATTGTGCGCTGGAAGCATAATATATACTCAGGTCCTCAGCAGGGGCTGTCTAACACAGCCTTTATCATGGATTTGTCTAAACCTATGTGCCTGGAGGTGGCAATGATATTTAATATTGCCTTAACTGCTACTGAACATGATTGTTACTGACTGTTTCTCATGTTTTAATGGGTACACCAATATTTATTTGTTCAATAGCGATGTATGAAAGTAAATATGTTGACTGAAATTGCAAGCATTTGTTATTCAGTCTTTTATAAGCTTTCTGTAATTACACCTTAGTAATGTTTACAGTCTTGTGTCTTTTTAGTAATATTGTTGTATATATAACTTAACTTAATATCTGTTGACATTGTGATGGATATACTCCTGATGTTTCAATAGATATTCTGTAGTAACATGTCAGTGTATTCCTGTTTTTCTCTTCTTCTTTTTTTTTTTGGAATTTGTATTTTTTTATATTACAAGGTGATAAAACATGTGAGGTACTGTATAGTAATTTTATGTACTGAAGAAGGCATGTACATAACACATTTGTATTTTGGAGTAATATTTTGAAATAAATGTGATTTTAAGCAATCAGAGTGCTCTCTCAGCTAATGTAGGTGTAAAAACTATTATAAAATTATAGGTCTTAACTCAAAATAAATGTACTTTTTATGATATTTAATTCGTAGCACAGTACATAGTCAAACCAAAAATTATTCAGACACGAGATATAATTTATATTAGTTTTATTAGTACTTAACTACTACTATAGTTAATTTATCTAAGTGAGGATAGCAAACAAAATAAAATAAACTGTGACATACCCAAAAATTCTTCATACAGTGGACTACCAGTAAAATTGATAAAAAAAATGGGACCAACAATTTTATTAGACAATTTGAGCTGACCATGTTTTGTTACATACCATTCTATCAAAGTTATCTGACATTATCAAGATGAAGTTGTTCTGACAGTTTACTTCTTTATTACCATTTTCTAAACTATAGCAAATAAACATTTATAATGTAAGAAATGTTGAAAATGTCTGACTAAATTTTGGTTGGACTGTACATTCAGAATTTTTTAATACATTTTGTGTATTTAAAAATACCTTTGCAAAATACAAATTCAAAGGGGGACTGATTTTTTTTTTTTTTTGCTAATTCAAACATACATTCAAATAATGTTTTGGTTTGTTTAAACGAGACACGTATAAATGTAAACAAGTTATTAAATTAATTCGCTTGTTTATATTTTAAGAATGAATTTGTATTATTGTGCGTGTGTGTATACATTATGTACGCTACTTTTATTTTATCACATAAGGTCACGTCACATTTTCTTAAAATTACTACAATACCCACAATTCCAACAAGTGTTTACATGCGTCACTTCCTCTAACTGAAACTTGCTTGTTGCTGCGTGGACTTTTATTTAGATCCTCAAACAAATACTAGCATAAACATTTTTTATGACTGATAAAGTGAATTTCGAAATGAGATGAAGGTTTAAAAACGAGCGTGACAGACACTCATTAATAAACTGATGGAAATCGTTTGCAGACGTTAAATTTCCCGCTGCGATGCGCTTGTGAGGCGGGAGGCTGTTTGCTGGAGTATCATTAGTTAGAGAGTCTCACAGTCGATGCTTAACATGCAGGTTACAGATATCGGGTCCAGAGAAGATGGGAAAATATGGCACAGAAAACCAGTATCATCAAAATATGGGTAGGTTTGATATAGCCAGCTCGGAGCAAACTGTTTTTGCAATGGGAAGAGATTTAACTTTAATTATGCATTTATGTATTTCCAGCATCTTGGCCACTGTGATTCGAAACGCATCTGCTCGTCAAACCAAGACGGTTCGATTCTTGCAAGTTGCTTTCGACACCACAGGAGAGTCGTTTCTTGCTGGTGATCATCATGGCAATATTTATGTGTTTGACATTAGCAGAAACAGGTATAGTATAGACTATATTTTCCCTGTTATCTTTTCATTCCTGTTCAGTTCTGTTGCTATATCATGTATTCTCATATATATTTAACTCATATATATTTTTTGGGAGCCCATTTTAACATCTTCAAACAAGAACCGAAGATGTATTAAATACAATTTCAATATCTGTTAACAAGAAAGCTATAAAAACATATAACTTAGAACTTGTGCCATGTTTGATATTCTTTCTTAATATACTTGTATCTTTATTTGTGTGCCCTCTCTCTTTCTTTCTTTATTTTTACAACTTTTTGTCTATTTCTTAAGAATTTTTTATATTATATTTCTTCTTCTGATAACTGTTAAACCATAATTCGTTTATAATTGAAAGGTCTTTTTTATGTACTGTATTTTCTGTTTGTTTTGTACGTGATGTAATCTTTGTTGTTTATTATTGCAATTAAAACAAGTATTCTCATATAACGTTCATCGTTCAACAGATTCAAGCTGGTCCAGAAAACAGGACAAGCATGTACTGCTTTAGCATTCAACTTGAGAAGAACCACTGAGTTCCTGGTTGCTCTTGCTGATTATTCAATTAAGTGCTTTGACAAAGGTAAAATACATTAAGGTACCAAAAAAAAAAAATTGAAGTCAATTTCTAAATTCTTGTAGAATTTTTTTTTTAATATTAGAGTCCAAAGTTTTTACAGAGGGAATTTCAGGTGTCATTTTGTCACAACATAATTCAGAAAAAACTTAAAACAGACAGGAAACACTATATATATATATATATATATATATATATATATATATATATATATATATATATATATATATATATATATATATATATAATTTTATTTTTATTTTTTACCATTTTTTGGGGTATAAAATAAATAAAAAATAAAACCAAGCAAATTATATATGAACAAATCCCTCTGTAAAAACCTTCAGGATATAGACAGCAATAAAAATGTAAAGTTCTTGTAAGTGTTAATGAAGTGGAGATTTATGACTGTAGTGTAGAAGAAAAAACTAATTTTGAGAAAACAGCCTTTAAAAAAATGCATTGTAATTGAAATCTATTGACACAAATAGATAAAGTGCTATAAAAGAAACACTTAACATTGTTTTTTGGATGTTTTCTTTCCACTAGTCCTCTAGAAAAAATGCTTTATGAAAAAAAACAAAAATCCCAAAATCCCAAACTTGATAGGTGCATGAAAAACAGCATTTTTGCCTGCAGTGTCTCTCCTTAATATAGTTTTATAATAAAGGTGTAAAACAGTTCAAGATTTACGGAAGCATAAACTTTGTTTCCAGACACCAGACAGCTAGTAAGCTGGATGCGGGGTCATGAAGGTGCCGTTTCTTCCCTATCAGTCCACAGTTCAGGCAGCTATGCCATCAGCACTTCCTCAGATACCTCTCAGCTCTGGAACCTCGACACCTTTCAGAGAAAGAGGAAGCTCAATGTTCGTCAATCAGTTGGCATACAAAAGGTTAGTCGTCTTTTATTTGTACATAAGTAATATATTTTAAACAGCACTGCGTCAGTCCCTCATTGCTATGGTTTTTTGTAGGTGTTCTTTCTCCCACACAGCAACACCATTCTCAGCTGCTTCAGTGACGACTCCATTTTTGCTTGGGAGAGCGACACTCTTTTTTGCAAGTATCAGTTGCCTGTTCCACAGGATGGGCCCAGAATACACTACAGGACATTTGCTGTTACACAGTAAGGCTGTTATACTTAGACCCTAAATTGGCGAAGCACAGAATGGTATGTTGTATGTAATAATTTTGTCTCTTTGTAGAGACGGGAAAACACTTGCTGCGGCTGGACGCTCCAACTTAGTCCATTTGTGGTGTCTGGACAGTCGACAGCTTTTGAGAGTAATACAAATGCCTCCAAAAGTCAAGACCGTAAGATTTGTGGATTTCCTGCCAGATAGTTTTGATGGCGGATCCAACCAGGTACTCACCAGTAGTCTGCTAACCTAAAAAACTTACATTTTGTAACAAAATAATATTTAAAAAAATATATAATCATTTTTTTCCTGTTTATTAATGTTTTTGCTCCACATTTGTGCAGTTTTCGTAGGATTTATGCTATTTTTTAAATAAATATAAATTATTAAATAAATATTTATTTTTAATAGTTTTATATGCAAAAACAGCTTTTTATGTAAAATTCACTTTACAAAATACCCACATTTTAAACTTTCATTCATGGGGATAACATGGATAATTTGATGTAGTTTAGTGTAAGATTTTTGGCCATTTTTTGGAAAATTCAGTTTTAAAAGTAAAAAAATATAACTTTTACCACTAGATGGCTGCAGAGCTCTACTATTAACTAATTGCTATTTGACCAACAATAAGATATTTTTTCACAAGTTTTTTTCAGTTGAGTACATATCTACATATTATGAAATCACAATTATAACAATAAAAAATGCTTTTTGTCAAAGTTAAGTATTTTTTGTACTGAAACAATACCAGTTCTATTACATATTGAGTAGCAGTACACAACATGAACATAAGAATGCAACAACATCTTTTTTTTTTGACAAATTATAAGAGAGCAGTTTTTTGTAGTCCTTTGTGTTTCATGATATGTAGATATGAACTCAACTGAAAAAAAACTTGTGAAAAGATATCTTTCAGGTGGTCAAATAGCAAAAAGCATATAGGGGAGCTCTGCAGCCACGTAGTGGTAAAAGTATTTTTTTTACGTTTAAAACTGGATTTTCCAAAAGATGGGCAAAAATCTTACACTAAACCATGTGAAATTATCCATTTTATCCCCATGAATGAAATTTAGACATGTGGGTTTTTTATGAAAGGGAATTTTACAAAAAAAAGCTGTTTTTGTATAAAAACCTATAAAAAATATTAATTTATTAATTTATATATATTTAAAAATATCCTTAATCCTCCAAAAACTGCACAGTTGAGGAGTAAAAACATTAATAAACAGGAAAATAACATTTGTTTTGTTTTTTTAGCTATTATTTTATAACAAAAAATTGCATTTTGTTGCCTGTGGTCTCCAGTGACGAACGTGAGTATTTTTTTCACACTAACATAAAATCAAGCTATCATTCCAATTTAATTTTTTATTTGTAGATCAAGATAGTGTTGACTGATTTACAAAGTCTCATACCATTTGGACAAAGGGTACATTTTTTTTTAAATTTTAGCGAACGCCATTCGGGGTCCAGAAATCCCCCGAAGACCGCATAAGGGTTAAAGGAGAAGTTCACTTCCAGAATGAAAATTTCCTGATAATTTACTCACCCCCATGTCATCCAAGAAGTTCACATCTTTCTGTTTTCACTCGAAAATAATTTTTGAGGAAAACATTCCAGGATTTTTCTACATATAGTGGACTTTAATGGTGGCCAACGGTTTGAAGGTCTAAATTGCACTTTCAGTGCAGCTTCAAAGGGCTCTACATGATCCGAGTCGTGGATGCAGAGCTAGTGCAAGACAAGCATTTCTGTTTTTTTTAGAAAATGACCAATTGTATTGCTACATAAGACCCTTATTGTTCAGCTGGGATCACCTAGAGCCATTTGAAGCTGCATTTTGGACCTTCAAATTGGTAATCCCCATTTAAGTCCACTATATGGAGAAAAATCCTGGAATGTTTTCCTCAAAAAACTTTTCTTTTTCAACTAAAGAAAGAAAGACATGAACCTCTAGTCGTCTTGGATGAAGTAGAGGTGACTAAATTATCAGAAATGTTTATTCTGAAAGTGAACTAATTCTTTAACATGAAAAATTTGTCCATATTATCCAGTTTATAGGTTTTTTGTGGAAATAACATACTGTGATATTCTCTACTCAGGTTCTGGGTGTTTTGAGCCAAGATGGCGTCATGCGCTTCATCAACGTTCAGTCATGCAAGCAGCTCTTTGAAATAGGGTCCCATGAGGATGCCATCACGTTGGCAACTATTTGTCCTAAAGGCCACCATATAGTTGCTGTGATGGACAGTGGTGCTCTTAGAATCTATGATGTACGAAGTCTTACCTCAGAAATCAGTAAGGTAAATATTTATTGTTCTATTTCAAACAAAGGCAGTTCTTTCTATTAATCAAAAAACTGTGAAAACATTTTCTACAAAATCATAGGTTCCACAAAAATATAAAGCAGCACAAGAAATTTTTCTTGAGCATCGAATCAACATATTAAAATGATTTCTGTAAAATCATGTGACACTGAAGACTGGAGTAATGACTGCTGAAAATTCAGCTTTGCCATCACAGGAATTAAATTGGTTTTAAATTGTGATAATATTTAATATTTTAATAAATACAGTAAAAACGGTAATATCTGTCAAGGAAACAGTCTTATGAGACTTATTTCAAAACCATTAAAAATGTACAAACCCCAAACTTTTGAATGTTATAATATATGTGGGTTAGGAATTGTATATAATTCATTTACTCTTTTGTTTGTGTAGCCTCCCCAGCCTTTATTGAAACAGGTCACTAAAGGCAAAAGCAGTGAGGGATCGTGTTTGAAAATGAAGGTTTTTACTGGCACAAGTCAGCGTTCTGTGAAAACATCAGGACGCAGAATCCAATCGAAACTTTTACCATCTGCTGTTTCTACACTGGATGACAAAGAGGTTCTGTTTGTATTCAGTTTTATTCAATACTTTTGAAATGCATTTGTGGGTTGTGTGCCTATGACATTGCTTTAAGACATTTTTAACACCTATTTAACTTATTACTCAATTATAATCATATCTAATTAATCTATTTTGTATAGAATGACTTGCCTAATGGCCTTAACAAGAAAAGGCTACGAGCGTTACTGAGAGCATTTGGAGAGTACCCAGCCAAATACAGGTAGCGTAATAAATGCGTCATGCAAAAGGAATGCTATTTTGTTGATTTAATGTGAAGCTGTAGTCTGTGTCTCCGCTTTATTTGTGTGTGTGTGTGTGTGTGTGTGTGTGTGTGTGTGTGTGTGTGTTTATTTGCAGGATGTTTATTTGGCGTTCTCTATTGCATCTGCCTGAGAACCATGCCACATTCAGCAGTCTGACTGACAAAGGCCTGCATTCAGCATACATGTGCCTTCAAGAGCGCTACCCCATCAAAAGCCACAAACTACAGAGAGGCTTACAAAGGTGGACACAGCGTCACTCAATTGACTTAAAGGTTGTATCAGCGATTTCTAGCCTAAAACATAAAGTGTCAATTTCAGCTGACCTTTCTTCACGATCCGCTCGCTGCCTGCCCCATAAATTGTCTGTGAAAAAACCGCGTCTCTCTGGTCAGCCTAGGGTCCGAGATATGCCAAAAAAAAACAATCGGCAATACCAACCTTTCCACAGATAAACAAACTGTGTTCCAACCAATCAGCGTCAGGGGTTTGGTGTTGTGGACTTTCGTACTGGTGCAGGGATGTGAGGGAGGCGGAGCGAAAGGTTGGTAGTGCCGATTGTTTTTTTTGGCATATCTCGGACCCTAGGCTGACCAGAGAGACGCGGTTTTATCACAGACAATTTATGGGGCAGGCAGCGAGCGGATCGTGAAGAAAGGTCAGCTGAAATTGACACTTTATGTTTTAGGCTAGAAATCGCTGATACAACCTTTAATTGCACACATATAGATTTGCCCACTGTAGTGTTAGATTAGTATCTTAAAGGGCTAGTTCACCCCAAAATTAAAATTCTGTCATTAATTACTCACCCTCATGTTGTTCCAAAACCACAAGACCTTCATTCAGAACACAAATTAAGATGTTTTTGATGAAACCTGAGCTTTCTCCATAGACAGCACAGAAAACCAAAATAACTTTATTTAACAGTTCTCCTCCTTTAAGAAAAAGAAGCTGTCTATGAAGGGTAAAAAAGCTTTCGAATGTCATCAAAAATATCTAAATTTGTTTTCTGAAGATAAACAAAGGTCTTACGGGTTTGGAGCGACATGAGGGTGAGTAATTAAAGGAATGGTTCACCCAAAAATTAAAATATGATGTTTATTTGCTTACCCCCAGGGCATCCAAGATGTAGGTGACTTTGTTTCTTCAGCAGAACACAAACAAAGATTTTTAACTCAAAGCGATGCGGTCTGTCAGTCATTTAATGGCAGTGGATGGGCACCAGACCTTTAAAAGTAAAACAAACATGCACAGACAAATCCAAATTACACTCTGCGGCTCGTGACGATACATTGATGTCCTAAGACACGAAATTATCGTTTTTTTGCGAGAAACTGAACAGTATTTATATCATTTTTTCCTTTGATACACAGCCACGTCCATCTGTCCTGAGCACGAGCTCATCATCCGGCACGTTACATGTGCACGCGCTCTGGCATAGTATATGCAAATGCCGGAAGCAATCTGTCACGTGTGTACGACACTCATTGTTTACACAGTGCACAGAGATTGTGGGTATAGCAGCTATTCAAAATGCTAATTACTTGCACTTATCCTGATTGTTCAAACCGATTTAAAGCTAAAAGATTACGTTTGCTTGCGCAAACTCATCCGGGACGTTTCACCGATTTCCCCTTACAGCGTTTGCGTTTGCGTTTACTACACCAGAGCCCGTACACGTGTTAACGAGCCGAATGATGAGCTCGTGCTCAGGACAGAAGGACGTGGCGGTGTATCAAAGGTAAAAAATGATATGAATACTCTTTAGTTTCTCGCAAAAACTGATCGTTTCGTCTCTTAGGACATCAATGTATCGTCACAAGCCGTAGGGTGTAATTTGGATTTGTCTGTGCATGTTTTTTTACTTTTAAAGGTCTGGTGCCCATCCACTGCCATTAAATGACTGACAGACTGCACCGCTCTGCTGGAGAAAAAAGTCACCTACATCTTGGATGCCCTGGGGGTAAGCAAATAAACATCCAATTTAAATTTTTGGCTGAACTATCCCTTTAAATTATATTGAAGTGACATATATTTATCTTTTTATTTCTGACTTGGCAGAGTACTGTCTGCTCTTGCTCACTGGGCTGCAGTCTTTGGTGAGACTGATTATCTCCCCCTGCTGGCCTTCCCATTCGTCAAGCTGTTCCAGAACAATCCACTGATCTGCTTTGAAGTAGTTGCCACCGTCATTGGTAGGTAGTGTGATACAGTAGTGTGGTGTTGGGTGACGTACCGCTGGTCTCTTTGGCAGTGATTCAACAATTCTGTCCGTAGCTGAGAGACTTAAAGTGTCTTGAATTGCTCTTTTACAGTGAACTGGTGCCAGCACTGGTTTGAGTACTTTCCCAACCCTCCGCTTAATGTGCTGAGTCTGGCTGAGAATGTGCTGGCCCATCATGATAAAGAGCTGCTTCAGCATTTTGTTGCCTGTGGCGTTACCTCACAGGTAAAAGACTTTAACATGATTGTTTATATCAGCATGTATAAACGTGTTTATATGACATAGACTTTGACTTTCAAAGAATTTAATCTTGAAGCCAAAGATAAAGGGAATGGTCTAAACACCGTGGTTTTCCTCTCCAGCTGTATGCATGGCCTCTTCTGGAGACCCTGTTCTCTGAGGTTCTGATGAGGGAAGAATGGCTGAAGCTGTTTGATAATGTTTTCTCAAATCATCCATCATTTCTTCTAATGGCTGTGGTGGCATATGTCACCTGCTGCAGAGCACCACTACTGCTTTGTACTGACAAGAAGGACTTCGAGGTACAACTTCAGACATTTTTATGATTTTTTTTTAAATTAATTTATTTATTTTATGCTCACTGGCCATTTGAACTGAATTAGAATTTTATGAAGGACAAATTTGGCTTATCAAGACAAGTTTATCCCATTTAGGGGTTTCATTTATATGTACACTGTCATTCAAAACTTTGGGAGCAGTAAGATTTTTTAAGAAGTTTCTTATGCTCACCAAGGCTGCTTTTACTTTGATCAAAAATACAGAAAAAATGTAATATTGTGAAATATTATTACAATGTAAAATAATGTTTGTATTTTAATGTACAATAAAATCTAATTCATTCCTGTCATCAAAGCTGAATTTTCAGCACCATTATTCCAGTTGCTAACAGTTGTGCTGCTTAATATTTTTTGGAACCTGTGATACCTTTGTTCAGGATTCTTAGATGAATAAAAAAATTATAAGAACAGCATTTATTTAAAATAATCTTTTCTAACAATATACACTACCGTCCAATTTTTTTTCTTTTCTTATTTTGAAAGAAATTAATCATTTTATTCCACAGGGATGTGTTAAATTGATAAAGTGATAGCAAAGACTTATATTGTTAGAAAATATTTCTGTTTTGAATAAATACTGTTCTTTTTCACATTTATTTCATTAAAGAATCCTGAAAAAAACTATCACAGGTTCCAAAACAGTATTTGGTGGCACATCTGTTGCCACCACAGATATTTCTAATAAAATCAACATATTAGAATGATTACTGAAGGATCATGTGACACTGAAGACTGGAGTAATGGCTGGTGAAAATTCAGCTTTGCATCACAGGAATAATTTAGATTTTAAAGTATATTAAAATAAAAAAACATTATTTTATATTGTATAATAACATTTTGCAATATTACTGTTTTTTTGTATTTTTGATCAAATAAATGCATCCTTGATGAGCATAAAAACGTCTTTAACTTACTGATCCCAAACTTTTGAACAGCAGCGTACAGTATTGGTAAAATGTTTATTTTGAAAGAATTTTTAATACTTTTATTCAGCAAGTGTCAAATAATTTCAAATAACTGCAATTCTTTTGAACTTTCTATTCATCAAAGAATTCTGTTAAAAAAAAATTATAATGGTTGTCACAGATATATTAAAGTGTTTTCAACATTGATAATAATAGGACATATTTGGAAGTTTGAAATTTTAAAGAAATGTTATGAATATATTAGAATTTTGTGTAATTGTGTAAGTATGAAAACTGGAGTAACAGCTCCTGAAAATTCAGTTTTGCCATCAGAAGGATTAATTAAAATGTAATATTAAAATAGAGAAGGGTTATTTTTGTTTGTAATTATATTTCAGAATATTACTGATTATACTGTATTTTTGATTAAAAAAAAAGCAGTTTTTAAACTTCTCTTCTGCTCCCCAAGCCTACATTTATATGATCCGAAGTACAGCAAAAACAGTAACATTTTATTTTTTTACTATTTGAATGTTTCAAAATGTAATTTATTCCCGTGATTTTAAATCTGAATTTTTATGTTAAAAACAGCTGAGTAGAATTTTATGTTCCTGATGAATAGAAAGTTCAGAAGAACATAATTGATTTGAAATAAAAATCTTTTGTAACATTATAAATGCCTTTATAATCACTTTTGATCAATTTAAAGCATTCTTTCTAAATAGAAGTATTAATTTGTATAATTTTCTTTCCCCCAAAAAAATAATACTGACTTGAAGCTTTTGAATGGTATAGTATATAATGTTACAAAAGATGTTATTTCAGATAAATGCTGATCTTTGGATCTTTCTATTCATCAACGAATCCTATAAAATGTACTCAACTGTTTTAAATATTGATAATATAAAATAGTAAGACTAAAATGTTTCTTGAGCAGCAAATCAGACTATTAATTTAGTTTGATCACAGGAATAAATTGCATTTTAAAATATATTCAAATAGAAAGCAGTTATTTAAAAATGATACAATATTACTACTTTTGCTGTATTTTGGATCAAATAAATGCATGGCTGGTGAGCAGAAGAGAATTCTTTAGAAAACATAAAAAATGTTACTGTTCAAAACTTCTCACTAGTAAATGTGTATTAATTTTTTTTTCCCCGTTTTTCTTCCCTAATGTAGTACTTTTTCCATCATCGGAATAGCTTGGACATCAGTGCTATGCTGAAGGAAACCTATCGATTGATGGACAGCACCCCTGCAGACATCCATCCCAGCTCTGCGCTGAGTGACTTTGAACCTCTGACACAGGGCCAGTACCCCATTTTTAACAAATACCCCACCTTTATAGTGGAGTACCAGTCCCAGGAACGTGAGAGGATCAGGCAACAAGAAGTGGAGTATCTAAGGGAGAGGTACTTCTATTCATTTGTAATACTGATATAGCTAGAGTATGCCATAGTTAGTGCATTTTACAGAAAGGTTTCTGCTTGTGTTTGTCTGTAAAGACAAGAGGTTCAACAGCTGCATGCTGAAGCGGTCAGACAGCAGGCTGAGTTTGAGGCCTGGTACAAACAGCAGGAGCTGCTACTGCAAGGAGAAGAGCAACGTAGAAGGATTCTACAGGAAGAGGAGGGTAAACTTGCACAACAGAGAGCCAGGTAGGTCTCCCTCCATCTGCATGACGACTTCCTTGCAGTTTCACGCACACAGTTCACCTGAAATAACCTTCTCTGCTCAGATTGGCTGCTATGAAGCGCGAGTTGAAGGTGAAGGAGCTCAATCTAATTGATTGTGCTAGAAGACGATTTCTTAAGCACCAGCAAGATCAGCGCAGTATACAGCTCAAGAGACTTGATGACGAGATTCAGAGAAAGGTACTCATGTGTTGTTGCTTGACTTTAGATTTTCAATGGTTGTATATGTTTCACAAAAAGTAAATGCATTTAGAAAGGTTTTGAGTATTATTTAGAAAGAGGTTCTTTAGGAGTTTCTTTACATTTTTGTTGTTTTCAGATGGCGCTGCGAGATCAGGAGACAGCGGTCGCCGTGGAAGATATAGAAGTACGACAGATGGAACTGGATGCCCAGAGACAACTGTTTGAACAGGTTTGCCCCTATAAAAACTTTATTTATTTGCAAACGACTGCCATGTTGATGTACTAGGAGTGTCCAACCCTTCTTCTGGATGGCTATCTTTATGCAGAGTTTAGCTCCAACCTGCCCCAACACACCTACCAGGAAGTGTCATGTATTCCTGAAGACCTTGAATAGCTGGTTTAGGTGTGTTTAATTAGGGTTAGAGTTAATTCTACTGTAAGGTGGGCCTCTATGAGCTAGATCGGACACTCCTGAGATCATATCTAATTGTTATGTTTTGGCTACTAGCAACTGGCCAAAGAGCAAGAGCGTGTGAGTCAAACGGTGAGAGCAGAAGTGGATACTAGAAGACGCAAGGCTGAGATTGAAGATTCTACATTTCAAAACCTCATTCAAACAGATGCAGATATCAGCCAGAAAAACAAGAAGGTATGTCTCGCTATAATTTTCATGGAGTGCATATAATTATCTTTGTCAGAAATCTCACTCCACCCTTCTCCTGTTTCCTTTCTGCATTTCCTTTCTTTCTGCTTAAAGGATAAGTTCACTTCAGGAATAAAAATTTCCTGATAATTTACTTACGCCCTTCTCATCCAAGATGTTCATGTCTTTCTGTCTTCAGTTGCAAAGAAATTAAGGTTTTTGAGGAAAACATTCCAGGATTTTTCTCCATATACTGGACTTCACTGGGGATCAATGGGTTAAAGGTTCAAATTGCAGTTTCAATGCAGTTTCAGGGCTGTACACTACCCCAGCCGAGGAATGAAGGTCTTATCTAATGAAACGATCATGGTAATTTTGCTGCAGAAAACCACATTTTGTGGAAAACAATTCAACAAAGGCATCAGTACACTATTAGAGAAAGTTTATTAAAACAAATTTTAGTAATTCTGAATTCATAAATAGTGGGGGAAAAAAATCAAATTGTCTCTAAACATTTATGTTCAAAATTATTCAACCCCCAAAAGGTAATTTTGGTGTCTTTTGTTCTTTAAAACCACCAATAAAGGCTGCTTGTAAGTGCTTAGAAGCTTCTGTCACCTCTCTACTGCAGTCTTGGCCTATTCATCACCTGAAAAGCTTTCAGATCACTGATAATCTTTGTTTTGTTTTGTTTTGTTTTGCCACTGCCTTCTTCACATTCAACCAAATATTGAATATAATATAGAATTAAATCTGGAGACTGAACAGGCCACTCAAGAACATTCTAAGACCTGGTCCTTGAACCAAGCATTAGTAAATTTGGATGTTTACTTTTGGATGATTGTCCTGCAAGAAAGTCCATTGATCTTTAGCTTCAGTCTTTGCACCCGAGGCAACACAATTCTTGCCAAAATGGCCTGATACTTCAAAGAATCCATGATGTCCTTTATAAAGTCATGATTTCCACATCATGCAACAGTAAAACATCCCCATGATGGGACTGGCCCACCTCCAAGTTTGACTATGGAGACGTTCTTCTGCTCAGAAGTTTTGCCTGTTTTGCACCAGACATACTGTTAACCCATGCCTTTTTGTTCTTTTTGTTCAAGAGTGGTATTGAGTAAGATGCCCCAACAATGCTTGTCTTGTGTTCATCTTATATGTATTGAAATATTTTTCCTCCTTTTGTCGGGTCATCTTGCAAGCCTTTGGCTGTACATTGCAGGTTTTTCCTCAGTTGTTCTGATCAAACATTTTATGATACTGTGCTTTTTCTTCAACGCCCTCAAAGGTTTTCTGGTACAACACATTTTAATCTAAGTAATAAGGCTTCCAGCTGTGTCTCTAGGAACTTTTAATGTCTTGGAAATCTTCATAAGGCCTTAGACTTTCTAAAGTAATTATTTCTTCTCTATAGCTTTTGTGAGAGCTCTGTTGACTTTGCCATATTAGCTACTCAAGCTTCAGCACATGAATGGGCTAACTGCATGTATGTGTAATGGCCCAAGCCAATTCTGTTCTCTAATAAAGTTTATTTAATTGTTTAAAGACAATTTTGTTTCCCACCATATAAATAAGTGACTAAAAAACAGCGATGCTGAATAGGGGTTGAATAATTATGACATAACTGTTATTTAAAAAATCCTAGAACTCAAAGTTATACCATTATATACTGACAATATCACTTTTAATATGCCAGTAATCTGTTATAGATGGAAAGTCTTGAATCTTCAGCAAAGTCTCTGGGGGGTTGAATAATTTTGATTGCAACTGTATATGCTTAACCACAAAAGCTCATATTGCACTAGCTCTATGACTTCACGCATTACGTAATCATGTTGGAAAGGTCATGTGCGGTTAGTTCTTCATCTGTGTACTCAGGTAGAGTAAGGCAAAAGCTCCGTCTCATTTTCTCCTCCAACTTCAAAATTGTCCGACATCATTGTTTTACATTTTTTTTGTAAAGGGCGCTTGACTTCCTTTGCATGTTTGCTTTGTAAACACTGGGTCAGTACTGGACATTTTACCATTGGCCACCATTGAAGTCCACTATATGGAGAAAAATCCTGGAATGTTTTCCTCGAAAAAATTAATTTCTTTGCAATCGACAAAGACAAACATCTTGGATCACAGGGGGGTGAGTAAATTATCAGAAAGTTTTTATTCCTGAAGTAAACTTATCCTTTAACAAACTTGTATGTTGCAGTTGATCTTTGAATAAAGTTTGGATGAGACTCATTTTGAAAGTTGAAACTCTTTCAGATGCTGGAAGAGTCTCTGGCAGAGGCGGGACAGATGGAAGTAGATGCTGATTGGCAAGCCGAGGTGTTCAAGCGATTGGAAAAAGCAGAGGAGAGGCAGGAGAAGCAACGAGAGCGACTTGTGAACCTCAGCAAACAAACACGTGCTAAAGAGGAAGAAGTAGTCCAGCTAATGCTAGAAGTGGAGGGAAAGCAGGTGAGAATTCATGTTGAAGGCGCAGTCACATGAGCTGAAACAAAAGTCACTTTCAGGCCAAGCGGCTTTCTGTTGGTCAGTGTGGCGAATTCACCTGACCAACTTAAACCTATTGTAAAATTTGCGTGGGGAAAATCTTTTTACAAAATTCCCAATGACAGTGATAAATGTGACTGCACCTTTAGTGTTTTGTTTGCTATATCAAGTAGCTAAATTTCTTAAAAAAAAAAAAAAAAAAAAATTCCTTTAAATACAACATGCAAAAGACCAATGACGTTGTTTCGGTCTCAGTGGGATGATGTAGTGGCTAAACAAGCTAAACTGGAGGAGGAAAGACGGGTATCCGCCGCTGTTAACGCCCAGTGGAGGTCACTTATCTGTCAGGAAACAGAAGAGACTGAGAAACATCATGGCAAGCTGCAAATAAATCTAGAGGATCCATTAAGTGAGTTCAGACAACCTCTTTTCACAAAATGTAATAAAGGATTTGATTGAAACATAATATGATTATAGTTTTAAAATGACTTCCTTGTCAGGACACAATCAGCTAAAAAAGTCTGTCTGTGTGTGTTTGTAGATCATCAAATGGAAAAGAGACTTCGATCTCCCTGCTCGTCTAGAGGCCTGCTGCACAAGACCCAGAGTGAGACCACAAACATTTCCTTGATAAATCAATCAGATGATTCTTCTGGCTGTGAGTATTATTCGTTTAAACAGTGAGTTTTACTGAGTTTCATAACTAAGCATTATTTAACAAAGCAGCAAGCGATAAGGTTTCCCATGAGCATTGCTACTTTATAGTTTCTTTAGATCGTGGTCGAGGGGAGCTGGACTCTAAGGAAAGGGAGTTGATGCAGGAAATCAGAGAACTGAGGACGAAATTAGCTTCCAGAGCCAGAACGACTGACTTCATTTCACCCTCAATCAGTTCTGTACACTCTCACTGACAACACAGTCGCCATCAGCGCCGGACCAGTGTGTGTGGAACCAGGCACACGTTAAAGAGGATCTGAAAGATAATAATTTTTGATCAGATGAGAAGCCTGCTCAGTTTGTATTTTCTTTACAATGATGATAATCTGGATGTAGATTTATTCATTGATTTCAGATTTATTCTGGTTTGGTTTTGTAAATGTATTTTATTATTTGTATGTTTTTTTTATATTTAAGTGTCTTTTGTATAATCTTTTGTATTTAAAAATGAAAAATGTCAATTAATTTTCATTAAAAACATGAAATATAATTCAACAGTTTTCACTGTTTATTTACTTTTAATTACATTTTATTAAATGTAATTATTACAATATTTAAAAATATAATGTATTCCTGTGTTGGGATTCTATTATGTCCATCACAGTTGCATTTATTTCACAGAAATACAGCAAAATATATTGTGAAATATTAATAGAATTTAAAATAACTGTATTTAAGAATATTGTGTGTGTGTGTGTGTGTGTGTGTGTGTGTGTGTGTGTGTGTGTGTTTATATATATATATATATATATATATATATATATATATATATGTATATATGTATGTGTGTGTAGGTGTATATTTGTATTATTATACAGTAGAATATACACACATATACACACATATTTTCTACTGTATATAATTCCACAATAATACCCTTTACAATGAGGTTTATTGAAGTATACTTCAGAGATATTCACAAGGTATGTATCATAGGATATTATATGATATAATGGTATTAGCGATGGTACAATACTTATATATTTTAAAATATGAATTTATTCCTGTGACGTCAATACTGATTTTTTGCAGCTATTACTTTGGCCTTTAGTGTCACATGATCCTTCAAAAATCATTCTAATATGCTGATTTGGTGCTAAAGAAGCATTTATTAATATCAAACCAGATGTTAAAAATATTGCTTTTAATAAATTTAATGCATCCTTGCTAAATAACTATTGTTTTTCTTTTTTTTAAAAAAAAAAACCCTTACTTTTGATAAATTTAATGCATCCCTGATAATTAACAGTATAATTTAAAAAAAGCCTCACTTTTGATAAATTTAATACATTTTTAATAATTAACAGTATTATTTTCTTTAAAAAAAAACACAACTCGCATCTGATAAATTTAATGCATCCTTGATAATTAAAAGTATTATTTTCTTTAAAAATAAATTTTCTGAACAATGTAATGCATCGTTGCTAATTATCAGCATTATTCTCTTTAAAAAAGCTTCACTTTTGATCAATTTAATGCCTTCTTGCTAATTAACAGTATTATTTTCTTTAAAAAAAGCCTCACTTTTGATCAATTTAATGCCTTCTTGCTAATTACCAGTATTATTTTCTTCAAAAAACTCACTTTTGATAAGTTTAATATTCTTGATCATTAAAAGTATTATTTTCTTCACACAAAAATTTTTTTTTTGTGAATGTATTGCATCGTTGCTTATTAACAGTATAATAAAAAAAACTCACTTTTAATACATTTAATGCATTTTTAATAATTAATACTATTATTTTCTTCAAAAAAGACAACTCACTTTTGATAAGTTTAATGCCTTCTTGGTCATTAAAAGTATTATTTCCTTTAAAAAATGATCAATTTAATGCGTCGTTGCTAATTAACAGCATTTTTTTTTTTAAAAAGCCTTACTTTTGATACATTTAATGCATGCTTGCTAATTAACAGTATTATTTTCTTTAAAAAGCCTCGCTTTTGATCAATTTAATGCATTCTTGTTAATTAACAGTATTATTTTCTTTAAAAAAGCTCACTTTTGATTAATTTGAAACATTCTTGATAATTCAAAGTATTATTTTCTTAAAAAATAAGTCATTTTTGATAAATTGAATGCATCGTTGCTAATGAACAGTATTAGTTTCTTTTTAAAAAAGCCTCGCGTTTGATAAAGTAATGCATTCTTGATAATTTAAAGTATTATTTTCCTAAAAAATAACAATGTTTGATGCATTTAAAGCAACATTGCTAATTTACAATATTATTTTTTTCCCTTTCTTTTTTAAAAAGCCCCACTTTTTTCGGGTGTTTCAAAAAAAAAAAAAAAAAAACTAGCGTGTCGCCCAACTAGACTGCATTTTAGGACATCATAAACAAATTGTATTTATCTGTGATAAACATAAACAGTCGATTTTTTTCTATTTAGGCATCGACGAAACACTGCCCGCTGTTGCTGGGAGGCGTTGATGACGTATCGGCATCGAGCACTTCCGGCTTTGGGTGCTGATGAGACTGAAGTGAACTGGTGATGCTTTGTGTTTTCATGTAGCTGTCGATGCTCACATGTAGATTTATAGCCTCTTATTTCAGCATTTACGCGACAGAGCGCAGCAGACTTTGTCCTGTTTGGGTCGAAATAAAGAAGACGGTATAGTTCAATTATTACATTATATCATATAGCTCACAACAGGCTTTTTTCGCGGGCTGAATTAATGCAGTCATTCATTGAAATGCAACGACAGCCTATTGTGAATGAACAGGAATGTGTTGTAGTTCACCTGCCAATGTGTTTTCAGTTTTAACCCTTGTCCTTAGTGCATTTATAGACCATTATCACTTCATTTCTCATTGCAGAATGCAAGCATAGTGTGTAATGTATTATAATGTAATTTTCCACATCCCTTGTTTATTTCTACATACAGGAGGTTCAACAAACAGATTTCTAAACAGATTTAATATGTATTTTAGTTTGCACTAATTTGCTAAATTGTTATTATATTGCAATTCAATTCTAAAATTGTCAGTTTATATGGTATTAAGTGTTCATTCAGACACAATATTTCTATTTCCATTAGTGGGCCTATATATCGACTGTTCTTCTCAGTAATTGTCAAAATTAAGCTGGATGTATCTCTCTCTGTCGAAAGTTTGTGTGGCGTAGTTAATGTATGTTCATGTGCGTGTACTAAAATTATAACTAAAACTGTTCATACTATACATAGACTAAACGACACGGAAGATGGCTGATAGAAGTGACCTGAAAGCTGAGCTTGAGCGCAAAAAGCAGCGCTTAGCCCAGATTCGAGAGGAGAAGAAAAGAAAGGAAGAAGAGAGAAAGAAGAAAGAGGTAGGTGCTGTTTTGGTTGGATATAATAGCCATTAATTATTTTATCACCTGCAAATATTTATTCTGTGTCGTTGATTGACCTGCCATGCAGTCTGAGATGCTTCAGAGGACTGAGAATGTGTCAGAAGACTCGGACCTTGACAGAAAGAGAAGAGAAACAGAGGCTCTTCTCCAGAGCATTGGAATTTCACCAGAACCTCCTTTAGGTATGTGTTACAAAACATACAGCTGTCTTTGCATGAACATAATGTGTGTGAGATACATCTTTATGAATGTGCATGCCACCTGCTTCAATTAAATGATAAAAGTAATCATCAAAAGTTTATGAGAAAGCAAAAAAAATTAAAATAAATACAGCTTACTTAGTCTCCTTTAGTGCTATATCAAGCGCTTGCCCCTAACTTTGTGAAAAAGAAGTATAGTTTTACTTACTAAAGAAATAATATATTTACAGAATGTTTTTTTTTTTTTTTTTTTTTTGCAAACTATATAATGTTTTTGGACACTGAATTGCATGTTAACTGTAATTACATATAAAGTATAGTTTTAATTTATGGTGAATGCAATTAGCTAAACTTTACCCAAGCTGGGTGGGTTTTTTTTAACCACTAATTTCGTAATTAGTTTTAGTCTTTTTAAAATATATTTAAAGTGTGCTTCTGAATGCACTGACAAGCTTATATAGCAATCTAGAATCTACTTCATGCAATCATTTCTTGTGAAACTTTGATGTCAAGTATTTTAGTACATGCATTTTGTATGATCCCTCTTATTTTAGTCAAATAATTTAAGATTTTGTAGATTCTGCAAGGTGTATGTAAACCTTTGACTTCAACTGTTTGTACTTTGAAGCATACTAAGTGCACTTTGGAGAAGGTCTTTTCCAGAACAAAAATTTACAGATAATTTACTCACCCCCTTGTCATCAAAGATGTTCATGTCTTTCTTTCTTCAGTCGTAAGGAAATAGTTTTTTGAGGAAAACATTTCAGGATTTCTCTCCATGTAATGGAGTTTAAACTTACAAAATGCAGTTTAAATGCAGCTTCAAAAGGCTCTGAGGAAGAAGGGTTTCTAGCAAAACGATATAAATTGACAATTTACATACTTTTTAATAGGGTTGTGTAATATATCGAAAGTATCGAAATATCGCAAACGTACCTATCACAATATGCATATCGCTACAGCTTGCAATATTTGGGGCCATAAACAAAAGACAAAGAGAAAATCACTTATTTGCTTTTGCATAAATAACTTTTGTAGCTTAAATAAGAATCAGTGCATATTGAATTCATAGACTGAAGACTAAGCTGTGTTTTCTTTTTTCTTTTCATTATTCAGTTTCTAAACTGATGTTAAAATTATTGCACTAATGTTAAAATGACATTTTTATGTAATGCTAGAGTAAAACACTATCGTTCACTTTTAGAAGTTGTTGTAGGGGTGCTTTCTTCTCACAAAAAGCGAAACAAGTATGATAGTTATATTAGAATCAGAATCAGAATGAGCTTTATTCAGCAAGTGTGTGAAAACACAAGGAATTTGTTGTGGTTTTACAGGAGCCTCTTGATGCATACATGCATATAAATAACCATATATATATATATATATATGACACAAGATAGTTATAGAGGTTCATAGAACTGACTCAGTAACAGCTGAGTAAAACTGTTTCACCTGAGCATGTGGCCCTTTAAGCATTATCGTATCGCATATCGAATATCGCATTATTTAATAATAAAGTTATCGCATATTGCATTTTTCTTCAATATCACACAGCCCTAATTTTTAACCTTAAATGCTCGTCTTTTCTTGCTCTGTGTGAACTCTGTGTATTCCAGTTCAAGACAGTTAGGGTATGTCGTAAAACTCTCGTCTCATTTTCTTCTCCAATTTCAAAATCATTCTACATCGCTGCAGAAGTACCGACCCAGTGTTTACAAAAGTAAACGTGCAAAGAAGAACACCCTTTACAAAAAAAGTTAGAACAGCGATGAGGATTTTGAAGTTGGAGAAGAAAATGAGATGGGAGTTTTTCAACATACCTTAACTGTCTTGACCCGGAATACACAGAGTTCACACAGAGCTAGACAGGATGAGCATTTGAGGTTAAAAAAGTATATAAATTGTAATTTTGGTCAGAAGTGACTGATGGTTTTGCTAGATAAGACCCTTCTTCCTTGGCTGGGATTGTTTAGAGCTCTTTGAAGCTGCATTTTGGAAGTTCAAACTCACAGGCACCATTAAAGTCCATTATGTGGACAGAAATACTGAAATATTTTCTTCAAAAAACATCATTTCTTATCGACTGAAGAAAGAAAGAAAGACATGAACATCTTGGATGACAAGAGGGTGAGTAAATTATCTGTAAATTTTTGTTCTGGAAGTGAACTTCTCCTTTAAGTGTGTTAAACATTAGTCATGAATGTATATTTATTTTTCTATGAATATTATATTATCTGCATTTGCAGGTTTTTAAAATCAGTAATATACTTCTATTTGAAGTACACTATAAGTGCACATTAAATATAATCATGCACACTTCTTTTTCACAAGAGTATGGTTCATGTTAGACTGATTTTTGCAGTTTTATATATAAAGGGCATGTTGCTTCGGCCAGTATTTGCGTCTTACTTTTGTTTTGGATCTTCTTTGCGGGAATGTCTTGTGACCTCTCTCAAATTTTTGCTAGATGTAAATCTGGTCAGATTTTAGGTCATTTCAGATTTAAATATAAGTTAGGGCATGGATTCATCTACAATACAATTACTAAAAAGTTACAGTATTCATAATATACAATTTATTGAACTGTCATGAACACTGTGGCTGTACTTGAAGCAGACTTGACACACTCAGTTCGATATATAAGATGTATTTAATGTAAAATTGTAATCATAATTAGATGATGAGATGATGACATAATTAAGTGACCATATCAAAATTCTAACATAGAGAGAAGTAAAATTCGCTTGACAATCTCTCCTGTTGTTGTTTTTCCTTTTGGATTTTTTTTTTTCTCTTTGATTTGACCATTTCAATCCATTCTGTTCATTTTGATTTGCCTGTGTCTGCCACTGCTGGCCCTCAGTGCAGCCACTGCAGCTTTTAACATGGGATACCTGTTATTTTCATTATTTAGTCCCAACCCCTATGTCTCCCTCTTCGCAATCAGTGAGCCCAACTGGAAGTCAGGAGTCTATAGAGGGAGGGACAGTGGGAAGGTATGAAATCTGCATGTGTGATTGTTGTTTGTACACTGCACTGTATATATAACTTGTAATCTATTTTGAAATATTTTTATATTCCCTGATGTATTTACATATATGTGACCCTGGACCACAAAACCAGTCATAAGTGTAAATTTGTCGAAATTGAGACTCTTACGTCATCTGAAAGCTGAGTAAATAAGCTTTCCATTGATATATTGTTTGTTAAAATAGGACAATGTTTGTCTGATATACAACTATTTGAAAACCTGGAATCTGAGGGTGCAAAAACATCTGAATATTGAGAAAATCGCCTTAAAAGTTGTCCAAACGAAGTTCTTAGCAATGCATATTACTAATCAAAAATCAAGTTTTTATATATTTATGGTAGAAAATTTACAAAATATCTTCATGGAACATGATCTTTACTTAATATGCTAAAGATTTTTGGCATAAAAGAAAAATCGATAATTTTGACCCATACAATGTATTTTTGGCTATTGCTACAAATATACCTGTGCTACTTAAGACTGGTTTTGTGGTCCAGGGTCACATATTTGCATTCTACAAATATTGTAGGAGGTCTGTAGCAAATTTAAGAACAAAAGAATTATGTACATTTAGGTTTTTAAAAATGCCAAAATTTACTAGAAAATTTTAAAAATATATATTAATTGTTAATTTCTCTTGAGATTCACACATCTAACAGTATTCTAATAATGAGTAGAAATACATAAACCAGTACAAATATTCAGTATTTATCTTTTCTAAATCATATTTTAATGCATTTAATAAAATTGAATTGTATGTGTATTGCATTTTATTAAATTAAATGTGACCCTGGACCACAAAACCAGTCATAAGGTTAAATTTTACAAAACGGAGATGTTTACATCAAATGAAAGCTCAATAAATAAGCTTTCTATTGATATATGGTTTGTTAGAATAGGACAATATTTGGCCGAGATACATCTGTTTGAAAATCTGAAATCTGAGGATGCAAAAAAAATCAAAATACTGAGAAAATCACCTTTAAAGTTGTCCAAATTAAGTTCTTAACAATGCATATTTCTAATCAAAAATTACACTTTGATATATTTATAGTAGGAATTTTACAAAAAATCTTCATGGAACATGATCTTTACTTAATTTCCTAATGATTTTTGGCATAAAAGAAAAATCAATAATTTTGACCCATACAATGTATTTTTGGCTATTGCTACAAATATACCCCAGCGACTTAAGACTGGTTTTGTGGTCCAGGGTCACAAATGTGTATTGTAACAGTTTAAAAGGCAGTTACTTAATTTTGCATATCATGTTGTAGTTTTCTGTCACACAGTATAAATGGCTATTTATATAGTATATTTAGCTGCTTTTATATTTTAAAAAGGGGGTCCCTCACAAAATGATCATATTTGAGGGTCTTTTGTATCAAAAATTTTAAAAGATTTAAAGGATGTGAGCTTTGAGACTGATAGCAGTTTAATTTCTACATCAAACACTTGCTTATACACATCATTTGCTATACATTTTTATCAAGGCTTCAGATAAAATGTGATATATTATATAGAAGCCTGTTTCCACCACTGAATAACAAAAAAAGGTAATCTCGCAATTCTGACTTTTTTTCTCAAAATTGTGAGATATAAACTTGCATTTGTAAGTTATAAAGTTAGAATTGTGAGATATAAATTCTGAGAAATGAAGGCAGAATTCCCGAGATATAAATCGTTTTTTTTTTTTTTTACAGTTTTTTGATAATTCTGACTTCTGAGAAGAAAGTCAGAATTGTGAGAAAGTCAGAATTACGAGATACAAACTCGCATTTGCAGGAAAAAGTCAAAATTGCACATTTTAATATCGTAATTCTGACATTATTTCTCTCAATTGTGAGTTTATATCACACAATTCTAATAAAAAAAGTCAGAATTGTAAGGAAAAAAATCTGAATTATAAGATACAAACTCGCATTTGCAGGAAAAAGTCAAAATTGCATGTTTTAATCTCGAAATTCTGACTTTATTTCTCGCATTTGAGAGTTTGTCACACAATTCTAAGAAAAAAGTCAGAATTGTGAGAAAGTCAGAATTACGAGATCCAAAGTCGCATTTGCGAGAAATAAATCAGAATTGCGAGTTTTAATGACTTTTTCTTACAATTGTAAGTTTATATCACAATTCTGAGAAAATTGTCAAAATTGTGAGAAAAAAGTCAGAATTATGAGATATAAACTCGCATTTGCAGGGAAAAAAGTCAAAATTGAGCATTTTAATCTAGTAATTCTGACTTTATTTCTCACATTTGTGAGTTTATGTCACACATTTCTAAGAAAACATCTGAATTGTGAGGAAAAAGGTTAGAATTACGAGATACAAGCTTGCATTTGCAGGGGAAAAACTCAGAATTACGGGATTAAAACTTTTTTTCCTGCAAATGTGAATTTGTATTTTGCAGTTGTATCATGCAATTTAGACAAATTTATTTATTTATTTGTACATTTTTGATTCAGTGGTGGAAACATGCATCCATACTATTATGCATTATTTAGGGGAATTAAATATTTTATGAAAAAATTATTTGAAGAATATTTCCTTCAGGGAATTATTTCTCTTTATGCATTATTTCTTAAGACAAGATTGACATGATTCATGCAAGCTATTTTATTTATTTTACTATTTATTTAAATTTCTGTAATCCCCTTAAGACTAAGTCTAATGTTTTTCCTTTTCCCTACATCTTTTGTTGGGACATCAGATATCGGTAAGGATAACTGTTGATATTATCATCGTTAGGTGCTAACATTCGTTGATGCATCACCCATCAGTGGATGTGGTTCTGTTGTAGCTGATTTAAAGTATAGTGCCACATATGTGTATATGTGATTTCATCTAAGAGACAATGTATTATCTCATGTAATCATGCATGAAAGAGGGTAATGCACTGCTGATGAAGCTGCAGAACCTAATCATGCATGCTTAGTCTTATCCCTCTTAACCATTATGTGGTATATTCTTATGACCTCTGTAGGACGTTACAGTGGGACACCGACCCCTCAGCTCTTCAGCTTCTTGCAGATTCTGTTCATGGGTGAGACTGCCTTATCAAATCGCATTCACAATATCAAAGAGGAACCTGTATGATTTTTTTTTTCTTCTTCTAAACATAAAGATATTTTAAAGAATGAAGGTAACCAAACAGTTTCTGGTCCCCATTGACTTCCATAGATTACTGTGGAAGTCAGTGAGGACCAGGAATTTTTGGTTGCTCACATTCTTGAAAATATCTTCTTTTATGTTTCTTCTTCTTTTATATTTAAACTCACAACTTGAGATTCAGTAAATGATGACAGGAGCAAGGCAAAACAAAGTGAAACAACACATTAAAATAGTTTGAGCTTCCTTTCTTAGGTGCAGGATGCATAGGCTTGGTGCATCAAAAATTGTTCAGATTGATTTCATGCCAAAAGAACTGGTGACATACTGTAAAGAGACACAGACTCCTGTCGCATCTGATCAGCCTGAAGGTAAAGACTTGTTTTTATTTCCATTTAATAACTGAGATGGATATCCGTGCATATAAAACTGAATGTAGTGGCTTTACCCACAAAACAAATGCCTCACTGCTTACAATGTTTTCAAAAATGACTATTTTCCACAGAGGAGGAGGATGAGGAGCTGTCAGTGACCAAATCTGAGCCGGTGCCACAGCAGCTGGAGGAGGAGAGCTCTCAGGAGGCCGAAGAAGGCAAGAAGAATCCTAGTTTTTAAATAAATTAATACATTTAAAATAAGTGTAACATCATACAGAGCTGTATGAATATGTATATCTTCTTTAGTTCATCCTAGAGAACTGACCAACGAAGAGAAAGAGCAGGTTGTTCATTCAGAGGATTTCCTTTTCTTCTTCGACCGAAGCATCCGTGTAATGGAGCGTGTGCTGGCCGAGGATACAGACATTTTCTTTGACTACAGTGGGAGAGATATGGAGGACAAAGAAGGGTCAGCAGAGGCTTATGTAACAGTCAAACATACACAGATTCCCACATGATTACAAAAAAGTTATTCTGTACTAGACAGTTTGTTTAACCTAATGTAGGGTGATGATTGTTTAGAATCAGGTTTAATGAGGTGACCCAGAAACTGAAGAGTTGCACTCAACCTCAAGTGACTCCTGGGAAACTTACTGTAAATTGCTTTGGATGATTGTACCAGAATGCAACGGTTTGTTTTGTTCTCAGGGACATGCAAGCTGGATCCAACTTGTCTTTTAATCGACATTTCTACGATGAGCATTGGTCCAAACATCGAGTTGTCACTTCCCTGGATTGGTCACCACAGGTACTTCATTAGAAAAATTTCATTATTATAAGCAGTGCTGGTTAGTACCTGAGTACATGTAATCTGGATTATGTCAGGCCCTATGAATCCTATGTAATGTCATGTAATTTGCCAATATTTTTAAATCAAAAATAGGTCATTACACTTAAATCAAAACACGATATGGACTAGTGTCTGTGAATATTAAGCTGCAAAAATTATAATTAAATATGAATCATGCTTGTTCTGTGTGTGTGAATGAATAGTGCAGACGCCCGGTTTTGTTTACCACACACATACAGAAGCACATGTGACGCTTGCAGTGTTTTCAGCCTCTGCCGCATAAACCTAATCTCTAGAACTGCTCTGTGACTCACTTTATGAGCATTTTACCATTGCTTTCTAGAAAAGCTATCGTCATATGACATACAAACAGAAACTAAAGGTCTTCACAGCAGTCTGTCAAACTAAAAGTTTGATTTGTTTAAAGAAACTGCGACAGAAATATATTATGCAACGATTATTTACAAATTGTAATCCATTACTGATTCCAAATTACATTTTAGTCAGTAACGTAATTCATTACATTACACATTTTAGGTTATATAATCAGATTACTTTTAGATTACCTCTGACCTAACTCGTTTATCACATTGATTTTAACAGGATAATGTTGTACCATAATGATGTAAAAATACAAAGAGTGAGAAAATATATTCCTTTCATTGTAATTAACAACATGAAATGCATTAAACATTATATTACATCAAGGTTTTCCAAACTGGGGTTGTACGTTTAATAAAAGGCTAACAAGTAATTAAATCAAAAATGAAAATAAAAAAAAATAACAATCAAAATAGTTAACTTACTAAAAGAGAACCGTGAACATGCAAATGTGATACTTAATTATTAAAATATTTATTTTTAAATCTCAGGGGTACTTAAAGGGGTCATTGATTTTTTTTAATTTTTTTACTTTAGTTAGTGTGTAATGTTTCTGTTTGAGCATTAACAACATGTGCAAAGTTACAATGCTCAAAGTTCAATGCAAAGGGAAATATTGTTTTGTATGGAATTGCTGATTGACCACCCCTTTAAAGAAAATATATGAGGTGAAAAGCAAAAAGTTTTTTAATGAGTATGAAAGACAAGCCTTTCAATAATACATAATAATACATGATTATATAACCTACTGAGTGATAATTCAAATAAATATGCTACTGTGTGAATAATATGTAATAAATTAAAAAAACTGTAGTCTGTTTACGAGTATTTAAAAATGTAATTACTGTAATTACAAGTACTTAATTTTTGGAATCTGATTACGTAATCCAGATTATATGTAATCAGTTACTACCCAGCTCTGGTAATGTGGTAATGATAGTACTTTATATTATATAGTACATTATTTTACACTATATATAAGGAGTATTTACCAGAAAAATTGATTTACCAGAATTTATTTACCAGAAAAATGTAAATACACAACAAAAAAATAGATATAAATAAAATAATAATGAATACATTTTTATACGTTCATTAATTAGAAATTTTGATTATTAAAATGGAATGAAAATGGAATCCAGAAAATTAATGGAAAACAGAATTTGGCAAAAAAAAATAAAAAAATAAAATGAATTTGAGAAAACTAAATATAACATGTTTCATAGGGCCTTAAAATTTTAATTTTTGTTAAAAGTTAATTAGACATGCTATTTGGTTTAATTTAACCATTCAAATACAATCTAGAAAATTAAAACAAAAAACGGGATCTAGAAAAATTAAAAACAAAATTTGGAAAAAAAATAAAATGGAATTTGGGAAAAAATAAAATGGATTTCATAGGGCTCCAGGATTATGTAATCGGACTCCAAAAATAAGATTAGATCAGATTACAGTTACATTTTATGGATTACATGGTTACATATTATTCACACAATTTCAGTTAATTATTTATAATTTATGGAAATTTTTCATTCTAAAAATTCTTACCGCTTATACACATTTAGAAAGTACATTTTAATTTTGTGGAATTATTCATTTTAATTTGACATTTTTATGATTTCATAATAATTAATAGCTTTTCACAAACTAACAAACCTCCTGCAGTTCTTTCACAAACCCCAGTTTGGGAAACCCTGATGTAATGTTTAGTGAACTTCATGATGATAGCAAAGAATGGAATATATTTTCTTTCTCTCTTTTTTAATGTCAAAATGGTTCATAGTAATCCCATTTAAAACTGTGGGATAAATGTGTTAGATCAAAAGTAACAAAAAATTAGTCAGAAATAATACATTGCCTAATATGTGCAATCCAGCAGATTACATTACTAACAACAATTTTCATCGTGTAATTTGTTATAACAGATAAGTAACAGACTACTGCTTATATGTAATCTAACCAGAACTGCATATAAGCAACCCCTAGAACCAGATACCACATCCATTATATTGACACATTGCACATTGTATTCAGTCACATGTTCTTTTTGCAGTATCCTGAATTGCTAGTGGCCTCATACAACACTAATGAGGATGCACCTCATGAGCCAGATGGAGTTGTGCTGGTCTGGAATATGAAGTTTAAGAAGACAACCCCCGAGTACATACTCCACTGTCAGGTTTGAATTCCCATTGCTCACAATTAACTAATCACAACTAGTCTGAAAGCCTGAATGTTGTTCCTTTTAGCTGCATTTCAATATACTGTTTTTTTTTTCATTACATATTGAGCAATGAGTAACCAACTTAAAATGAAAAAGCCTGAATGTAAATCTAATTTCTATTATTAAAATACACAATAGAGCTCAACTTTCAGATGCTGTCTGCGTCACTAATGCACATCATTCTGTGTTTGCACTGATGTCACTTCTAAATTAACTCTCATTGTTCAGCACATTGTCTGTATGCTCCACTTGTGCGTTTTAACCTTGATGGAGGATGAGCTGACGTCATCTTTGCCAAAACACTAACCGTAGCTGGCAAAAGTAATTACTGGTGTATTCGACCAATAATGCATTTTATGGTTTTTCCTTTTAGTCTTCAGTGATGTCAGTCGGCTTTGCTCAGTTTCATCCCAACCTTGTGATCGGAGGCACTTACTCAGGACAGATAGCACTGTGGGACAATCGAAGTCACAGGAGGACCCCAGTGCAACGGACGCCCTTGTCTGCAACTGCACACACTGTAAGACCATCAGTTACAGATAAAATGTTTTAAAATATAATGCAGTCTGTTGGTGGTTTAATGGTTAAAAATCTGAGCTGAAAACACCAACGTTGCCAGGTCATTGAGGTGACCCAGAAACTGAAGAGTCGCACTCAACCTCAAGATATTCCTGAGAGACTTCGGTTATTGTAAATTGCAGAATTAAAGTGATAGTTCAGCTAAAAAAAAATCTGTTATTAATTACTCACCCTCATGTCGTTCCAAACCTGTAAGACCTTTGTTCATCTTTGGAACACAAAGATATTTTTGATGAAATCTGAGCGCTTTTTGACCCTGCATAGACAGCAATGCAACTGACACGTTCAAAGCCCAGAAAGGTAGTAAGGACATTGTTAAAATAGTTCACTGTCTTGAATGCGTGGCAGAGACTGACACAGAAGTTATTTTTGTTTTTTTTTACGCACAAAAAAATATTCTCATAGCTTCATAGAATTAAAGGATTTTTACTTACACCCTTGTCATCCAAGATGTTTATGTCTTTCTTTCTGCAGTCGTAAGGAAATTTCAGGAATTTTCTTCATTGAACTTCCACAATGCAGTTTAAATGCAGCTTCAGAGAGCTCTAAATGATCCCATTCAAGGAAGAGGGTCTTATCTAGTGAAACAATCAGTTATTTTCTAAAAAAAAAAATTACAATTTTTATACTTTTTAACCTCAAATGCTCGTCTTGTCTAGCTCTGCGATGCGCATGTGTACTCTGTGCACTCAATACAGTTAGGGTACATTGAAAAACCATTTTATTTTCTCCTCCAACTTCAAAATCATCCTACATCACTGCAGAAGTACCGACCCAGTATTTACAAAGTGAATGCGCAAAGAAGGTCAAACACCCTTTACAAAAAAGTAAAACAGCGATGTAGGACAATTTTGAAGTTGGAGCATGTGCATCGTAGAGCTAGACGAGATGAGGATTTGTGGTTAAAAAGTATAGAAATTGTATTTTTTTTAGAAAATAACTGATCGTTTCACTAGATAAGACCCCCTTCTTCCTCGACTGGGATCATTTAGAGGCCATTGAAGCTGCATTTAAACTGCATTCTAGAAGTTCAAACTCGCAGGCACCATTGAAGTCCACTATATGGAGAAAATACCTGACATGTCCTTAAACATAATTTCTTTATGACTGAAGAAAGACAGACATGCACATTTTGGATGACAAGGGGCTGAGTAAATTATCTGTAAAGTCTTGTTCTGGAAGTGAACTAATCCTTTAAGGTTGAACCACTGACTATTTTATCAGTGTCCTTACTACCTTTCTGGGCCTTGAATGTTTCAGTTGTGTTGATGTCTATGCAGGGTCAGAAAGCTCTCGGATTTAATCAAAAATGTCTTAATTTGTGTTCTCAAGATGAAAGAAGGTCTTACGGGTTTGGAACAACATGAGGGTGAGTAATTAATGACAGAATTGTAATTTTTGGGTAAACTACCCCTTTAAAAACTTTGCTTTGTCATTATATGGCAAAACAATCCCTTATTTGTTATTTGAAAAATATCTTCATCATGGTCAAAAAATACAGATGACAAAACTGTCACATACTTTATATATTTTTGCAGCATCCTGTGTACTGTGTGAATGTGGTCGGAACACAGAATGCCAACAACTTGATCACAGTATCCACAGATGGCAAGATGTGCTCCTGGAGTCTGGACATGCTCTCACAGCCTCAGGTGTGCAGATAACACATTTAGACAGATTGAATTATCATTTGGGATTTGACTGATATTAAACAATACATTATATGTCTGTTGTTACTCACAGGAGAGCATGGAGCTGATCTACAACAAGTCAAAGCCAGTGGCCGTCACTTGTATGGCCTTCCCTGCAAGTGACGTGAACAACTATGTGGTAGGAAGTGAGGAGGGCACTGTTTACACAGCATCCCGCCATGGAAGGTCGGTGGTTCCTGCAACAAAAGATAATAATAACAGAATTTTCATATTTGGATTTGGGTCAACTATACTTTTAGTAATGTTTGTGACCCTAGACCACAAAACATAAAGTAGCACGGGTATATTTGTAGCAATAGACAGTAATACATTGTGTGGGTCAAATTTATCGATTTTTCTTTTATGCCAAAAATCATTAGGATATTAATTCAAGATCATGTTCCATGAAGATATTTTGTAAATTTCCTACTGTAAATATATCAAAACTTAATTTTTGATTAGCAATATGCATTGCTAAGAATTAATTTGGACAATATTTTTTTGCACGCTCAGATTCCAGATTTTTGAATAGTTGTATCTTGGCCAAATATTGTCCTATCCTAACAAACCATTCATCAATGAACCGTACATCAAAAAATGAAATTGACTGGTTTTGTGGTCCAGGGTCACATTTGTGAATATGAAAAACATCTTTACTATTACCCTGAACTTGCATAACTTGTCCCATGCAGTAAAGCTGGTATTGGTGAAATGTTTGACGGGCATCAGGGTCCTGTGACTGGAATCAGCTGCCATAACGCTGTGGGTCCGGTTGACTTCTCTCACCTCTTTACCACTTCCTCATTTGACTGGACGGTCAAACTGTGGTCAACCAAAGTAAGAGTTGTTTTGGGGCTTGTGTTGCTCGATATGTGTTTTGGCCATTTAGCATTATCTGAATATAACTATTCCATCTTTCTTACAGAATAACAAGCCGCTGTATTCCTTTGAAGACAATGCAGACTATGTTTATGATGTTATGTGGTCTCCAGTGCATCCAGCACTCTTTGCTACAGTAGATGGCAATGGTCGTCTGGACCTCTGGAATCTCAACAACTACACAGAGGTCAGGGGCATTGCGTCTCATTACATTCTTTACTCAGTCTTCTGTCTTCTGTATTATATAAGAAGAACATTCATTTCATACTTAATATTACAATAAGAGGACCCCCTACTTGGGGCAAGAAACCACTGAATTAAACTGGTCCCTTGATGTCATCAGATTTTTGCAGAATATATTATCTGATGTTATTTGTAATGTTTTTTTGTTCTTTTTCAAAAGGTACCATTCATGTAAAATATTAAATAAAATATTCTATGCACATTACGCACATTCAAAGCTCTGATGTCGGTAAGATTTTAAAATGTTTTTAAAAGACATCTCTTATGCTCAGCAAGGCAGTTAAAACAGTAATATTATGAAATATTATTATAAAAAATATATATTTTATTTTGTAATTTATTCCTGCAACGGAAAAGCTGCAGTCATTACTTCAGTCTTCAGTGTGACATGATTCTTCAGAAGTCATTCTAATATGATTTTCTGCTCAATAAACATATTTTAGATATTTTTAACATATAATGACATTTTATATATTATTTTATTAATGTTGAGAACAGGTTACATTTTAATTAAATAATTTATTCCGTTTTTGGAACCGTGATACTTTTTTTTAGGATTCTTTGATGGAAAGAAACTTCAAAAGAACTGAATTTGTAACCGTGTAAAAGTTATACTGTCACTTTTGATTAATTTAATGCATCCTTGCTGAATAAAAGTATTAATTTTAATATAAATTTAAACAGTATTGTAAATGCAATTGAAAATTTTATTGAACAATGACAAATTAAATAACAGAATTTTAGAGCGATACATTTAAATGACACTATATAATTCTATGCATTATATAAAGGCCATTTTGTAATTAAATGGAAGTCATAATAGCAATAAACTATTAATTCAGATTAAATGTTCCACTCAAAAGATGTTTGAAATGTACATCTACGTTATGGGATGATTACATAACTTTAATGAATTATAATAATTATAAAAATATTAAATAATAAAACACCAACAAAAACATGCCCACCGGACTCATTTAAATGAATTGCTACACTACCAGTCAACATTTTTGAATAGTAAGATTTTTAATGTTTTTTAAAGACTTCTGTTCTGCTCACCAAGCCTGCATTTATTTGATCCAAAGAACAGCAAAAACAGTACAATTTTTACTATTCAAGATAACTGTTTTCTATTTGAATATATTTTAAAATATAATTTATTCCTGTGATTTCAAAACTGAATTTTTAGCATCATTACTCCACTCCACATGATCCTTCAGAAATCATTCTAATTCTCTGATTTGCTGCTCAGCAACATTTTTTATTATTATTATGTTGAAAACAGCTGAGTAGAATTTTTTCAGGTTTCTTTGATGAATGGAAAGTTCAGAAGAACAGCATTTATCTGAAATAGAAATCTTTTGTAACATTTATCATCACTTTTCATCAATTTAAAGCGTCCTTGACTCCAAGCTTTTGAATGTTAGTGTATAATGTTACAAAAGCTTTTTATTTCAGATAAATGCTGATCAGAATCAGAATCAGAATCAGAATGAGCTTTATTGCCAGGTATGTTTACACATACTAGGAATTTGTTTTAGTGACAGCAGCTCCACAGTGCAATAGAGTGACAGTGACAAGACAAGACATAGATTATAAAAAAGAACAATATACAAGTACACAAGACAAAGTGCAAAGTGCAAAATAGCAAAAACACAATATACAGAGTATGCCATTGTTAGGTACAGGTATATTAGGGTGCAAATTTGGATATAAGTAGGTATTAATAAATACTGAATAGATTAATAAAGTGTATAATAGTGCTGCATGTTCCACGTTTACTGACTAGTGTTCATGAGATGGATTGCCTGGGGAAAAAAACTGTTCCGGTGTCTGGTCGTCTTGGTGTTCAGTGCTCTGTAGCGCCGACCAGATGGTAACAGTTCAAAGAGCGAGTGTGCTGGATGTGAGGGGTCCAGAGTGATTTTGCCAGCCCTTTTGCGCACTCTGATCTTTAAATACTCAACTGTTTTACATATTGGTAGTAATAATACAAATAAATGTTTCTTGAACAGCAAATGAGCATTTTAGAATGATTTCTGAAGGATCATGTGACACTCATGACTGGAGTAATGATGTTGAAAATTTTACTTTGATCACAGAAATAAATTACATTTTAAAATATATTCAAACAGAAGTCAGTTATTTTAAATAGTACAAATATTTCACAGTATTACTGTTTTTGCTGTATTTTGGATCAAATAAATGCAGGCTTCGGGGCAGAAGAGACGTCTTTAAAAAAAACTGGTAGTGTATGTCCACAAATCCTCCATCAGCAAGCTACACTAAAACCTGTAATATCCTACATGAAAGTAGTTCATAGATTACTATTATCCAATGAAAAATGTAACCTCAAACTGTTCAGCTTGAATTCATCTTATAAATGTTTATGTTCATATCACAAGTCAAAATTATTAAGAGCATAACCACTGAATAAATGTGTTGAGATGCGATTTGGTGACATCTATAGTGATGAAAAAAAAGGTGGTGAAGGATGCAAATTGCCTTTCCTTGACATTTGTATGTTTGATACTAAATTAGATGGCAGTTCAATCATGTTGCCACACAGTTATTACATTTATATTTCCGCTCCCAAAACAATGTGTACCAGGTGCCATCAGCAAGTGTGACAGTGGAGGGAGGATGTGCCCTGAACCGGGTCAGATGGGCGTCAGGGGGCAGAGAGGTGGCCGTGGGTGATTCAGAGGGCCGTGTTTGGATCTATGACGTGGGCGAGGTAATAACACAAACACGTGTATTATGAATTATAAATATTTGCACTCATAATCAAATACACAGACAGATCAAACAGTGCAGATTTCAACAGTCACTAATTGTGTTCAACCATTGGTTGGTTGTATTTCTATTTTAGCAGTTGGCCGTGCCACATACAGACGACTGGAGCAAATTTGCCCGCACACTCATGGAGATTCGCGCAAACCGGGGGGATGGAGAGGAGGAGGGTGCTTTGGAGCTACCTGCCTGAAACACACACACATTTACATTCAGTGAGACACACGTAAAGATACGCTAAAACAGATGCTTGATATAAAGTGAGTGAATCACACATACACACTGCTGTGATCACAGGTCCTTTTTTCTTTTGCCTACAAAAGTCTATTTATAGCATGGGTGTTAATTAGCAATAACTCCTCTTCCAATGATAATCGTTAATTCCAGAACACATACAGGTGAATGGGCTTGATCTAACTATATCTAGGGCTTGCAGTGACTATACAGGAGTGAGCCAAACTGTATCAAAACAGCTGTGCGGGAATTGTAATTGTCAGATTATTTACATACAGTTGAAGTCAAAAGTTTACATACACCTTGCAGGATCTGCAAAATGTTAATTATTTTACCAAAATAAGATTGTACAAAATGTGTTATTTTTTTTTAGTACTGACGTGAAGAGAAAACAATAGCTGAATTTATAAAAATGACCCCGTTCAAAAGTTTACATACATGATTTTTAATACTGTGTTGTTAGCTGAATGATCCACAGCTGTGTTTTTTTGTTTAGCATTTTTGTGTATTTGAACCCTTTACAACAAGTATTGTATGATTTTGAAATCCATCTTTTCATACTGAGGACAACTGAGGGACTCATATGCAACTATTACAGAAGGTTCAAATGCTCCCTGATGCTTCAGGGTAAATTTTGCTTATTTTGTCTTCCAGGAAACATGTAGGTATCATCTGTAGCTCCTAAAGGGCAGTACTAAATGAAAAAAAAAAAGATATTTAGGCAAAATAAGAAAAATGTACACATCTTCATTCTGTTCAAAAGTTTTCACCCCTGGCTCTTAATGCATCGTGTTTCCTTCTGAAGCTTCAGTGAGCGTTTGAACCTTCTATAATAGTTGCATATGTGTCTCTCAATTGTCCTCAGTGTAAAAAAATTAATCTTAAAATCATACAGTCATTGTTGGACAGGGTTCAAATAGACAAAAATGCAGAAAAACCAAAGAATTTGTGGGGCCTGGATTATTTTTCCTTTTTTTTTTTTTTACTGTTCAGAACAAACAAGAGACTCATGAATAACCATCACTAAAAAAAAAAAAACACACACAAATGTGGATCATTCAGGTAACAGTATTAAGAATCAAATGTACATAAACTTTTGAACAGGGTTAAATGACGTCAACAGGGTTAAATAAATCAGATATTTCAAAAAAGACATTAACATATTGTGGACTATATGTGAATGTCTTTTATGAAATATCTGATTTAGGTCAGTACTAAAAAATAACATGCATTTTGTACGATTCCTCTTATTTTGCTGAAAATCAATAACATTTTGCAGATTCTGCAAGGTGTATGTACATTTTTGTCTTTAACTGTATGTGAAAGTACAAGGTCATACTGAGAAATGTATTGACTGTTATGTAAAAATGTATTACATATACAGCAAAACTTCTGAATGTGACTTCTTTTTCTGTTGACCTTTTAGGTTGTATGTGTGCATCATTTAATACCAACTGCAGCATAAAACAACTATAAAGTGTGAACAACTAATAAAGGTCATTGCGTCTCAAATCCTGCGTTTTAATCCTCTTTTAAGCGGTTTGAGGTTTTGGTGTGTGATTGAAAGTTTGAATATCAATGTCATATTCCTCCATGATGTTCTCGTGTCATTAAACCTTTTATCTTTAATCACAATGACAACAGATTCCTTGTTATCCACGTTTTTTTTCCTCCATCATCAGCAACTTTCATGGACGCACACGGCCGCACGTAGAAGGCGGGATCCTGTTACCATGACAATTACGTCAATATTAGTGTCGGGTAACTAAAGGTCAAACTAAAGACAAGCCAGAGACGGAAGGAAACAGGCTCGGAATGGCGGAGACTAAAGGGTTTTTTTTTGCAGCAAAAGCCGGAGGAAATCACAGTAATAAACTGCGGTTTAATCGCGTTATCGCTTGAACGGCGGTGCTTTGTCTAATTTGAACAGGATACCCATATGCTACAAGGTACTGGCGCGGCGGGAAGGACAGTCCATGCTAGTTTTGTCTGTAAATTGGAGCAAAGCTGTAGAGCATAGCTACCGTTAGTTAGCCGTGCCGTGTTGTTCCGTTTAAAAGCAGATGACTTTTGCTAACTCTCAGTGCTGTGTTAGACACAAACCAAACGCATGGATGGCTCTATATCGCTTTTGTGAGGGTGAAATGCACTGCAGCTATAGCTTGACTGCTTGCTTCCTCTTCACCCAACTTGGTAGCTGGTAGCAACCCAGGCTTACTTGGTGCAAGTTCTTCTTATTATTCCAACTTATTTCGCACGGTTAATTGTGTCTCAGAATTAACCGATTTTCTCTTCCCAAGCAGAGAAACAAGGTTGACCCAATGTCAGTGTACAAACATGAGTGTTTGTTGTTATTATGATTGTTTGGTTTCTCAAACTCGGGTCGAGTAACGTTACGACTGTTATTTATGGTGATGCTCATATAGAGACCGCACTTCCAGCTGTTGTTGTTTTACATTATTAACTCATGTTAAAGATTAAAAATCCATCTAAATCGATGCAAAAATTGTTTGCAATAAATGTCTGTGATTAGACCGTGACACTGCCCATATCTGCAAGGTCTTCATCCTCATCTCGGTCCCTTTGTCATTGACGTGAAGGAGAGAGGACCTTTAACTTTCAACTCGGCTTTTGCTGTATTTTCACACCTCGTGTGGACTGTAGGGGGCGCTGAACTCTCCACAAACATTTCCCTGGTATTCGTAGACTTCAGAAAAGAATAATGTTTGACATTCATTGTGTAAGTTATCATTTTTATATGCTGGTTGTTCATGCCTGTAAACATCCCCGACTGGAAGCTGTGCTATACGTAAAACAAGCTTTCAGTTGGATGTTTGCTGCCATCGTCCAGTTCTTTCCTCATAATATGGGTGTGTAATTAAACTTTACCGTGTCCTAAATGTTGTATAACAACTTAATTATTACTTAGTAACCTGTTTTCTTACTAACATTCCAGTGTAGTCATTGTAAACATCCTACACTCAGCTGTAATCTGCAAATGAGGCTGGGGGGAGGGTGTTTGCTGTGACTGACTGGAGCTCCTCTGTCATTTAGGAATAGAACGTTAAAGTCGAATATATGCTCTGTTTTACCTCCTTGTGAATAGAATTTACCCAAATAAACACATTTTAATTCAATTAATGTTTCTTGTTATTATTAACTGTGACCCTGGACCACAAAACCAGCCGTAAGTAATAACCAAAAAATACATTGCATAGATGAAAATCATCGATTTTCTTTTATGCCAAAAATATGATATTAAGATCATGTTCCATGAAGATATTTTGTAAATTTCCTACCGTAAATATATCAAAACTTAGTTTTTGATTAGTAATATGTATTCCTAAAAACTTAATTTGGACAGGTTTAAAAGCGATTTTCTCAATATTTAGATATTTTGCACCCTCAGATTACAGATTTTTAAACAGTAGTATTTCAACCAAATATTGCTCTATCCTAACAACCATACAACAATGGAAAGTGTATTTATTTAGCCTTCAGATAATGTATAAATCTCCATTTTAAAAAAATATAACTGGTTTTGTGGTCCATGGTCACAGTTATTGATTTGACTGATGCAATTGTTGAGGTGTCCGGTTGCTACACTAATACATAATGGCACACAATGGCCTTTACATGTTCAAACATTCAACTAAAGGAAAAACGTCTGAATGTCGCACAGCGAGTTTAACCTCTAAAATCAATCTCGAATGAACTCCAGGCCGCAGGTGGCGCACTATTCTACGCGGATGCTTTTTATGCTTCAAGACTAAGATCCATTCGCCATATTTGTTTTCGCAGATTCGACAGAAACCTCTGCAGAAGTAATTTAAGTATAATGTATGCGTTTAAATTGCGCTCTGGCGATACAAACAGCGGTTAAATCATTTTCTGGGAGTTTTTACCTATTGCTGATTTAAGAAGAATGGACCCAGTGCAAGCAGGTAAGCACAAACATGATTTTTGTGGATAACTGCGCTCCGAGGAAACGGCTAGTTCCGACGATTCGATAAGGAGACAAATAAATTAGGTAAAACTAGTGGCTTGTGGGCAGCAAAAGTAACTTTTGCCAGAGGATGCTTTGTGTAGAAATTCAGTTTTATGCTCGCTGTTTGTAGTTCTTTGTTGAAGTAATACTATTTGCAACACTTTAGGCATAAACGTCATCTTATTTAATGAAAACTAGTTTCAGTGCCGAAGAGAAAAACACGAAACTGGTCTCAAGTTTACAAAAATGAGATGGCAGGGGATAGAACTGGTTTCATTTTGGAAAAGCTAGAGCTTCAGCAATATACATACAAGTTCTATAACACGTATTTGCTCTTGGAAAAATCAGCCATGGCATAGGTTTATCAAATGCATTGTTGCATGAGCATGACATTTATTGCATCTTGTTAAAAATCACTATCGCAATATTGTAATGACCAGAAACTACTGCAGTTACTAATCCACATTCGTATTAATATCAGTTTTAATGTATATAATTATGGTTTGCAAGTGTATAAAATAAACATTTAGACGCTCTTATTTTGAAAGGGCTCACTGATACCTTTACGTTTTTTAAACCTAAATTTTTTTAGATTTGAGGTTTATGGTGAGGCTAATAAATAAATGGAAATAAATATGGTTAGATATTATATAACATTAGAACCGTATATAATTTACCTGTAACAACCTGCTTAGTAGTGTTTTTATGCAGTGTAACAATTACAATACAGAAGAGAAATAAAAATCTTTTTTCGCGTTTTGTTATGTTGCTGCCATATGTTAAACTGTTTAAATTACTTTTTTCCACATCAGTCTACACTCCATACACCATAATGTCAAAGCAAAAATAGAATGGTCAGAACTTCACAAATTTATAAAAAAAAAACTGAAATAAGTACATTGCATAAGTATTCATTCCCTTTACTCAGTACTTACCTGAAGCACCTTTACAGCCTCAAGTCTTTTTTAGGTAAGATTTGCGCATCAACATGTAGCAATTATCTGCCATTCTTCGCCTCACCTCTTCACCTCTCAAACTCTATCAGCTTGGATGGGGTCTGGCAGACATTTTCAGGTTTCTCCAAAAATATTTGATTGGTTTCAAGTCCAGGCTTTGGCTGGGCCACTCAAGGATATTCACAGAGTTGTCTATAAGCCACACTTGCTGTGTGCTCAGGGTCACTGTCCTGTTAGAAGGTGAACTTTCTGCCCAGTCTGAGGTTCTGAATGCTCTGGACTGGAATTTCATTAAGGCTATCTCAATATTTTGGTGCATTGAGTCCCTCAGTCCCTGCCGCTGAAAAACAGCTCCACAGCATGTTACCAGCACACTTTACATTTGGGACGTATTCTGCAGGTGATGAGCAGAGCTGGTTTCCTTCAAACATAAAGCTTTAAAATTAAGGTTCATCAGACCAGAGAATCCAGAGAATCTTGTTTCTGAGAGTCTGAGGTCCCTTTATGTGTCTTTTTGTAAATTCCAAGTGTGTTTTAATGCGTCTGGCCACACCGCCATAAAGCCCAGATCAGTGGAGTGTTGCAGTGATGTTTGTTCTTCTGTAAGTTTCTTCCATCTGCAGATATGATCATGGAGCTCAACTCCAGCAGGTTCTTGGTCACCACTCTAGCCAAGGCCCTTGTCCAATTAATTGCTCAGTTCGAGTTGTGGTTGTTCCAAACTTCTTACATTAAGGGTAACACAGACTACATGCTTTCGTGAACCTTAAATGCAGCAGAATTGTTTCTGAACTCTTCCCCAGATGTGTGGCTTGAAGCAGCTCCACAGGCTCTACAGTTTTTCTTTTTACCTCAAGGCTTGGTTTTTCCTCTGATATGCATTTTCAGCTGTTAGATATTTTATTAAGATATGTGTGCCTTTCCAAGTCATACCCATTTGCCACAGGTTAACTCCAGTCAAAGTGTAGTAACATCTACAAGCAATATGAATGCTCCTGAGCTAAATTTCTACTGTCCCAGATAAGGGTATGAATACTTATGCAATGGAATCATGTAGGTTTTTTAATTTTTAATACTAGCAAAGATGTTAAAAAACAGTTTTTTATGCTTTGCCAATATGGTGTATGAAGTGTAGACCGGTGTGGAAAAAAGTAATTTAAAGCAGTTACTTTAAAGCTGCAAAATATCAAAACGTGAAAAAAAAATTAAGGGGTATGAATACTTTCGCAAGGCACTGTACATTAATCCAAAGCATACTATGTTAATTTATAAGAATCACACTATGAAAGAGTCTTACATGCAATGTCATTTTAAGAATTTCTTAAAGAGTTTAAATGCATATCAAAATCTTTCCTGAAAATAAAAAAGAGAAACCAAAAAGCAATTTTTGGTCTAATATGTCAGTTTGAATAATTGACAAAATTGGATGCTCAGTAGTATGTATGCTACTTTTTCAAGGATACATGATTAGTCCTTGTACTCAAAATTTAAGCCAATTTTTCATACAAGAGACTTTATAAGTTCAGTGTAATGTTGCATGGGCACATTTCTGATACTGTTTTTTAAATAATAAAGCGAATAAAGACTTAAACCTTTTTTTTTATTCACAGATGGTTCATCAGTCTTCATGTGCAAAATATGCAACTTGTTCTCTCCCAGTAAACGATTGCTGCTGTCTCATGTTAATGAGACTCACTCTAATGAAGGAGGTGATCCTGATACTTTTATTATAGCACTTAAGCCTTTAACTTCTCAGGAGCCACAGAGTTCAGGTAAGCAGTTTTGAACACAGAAATCTGTATTGGCTTATTTTAAAAGCAATGCAAAACAAGAATGTATTTTATCTTGCAGAAGTTATTGTGAAAAGAAAGCGTGGAAGACCAAAAGGCTCTACTAAGAAAGTCCAACCAGAAAATGTCCAGAAAAAAACACCCAATCGGGAGAAAGAGTCCACTGAAATACAACCGCTGACAGTAGCCGAAGAGCCAAGTGAGGATGGCAGTGATCTGGAGTGCAAGAAATGCAATCGTGTGTTTAGCAACAGGCGACAAATTTCCAAACACATTTGCTTTGTAGGACTGAAAGAGGCTGCTGATGAAGAAGAGTATAATGGTACAAATTCATGCTTGTTTGTGTTGCATCTCTTTCTACTTTCTGAACTGCCACACATTTCATCTGTCACCTTTATTGCCCAGGTAATAATACAGATGCAAATAAAATCAGTGATGGAGAGGAGGAGAAAGAGAGGACACCAAAGAAAGCTAGAGCGATGCGGACAGATAAGCTGTCCAGTGCAAAGGACCCTGAATCAGCAAGCGGCAACAAAAACCCTATTATAAGTGTGGTCCTCACCAGTCACGAGGCCATGCCTGGTGAGATGTACATGTGATGTCAGGTGCTCTGATAGTTGAGGAAAACATTTTGACTAACTGTAAGTTTTGGTTTATGGCAGGTGCCTCTAAAATAGTTCCTATTGAAGCAGCTCCAGCTGAACCATCCACCCAGACGGATGCAGATGCAGGTTCCCAGGAGGCAGCAATGAAAAGGGGATACCAGGAATATGCCATTCAGCAAGCTGCTTATGAAGCACCCCTCAAGTCAAACAGGTTACTATTTCACGTCTAACAAATCTACAAATTTACAAATCTAGTTAAATTGTCAAAGGACAGAATATTAATATTAATATGATATGCATTTACACTTTAGAGGGAGTTTTAAATAGTGATTTCCAGGACAAAAGAAGTCATAGAAATTAACTAAATCTCCCCTATAGTATATATTAAGGCTGGGTAACAAAATATGAATTTCTCGTCATTAAATGATTTTCGTTTTTACAAAATGATATTGATTTTCAGTTAATGAACAGAGCATTATAAATCGCAATAAGCTTTGTTACTTTTGATATAAAACAAAGTCTCAGATTTCAAATTCTGTTGATTTTATTAGTATTCAAACACTAAATGCCGTTTTGGTGCTGTTTAATGTGGAGTAACAGATCGCTTTAGCACCTCAGTTCAAGAAAAGCGGCAACGCGAAGTGCATGTGAACTGATCATATCTTCCGATTTAAGCTTCAGAAAGAAATAAACATGAATGAACATCTGAAGGTATGTTAAAAGAAAGAGGTCAACTTACCGAAATCTGGTTTTGTCTCATGTAATCGCTCAATCAGTGTTTTAGCTGCGCAAAGACGTCAATATAACCTTGTAAACAATGTCACATAACATCACAATTTACCTCAGAAAAACATATTCAGTGACCAAACACTCATTAGTCAGTTAGAAAAATAACTTTAAAGAGGAGAATTTTGCTCAAAATGTGCACCATTTAACATATTCATTATGATTTTTTACTGTTCTTCAGTGTTTAATTTATGACAGCCACCATTTAAATGTTTATATATAAAAAAAACAAATTGGAGTAGAAATACAAATATGTATTAGTTTATTATTTTAAAAACTATAATTTTTTTAAAAACTTAATTCTGTGTAATTTAAGCTTTTTTATACAAATCAGTTAATTTAAACCTTTAATATTACAGTAATTTAGCACCAACTGACTCTCACATTTTACAGCATTAGTTGAGAGATTTTTTTCCTTGAGAAAATTTGGCATGTACTGTACCTGATATACAGTTGAGGTGAAACGTTTACAAATACCTTGCAGAAACTGCAAAATGTTAATTATTTTACCAAAATAAGAGGGATCATACAAAATGCATGTTATTTTTTATTTAGTACTGACCTGAATTATATATTTCACATAAAAGACATTTATATATAGTCCACAAAAGAAAATAATAGTTGAATTCATAAAAATGACCCTGTTCAAAAGTTTACATACACTGCGTTTGAACCTTCTGTAATAGTTGCATATGAGTCCCTCAGTTGTCCTCAGCGTGAAAAGATGGATCTCAAAATCATGCAGTCATCGTTGGAAAGGGTTCAAATACACAAAAATGCTGAAAAACCAAAGAATTTATGGGACCTGAAGGATTTTTTTTGAAGAACAGCTGGCAGTTTAACTTTCCAGAACAAACAAGGGACTCATGAACAACTAAAACACAGCTGTGGATCATTCAGGTAACAACACAGTATTAAGAATCAAGTGTATGTAAACTTTTGAACAGGGTCATTTTCATAAACTCAACTATTATTTTCTGTTGTGAACTATATGTAAACATATTTTTTTTGTGAATTATCTTATTCAGGTCAGTGCTAAATAAAAAACAAAATGCATTTTGTATGGTTCTACTTATTTTACTAAAATAAGTAACATTTTGCAGATTCTGCAAAGGTGTATGTAAACTTTTGACTTCAGCTGTATTTTCAAAATAATCAATATTGTATCGAAATTTGTCCCTAGTTAAATCTGTATAGAATTTTCTAATTGTTTAATTGCTAGAAAAGACTTACTCTACTTATATTATTTATAGTAAATAATTTATTTTAATCTACTGCTAACATTTTATAGTAGTTAATGAAAAATAGTTAAAATAGTTATTGAAAGTAGTAATAATAAGTAATGAAATTGAAAAAAAAATGGTAATGAAGTAATGATAGTAATGAAAAAAATCAAGAAAATGAATTTAGTCAAAATAAAGCTATTTGATTTATAAACCTTGTTGCTATCTTGTGAAATTATTTGGTACATTGATATTAACAAATCATATCTCTCGCTGCAGGTTAGGACAGACGCAGCTTAAAATCTTCACATGTGAATACTGCAATAAAGTGTTCAAGTTCAAACATTCACTGCAGGCTCACTTAAGAATCCACACCAATGAGAAACCATTCAAGTGCCCGCAGTGTGACTACGCCAGCGCAATAAAGGCCAATCTTAGCGTTCACTTGCGGAAACACACAGGTGAGAAATTCAGCTGTGAGCTGTGCTCATTTAATTGCCTCAGTAAAGGACACCTCAAAGTGCACGTAGAGCGAGTGCACAAGAAGATCAAGCAGCACTGCCGATTCTGCAAGAAGAAATACTCTGACGTGAAGAACCTTCTTAAACACATTCGTGAGACTCACGATATGAACGACAAGAAAGTACAGGACTCCTACAATGAGTACAGCCTCCAGACCAGGGAGGGAAAGAGACAGCTTCTGTACAACTGCCAAATATGCGACCGCAAGTTCAAGAACGAGCTCGAGCGCGACCGTCACATGATGGTTCACGGCAACAAGAGACCCTTCGGCTGCGAACTATGCGATCACGGCTCGACCAAATACCAAGCATTGCAAGCCCACATCCGAAAGCATCCCTTCATCTACGTGTGTGCCATTTGCCAGGAAAAATTTGTCAGCTCTGTGCGACTGAGGTCGCATCTCAGAGAGTTTCACCCAGAATCGGATGAACCCTCTGCTTTTGCAGACTCCATCAATTCCAGCTTTTGCTTGCTCAAACCAGGCGATGACATTCAGAAGGACATGTTGAATCAGGATGAGCTTAAGATCACAGAAGAGCTCTCACAGCTCAACGCCCAGGAGCTCTTAACCACAGAAATTACTTGCATGGCTCAAGAGGAGCTTCAAAGTCAGTGCTCTGATAATTTAGTAGTGGAGTCAGACCTTCTCGTACAGAACTCGCAGGATGGAAATCCAGTTTCAGACCCATCTGCTGTAGCACAAACACAAGAAGTGATAACTCCACTTAAAATAGAGTGCAGTATGACCGAAGATCAGAATCATGCTCGAGAAACTGCATCTTTGACGCCTGAAAAAGCACAAACGCACTCTGAGCAGCTGGTATCAAAGGATACATTTCCTCAAACCGAGGAAGAAGAGATGGTTCCGCAAACTAACGCTGATGAGGACTTGCTTGGTTCAGAGCAAGAAGAAATATCGGCTTTCAAGCAGATTGTAGAGCAGATGCAAAAACGACAGCTTAACATGGAAGTTTTTGAACGGATTCGGAAAGTGTACGGAGACCTTGAATGTGAATACTGCGGTATGAATATCTTATATCTAATACAGGGGTGCCCAAACCTGTTCCTGGAGATTTTACTATCTTGTAAATTTCAGCCTGATCAAACCCTAATGAGACAACTGAACCAGATAATTAAAGAGGTCACAAACTGCCTTTTTTATTATTTTGTACTGTTCTCTGAGTTCCACTTATAATGTTATCAAGATTTTACATAAAAAAAAAACACAATTAAGAATTAATAAGCTATTTCCTGTCCTGTTTAGAACCCCCTCAACAGGATGCTCTGTTTGAATAAGCGTGGCGGATTGTAGACTCGGAAGTAAATGCCCACTGCTATGATTGGCTAACAGTTGTTTATGTTTGACAGCCTACATCACCTTGTCAGTTTTACATACATTCTAAATCATAAACATCTTAAAGACATCTAATAGACATCTCTTTGACATCTGATAGGAATGACCTATAGATGTATTGCAGATGAGCAAACATGATGTAAAAGCAAATGTCATATAGACGTCTCCATGATGTACATCAGGAATACTGCCTCCGAAACGTTCGTCCGTCATAAAAAAAAAAAACGAATCAGGTTAGATTTTCATATGTAGCAAGCATTTTGGAAGGTACAAGCGAACGCCAAATTCAGGATAGCTATTGTATGCTGGTTTCAATGCCTGGCGTGCAGTTTTCTGATGCAACAGTTTGGTGTTAGTGTAGACATACTGCCAGTCTCTATTCAGAATCAATTGGTGATTCAGGTTCAGTGTTTGAACCTTCCAATTGGTGATCAGTTGGACTATTACAGAAGGTTCAATCGCTCATTGATGTTCCAGAAGGAAAAAAAAAAAAAAAAAAAAAAACATGCATTAAGGGCCGGGGGTGAAAACTTTTAACCAGAATGGAG
>NC_133369.1:29752146-29798519 GCF_049309525.1 Garra rufa
GCAAGTTTTTTTTATTAGAAATGACACAGATGTCTCTTAAAAGATAATAAGACGATGTACAAGAGGCATCATTGTGGAAAAAATTATTACTCATCTTTTATTTACATTTGAACAAAAAGTGGTATGTCCAAAATTATTCAAACCTTCTTAATAATCAATAGAAAAGCCTTTATTGGCTATTACAGCAAACAAACGCTTGCTATAATTGCTGATCAGCTTTTTGCATGTCTCCGCTGGTATTTTTGCCCATTCATCTTTAGCGATGAGCTCCAATTCTTTCAGGTTGGAGGGTCTCCTTGCCATCACCCTGATCTTTAGCTCCCTCCACAGATTCTCAATTGGATTTAAGTCACGACTCTGGCTGGGCCACTGCAAAACGTTAATGTGTTTTTGTCTGCTAACCATTTCTTCACCACTTTTGCTGTGTGTTTTGGGTCTTTGTCGTGCTGAAATGTCCATTGGTGCCCAAGGCCAAGTTTCTGTGCAGACTGCCTGATGTTGTGGTTGAGAATTTTAATGTATTGCTCCTTTTTCATGGTGCTGTTTACTGTGATTAGGTTCCCTGGTCCACCGGCTGAAAAACATTCCCAAAACTTTAGGTTCCCACAATCTTGTTTGACAGTGGGGATGGTGTTTTTAGGGTTGAAGGCATCTCCTTTTTATGCCAAATGAAGGCTACATCATTGTGGCCAAACAATTAAATTTTAGTTTCATCTGACCATAAAACAAAAGACCAGAAATCTTCTTTGTCCAGATGAGCATTTGCAAAGGCCAAGCGGGCTTTTGTTTGCCTTATCTGGAGAAGTGGTGTCCTCCTTGGTCTGCGTCCATGGAACCCAGCGGTGTGCAGTGACCGTGGACTGTCTGCCTTGACCGTGGTGATCCCTGGATTCTTTTTTACCTCTCTCACTATCCTCCTGGCCAGCACAGGTGTCACTTTTGGCTTTCGACCACGTCCTCTGAGATTTTTCACAGTGCGGAACGTCTTGTATTTTTTTAATAATACTTTGCACTGTAGCCACTGAAACTTCAAAACATTTAGATATGGTCTTATAGCCCTTTCCTGACTTGTGAGCAGCCACAATGCACAGCCGCAGGTCCTCAGTGAGCTCCTTTGTCTTAGCCATGACTGTCCACAAACCAACAGCAGAGAGCTTCTGTTTGAATCAGGGTAATTAGGATGCTTTAGAACAGCTTGGACTATTTGGAATGGTATAGAACTTTGGATTTTCCCATAGACTGTGGCAGTTTGCAAAGGGTATGAATAATTTTAGACATGCCACTTTTAGTTTAAATGTAAATAAAAGCTGAGAAATATTTTTTTTCCACAATGATGCCTCTTGTACATCGTCTTATTATCTTTTGGGAGAAGCATGTCTCATTTCCGGTCCAAAAAAAACTCATTTAAAAAAGTAACTCATTTTTTTTTTTGTAAACTAAGAAGATACTTTACTAGTTACTTGAAAAAAGTAATCTGATTACTTGTAATGCATTACCCCCAACACTGTCTACCAATACAGCATCAACTACACTAGCATTCAGAAGTTTTATGGTAGGTAAGATTTTGATAAAAGTCTCTTTAATATAACTTTAATATATTTTAAAATGTAATTTATTCCTCTGATGGCAAAGCACAATTTTCAGCAGCCCTTACTCCAGTCTTCAGTGTCACATGATACTTAAGAAATAATTCTAATATGCTGATTTGGTGATCAAGAAACATTATAATTATTATAAATGTTGAAAACAGCTGTGCTGGTTAATATTTTTTGAGGAAACCATGCTTTTTTCAAGATTCTTTGTTAAATAGTTGAAAGTAAGTTAAAAAAAAATTCCCTTCTCTTCTGAATCTTCAGAATCTTACTGACCCCAAAATTTTGGTAGGTAAATGGTAATGTAGAAGACTGAGGAATGTTGGGAACTGAACAACATTGGAGGTCACTAGAAGCTAGAAGATTTTTATTAAACATCTTTATACAACATATAATTAGAAGTAACCAAAAGATGTTATTTCAGTGTCTCCTGTTGTCCTCTTCCATCAACTCTGTGCCCTGGGTATCCACCAGGTTGTCCTCATCACCATCTTGCTCCTCTTTATCCTCTTTTTGAAGGCTTCTGGACAACAGAAAATCCTTAGGAGTGATATCATCGTCCTTCATCCATTTGGACTTTTTCTTCTTTTTCTCAATGAGTTTCTGCTTCCTAATATCTGCTAGCATATCCAGCTGCTCTTGTGTCAGTCCTCCAGTAGCAGGACTCTGTGTGAGAGAGTCTCTTGCCCCCTTCTCTCGTTTATAGGCTTCAATCTGTTTGTGCAAAGCATCGTGATCGATGCCAAACAAAACGGGTCTTTTCTTGTCTTCAGATTCCATCAGCTGCAGTTTGGCGCTTTGGAAGATTGAATGAATTAGAAATCCACTTAAATAAAAACTGTATTTAGTTTTATTAGTACTAAATTCTTCTTACCCGAGATCATTGGAGGATAAATTATTCATGTTATCTTCATCTGGACCAAAATCTGCTTTCTTGAGAAGGTTTTCAATCTTAAAAAAAGAAGTTTTTTTAAAGTCGTCTCTTCTGCTCACCAAGCCTGCATTTTTTTGATCCAAGTAATGGTGTACATTTCTAATGTTATAAAAGATTTCTATTTCAGATAAATGCTGTTCTTCTGAACTTTCTATTCATCAAAGAAAAAAAAGAAAAAATGCTGTCCTCATCAGCAAATCAGAATATTAGAATGATTCCTGAAAGATCATGTGAATGGAGTAATGAGGCTAAAATTCAGCTTTTGAATTCACAGAAATTAATTACATTTTAAAATATTTATTCAAATAGAAAACAGTAATTTTAAATAGTAAAAAATATTTTACTGTTTTTGCAGGATCAAATAAATGCAGGCTTGGTGAGCAGAAGATACTTATTTTTCAAAAAAATTTGACTAGTAGTGTATATAAGCTATTCAATCTTTTATCACTGTAAACTCATTGTTACCTCAGTGACAGCAGCATATTGTTTATCTCTGATGAAAACCACAGGAGGAACATTTCCAAGGATTTGGTGAGAGATCAGAAGGTGCCTGAAGAATGAAATAAACCAAATTATGCAATTCTCTATTCAACTTATTAAAACAAAAGTAAAACAGACTATAGAAAATTCATACCGTATCCGAGGAGCACATTTATTTAAAGCCTGCTGAATATGGCTGTCTTGCTCAGCTGACAGACTTGTCTTCCAGTATATTCGACAAGCAGAGTAATCTGATGATAGTGAAACCTTACACGGACAAGGAGACAAACTGTTTAGGGCTTAAGTGCTGAAAAAAAAACATTGTGAAGAAATTAAATATTTACCTATAGTTTACCTACAGTGAAAGAGAAAAAAAAATGGATCCCCTGCTGATTTTGTACGTTTGCCCACTGACAAAGAAATGTTCAGTCTATAATTTTGGTAGGTTTATTTTAACAGTGAGAGACAGAATAACAACAAACAAATCCAGAAAAATGCATTTCAAAAAAGTTATAAATCGATTTCCATTTTAATGAGTGAAACAGGTATTTGATGCCCTGCTAATCAACAAGATTTCTGGCTCCCTGCTGTCTTATATACAGGTAACAGGCTGAGATTAGGAGCACTCTCTTAGAGGATTGCTCCAAATCAGTTTGTTACCTGTATAAAAGACACCTGTCCACAGAAGAAATCAATCTATCAGATTCCAAACTCTCCACCATGGCCAAGACCAAAGAGCTGTCCAAGGATGTCAGGGACAAGACTGTAGACCTACACAAGGCTGGAATGGGCTAAAAGACCATCACCAAGCAGCTTGGAGAGAAGTTGACAACAGTTGCAAATGGAAGAAACACAAAACTGTCAATCTCCCTCAGTCTGGGGCTCCATGCAAGATCTCACTTTCAATGATCATGAGAATGGTGAGGAATCAGCCCAGAACTACACGAGAGGATCTTGTCAATGATCTCAAGGCAGCAGGGACCATAGTCACCAAGAAAACAATAACACACCATGCCGTGAAGGACTGAAATCCTGCAGCGCTCACAAGGTCCCTCTGCTCAAGAAAGCACATGTACAGGCCCAACATACATGTACAGGCAAACATACAAAATCAGCAGGGGATCAAAAATGTTTTCCCTCACAGTAAAAATCCTCATTTTCTCACTCTCATGTCATTCCAAAACATTTTTTTTTTTTACCATACATGACCAGTCAAAACTTTTTGGACAGTAAGATTTTTATTGTTTTTTAAATAAGTCACTTCTGCTCACCAAGCCTCGATTTATCTGAACCAAAGTACAGCAAAAACTTTTACATTTTAAAACATTTTTACTATTTAAAATAACATGTTTTTAATTGAATACATTTTAAAATGTAAAGGTATTTCTGTGATGTCAAAGCTGAATTTTTAACATCCTTACGCCAGTCACATGATCCTTCAGAAATCATTCTAATATTCTGATTTGCTGCTCAAACAAAACATTTATTATTATTATTATTATAATGTTAAAAACAGCTGAGTAAAAATTTTTCAGGTTCTTTTGATGAATAGAAAGTTAAAAATGTGTTTATCATCACTTTGGATCAATTTAAAGCACCCTTGCTAAATAAAAGTATTAATTCCTATATAAAATACTGACTCTAACATAATGTAAAAAAAAAAAAAAAAAAACTGACTCTAAGCTTTTGAATAGTATAGTGTATGTTAAAAAAAGCTTTTTTATTTCTGATAAATGCTGATCTTTGTATTCATCAAAGAATCCAGAAAAAAATTAATCAACTGTTTTAAAAATTGATAATAATAATAATAATAATAATAATAATACATGTTTATTGAACAGTAACTAGTAATAATAGAATGATTTCTGAAGGATCATGAGACACTGACGACTGGAGTAATGATGCAAAAACATTTTGCTTTGATCACAGGAATAAATTACATTTTAAAATAAATTCAAATAGACAGCAGTTATTTTAAATAGTAAAAATATTTCATATTATTACTGCTTTTGCTGGATCAAATGTAGGCTTCGTGGGCAGAAAAGACTAAAAAACTTAAACTTTTGACTGGCAGTGTATATTTATCTTCTGTCATATCCTACAAAGGAAAAGAAAGTCACACAGGTTTAAAACGACATGGGTGTGAGTAAATGATGACAGAATGCTCATTTTTGAGTACACTCTCGCTTTAAATATTGAATATACATGGTATGGTGGTAAGGAATTTTAAAGGATGACCAAATCCTACTTTGGAAATCTGCACATTGTAGGCACTGATCTCTGAGTTGACCTCATAGGAATTCAGTAAGTCTACCACTGCTTTGTAGATGATGATGTTGAGAGTCCTCACACGAACACTGTCCTCTTTATTTCGATTTGATGGTTTCAGAAAGCCAGGCTGACTAAGTGTTGTGGCCTGGAAGGGCAAAATGTGTAAAAGACCAGTAAACCATGAGCCATACTGCTTACAGAATCAACACAGCTTAGATATTAACATTTGCGTAATTATAAAAGAGTATACAATACTAAAAATATATAATAAATAAAAAAAAACTTACCTGCAAAGGAGATTCATACCATTGTTTTTTTCTGTAAGAAACGATAATGTAACGGGTACAACTTAATAGTCAAGACTGACGTAACTTTATTATTTAATAATTAGTTATACAAAACGGAGACTCACTTCTTTTTGGCCAGCATCTTCATTACTTTATTGCCTCCAGACAGACAGGCTGAGCTATGAATACTTCTTTCTTCAAGCATAACCGCCGACGATAATCGCGGTGTCTCCGGTCTTGCTGTCATTTTATAGATCATGCTTGTTAATGCAGTCGTATATCGACTAAATGTACATTCTTTAGAACAAACAACTCTTTTGACAGCCAACATGACCACCAGTGTATCCTTGCACTCACGCTACAGTTTTAGCATCGACTAGCTTTGTCTGAAGGCGGAGGGTGAAGTAATTGAATCCAGATCGAGTCGATCGACGACAAAGACAGATTGCATTTAGGACGTCAGTTTGTAGGCCAACTCGAGAGGGTAATTGAGTAATTTTTAAGTGTTCTAAACCATGAATCAAAATAAGCAGCCAAGAGGTGGATCTCAACATTACAAACGTTTATTTAAAGCAAGTATTTCTATTTGAAAATCAGACAAAAGGCCAAAGGTACAAGATTTGGGTGATCAGGTAAAGATTTCTCTGCAGAATCATGGGTAAGGTAGTTTTTCCACCAGGAATTCTATTAATGAACATGATTGTTTAAATATTTTACTGATAAAAAACTAAATAATATTAATAACCCAACTACTGGAATCTATTCAGCGTTTTCACATTTTGTTCCACACCAAAAATTACAAAATTATACCTAAACCACAAAAAAAAAAACATGTTTCTAGTAATGAAGTTTGTTTACAAACCACAATGGTTGTCTAATAATAACCATAAATTAATAAGCCATTTCAAATATGACTATGTGTGCAACAAATTACAAATTAAATATATACAGTTGAGGTCAAAAGTTTACATACACCTTGCAGAATCTGCAAAATTTGAATTATTTTACCAAAATAAGAGGGATCATAAAAAATGCATGTTATTTTTTTTTATTTAGTACTGACCTGAATAAGATATTTCCCATTAAAGATGCTTACATATAGTCCACAAGAGAAAATAATATTAATAGTTGAATTTTTTTTAGCATTTTTGTGTATTTGAACCTTTTCCAACAATGACTATGATTTTGAGATCCATCTTTTTACACTGAGGACAACTGAGGGACTATTACAGAAGGTTCAAATGCTCACTGATGCTTCATAAGGAAAAAAGATGCAGTAACTTTTTGAATTTGAAGATCAGTGCAAATTTAACTTATTTTGTCTTCTGGGAAACATGTGGCAGTACTAAATGAAAAAAAAAAAAACTATGATGTTTAGGCAAAATAAGAAAAATGTACAGATTTTCATTCTGTTCAAAAGTTTACACCCCTGGCTCAAAATTATAGCCATTATTGGAAAGGGTTTAAAATAAATACATAAAAATGACCAGAAGAAGAACAGCAGGCAGTTGAACTGTTCAGGACAAACAAAAGACTCATGAACAACTATCACTAAACAACAACAACAACAAAAAGGTTGAGGTCAGTACTAAATAAAAAAATAGCATGCATTTTGTATGATCCCTCTTATTTTGGTAAAATAATTAACATTTTGCAGATTCTGCAAGATGTATGTAAACTTTTGACCTCAACTGTAAAATACCAATATATTGATAACAAAGAATGTCCTACTTGTTCAATGGCAACCAATTTATTTAGTAAACCACACACCTGTAATATTTAGTCACGTTTATTCCAAGAGGCAAATACAACTGCAAACTTTAAATAGGACACGGAGGCACTTATCTTTTTTCACATGTCTGAAATGATTACAGTGTATTACATGAAGGGGGAAAAAGAAACATGAAAACACCATAAAGTGTCCCTTCCGGTGATACAGCTATGAAATGCTGCCTAATTTGCCAGTTAGTATTAATATTAATAACCAAGTCTTCATTTTCTGTACAGTGCTAATATAAAATGTTAGATGCAGAACTATTTCACTACAGATGTCCCCAAATGTATATTACAAGTGTCCAAAAAAAAAGTATTACTTTAATATAAAAGATGGGAAAGTGAGTGTTTTCTTCTTGTGATAAAGATATGTAAACAAAAAAAATTGTAACGTCATCATATGAACTATATACAACAAAAATACAAAAAAACGTAGAGTGTATTTTCAGCATTGTTGTAGGTTCCCCTTTTTTCCAAATATACTAATGCCAAGAATCAAACCATCTTATAAACGTGTAAATCAAGTCTTTTTTAAATAAACATTTTGCAATGGTTTACATCCTAAAGTGAACATGCTGCATACAAACAAACTGTTTAGCCATTTTTACAGACGCCGTACATCTGAGATGAAGAGGCCGTGTTCCATTTCAGTTACATCCTCTTTTTTAACAGTCACCCCTGGGATGTAGAGTTCATGTTCCATTTCACTCACATCCTCTGTTTTAACTGTAACCGGTACCCCTGGAATGAAGAGGTTGTGTTTTGTTTCATTCATCTCTTCTGTTTTAACAGTTACGTGTGGAACGACCCCGCCGCACTTGACCTCGTTCAAGACTTTTTTTTTAACAGGCTTCACCTCTGGAATAAAGAGGTTGTGCTTCACCTTGTTCACCTCAATCATTTTGAACCCGAGACGCACGCAAACCCTCTTTTTCTGAACTGCCTTCAAGCACTTGGTGAGCTTGCTGTTAAAGTGAGCCTTCACGTCAGCCTTGTTAATCCACAATCGGGACGCTAGCAGTTCGATTTCAGTCTTCGTCACGTATGGCTTTCTGTGGAAGTACTGCGAAAGAAAGTCTTTTCTGTCTTCGAACGATGTCATCTCCATTCCCATCGGTTCCAAGACGAGTTTCACTGGAGCTTCAGGGACTTCTACCTTTGGGACTTTCACGTTCCTTCTCCTGTTTTTCGGAGTGACGACTTCTTTCTTTGGCTTGACAAATTCAGGGCCACTCTGACAGGCCACGTCTGAAGAACTGGGCATCTGAGGAGGATTACATAAATCACCTTCAGGACGTTCTGTTGTATCTGGGTTTAGTTGCCTTTCTGCTTCCTTGACGGCTTTGGGAGCACAACGGCACCGTTGCACATGAATGGAAATTGTTTTTGGTGTCGACTTTTCGGTATACACCCCAAAACAATATATGCATTTGTATGCAGGTGTTTTCAGTATTGCATGAATGGTGGGAACGATGTGGTGCTTCGATTGAAGATGCCGCTCATAGTCCTCCGAGTTCTGGAGCTTCACTTGGCAAAACGGACAAGCGGTAGGTGTCGTCTTCAACGTGGTTGCGTATTCTGCCTTGTCTGGATACATTTTTATGTATAGCTTATCTTGAGAGCTTGTAACCAGTGCGAGGTTGAGCTCTCGGTTGTCGAGAAGATCTTTGGGCACATCTGTGTTTAGATTAAAAGTTGTGAACATGAGGTTCCCCTTTTCATCACAGTCGAGACTAAACTGTTCTTTAATGAAATGCCGATTTTCCTTGATTTTCAAACTGTGCTCTTTATTGGTGTGCTCCATGATCTGCTTGAAAGAGTAGAACATTTGAGGGCAGAAAAGACACTTCAAGCCATGCAACAAATGCTGGAAAATCCCCTGCTCTGTCAGTAAAATCTTGCACCTCAGGCACTTGACAGTGTGATCGTCATGTTTCTTCAAAAACGGCGCGAGCACAGCCAACTCGTTTGGTACAGAATTTCGGTTTATCGCCCTCTGAATTGTAGGCATGAGACCTGCCGGGACCACCGCTGAATTTGTAGATGGGCTGATCTGGTTTTGCGCCAGTAGCATTTGAGCGGGACCGCTGTGGACGGGAACCGTGACTTGAACCGGGGCTAGAGTGTAGGTTGGGACACCATTGACTTTGTTGCCTGTGGGAATGAGCCGCACGGACTGCGAAGTTATGAGGGGAGTTCTGGGAACCGACTGGTTTAGCTGAAGACCTGGAGTAACAAGAAATGGCGACCGTACACCCATTTCACCCGGGAGGTTGACCTGGACGCCAGGCGGAAAAAGAACCTGCTGTGCTTGATGGGTCTGGGGTAGCCTGGGCATGGCCATAGTGATGGGTACCGTCTTGTGTGCGCTTTGTGGTATGTTTGGCATCATCATATTAATTGGCTTCACTACTGGAGAGTTAGGCAGGACTTGCGGCATCCCGCTGGGGGACTGCGGATGCTGTGCATTCTGAAGCGCGGCGACAGTCGTGCCTGATAGTAAAGCTTGCGTTTGTGGAGACAGAAACATCTGTCCTGCACCAGGAGAGCAAAACAAAGCGGCCGCGTTGCTTGGGCCCGCCAGAAGAACAGTACCGTTTCCATTTGTTTGTTGCGTCTGCTGTGGCATATAGTTCGGCCTTGCGAGCAACGTGACCTGTTGCATCGCTTTCGGTGCGAGATTTAGCAGATTCTGTAATCCGGCCATTTGGTTTGTGCAGTCTTTTTCGATTATACAAGGCATTATTTGCCAGTGAAGGTCTTTGTGCTTCTCTGAACTCAAAATGTGATAGAGTAAATGTTCAATAGTCTCCGCAGGCAACTTGCACACTTTGCAGTGATATTTCACCGATGCACCGTCACGTATCTGCTCACCATCAGTCTTTTGTTTGCTGTCTGAGCCGAGCCCAAAGTAGCGATCCAGCATCACAGCGTAGTGGTTTACCAAGACGTGCTTCTTCATCACGTATAGTAAAGAGTCATGATAGCCGCAGGTTGCGCATGTGTATCTGTCATCGGCAGCATCAGCGGAAACTGTGACTGACACTGTTTTCGGTGTGTGGGCCAAAGTGTGGCTGGGGTTGCTGTGAAGAGGTATACGATGGGTTTTCGATGGCAGCATGTGAAAAAACTGAATGTGTTGTTCTGTGATTTTCGGAGAGCTGACAAATGGGCAGTAAGGGCACATTAACAAACAGGCCCCATCCAGATTGTTCCAGTGACAGCGATGGATGTGACTTCTGAATGTGGGTACTGACCGGCTGGAGTACCAACACAGACTGCAGCACAGAGCTTGGCTCCGGTATGGATACTGAGGAACAAAAGTAATATCATGATTAATATGACTTGAAATGAAATTAGTGTGTACATGGTAAAAAAAAAAAAACTATATATGCACACACACACAAACACAGTTGAAGTCAAAAGTTTACATACACTTGGCAGAATCTGTTAAATTATTTTACCAAAATAAGAAGGATCATACAAAATCCATGTTATTTTTTTATTTTGGACTGATTTGTTTTGTTCCTTCAGAAGGAAACATGATGCATTAAGAGCCGGGGGTGAAAACTTTTTGAATTTGAAGATCAGGGTCAATTTTATTTTGTCTTCTGGGAAACAAAGTATCTTCTGTAACTTCTGAAGGGCACTACTAAATGAAAAAAATATGATATTTAGGTAAAATAAGAAAAATCTACACATCTTCACTCTGTTCAAAAGTTTACACCCCTGGCTTTTAATGCATTGTTTTTCCTTCTGGAGCATCAGTGAACTTTTGAAACTTCTGTAATAGTTGCATATGAGTCCCTCAGTTGTCCACAGTGTGAAAAGATGGATCTTAAAATCATACAGTCATTGTTGGAAAGGGTTCAAATACACAAAAATGAAAAGTCAAAGAATTTGTGGGACCTGAAGAATTTTTCTGAAGACCAGCAGGCAGTTTAACTGTTCAGGACAACAAGGAACTCATAAACAACTATCACTAAACCAACAAAAAAAACAGCTGTGGATCATTAAGGTTACAACACAGTATTAAGAATCAAGTGTATGAAACTTATAAACAGGGTCATTTTTATAAATTCAACTATTATTTTCTCTTGTGGACAATATGTAAATGTCTTTTATGTAAAATATCTTATTCAGGTCAATACTGAATAAAAAATAACATGCATTTGTATTATCCCTCTTATTTTGATTCTGCAAGGTGTATGTAAACTTTTGACTTCAACTGTATATATATATATATATATATATATATATATATATACAAATATATAAAAGTTTTAAATAAATAAAAAATGTAATAAGATAAATGTTTTAACATACTTTACATTGCAATATATCTTATCAATATATAATCACCTTTTTTTTCTTTTTGCCAACATGACCATCAGTGAAATCATCCCATTCTGTGTTGTCAAAACTTGCATCACCAGTATCAAAACATTTGTATGTCTGTTGGAAATAAAGAAAATTGAACCGTTATAAGTTATAATTGCTTTTGTGTAAACACACACACACACACACACACACTACAAAATATAACATGAAGTTTTAAATAATACAAGTCAGTTAGGCATCGCAACAGTATAACTGTAAAAGACACATTATTGATCATTAAAAATGACATTTGTCATCTAAAACTTAAACTAATTGTAACAGGCAGAAATGAGCAAGCACATTTAAAAATGCAAAATCAGCTGACACTACTAAAAAAAATCACTAATATGAGCCCACAATCATTGTGCATTACCATTTTTTTTTAAACTGAAATTAAAATATAATCTTCAATCTTCTGGTAAAATGACAGTCCCCTCTCTGGTGATGTATGCCAGGCTTCTCTAATCAGATATGGTCTGCTTATAATCGACTTCAAACTGCTTCCATCAGATTAACAACCATTTATTTTCGTACTGTATTTCTTTTCTCTTATTCTTTTTGCTTTGATTGTTTGTAAGGTTCTTTGAAATAACTAAAATAATTTGGTAAAGTCATACTAAACTGTAATGCATGCAACAACTTCATACTCTATAGTGCAGTCATCAAATAATCAGCACCTTAGGACGTCTGTCAGCCAATCAGAATCAAGCATTAAACAGACGCTGGTATAAACAGAACATGATTACTACAGTAACCTACCTCCAATAAATCTTGACACTGCTGCATCCCGATGTCACACAGGATATTTTTGACGCGTTTCCTAGGACGCCTGAGTTTGGTCAGGTTCTTCACTGGAATTTGATACATTTTGCTAATCCTGTAAATGAAAAGGAAAAATTGAATAGCCTGTCAAATCAATGCACTGCGCTTTCAAACACCAAACTCAGTATGTACTTGGCAAGAATCGAATGCACATTTCTAAATTAAGAGATTTCTATATTAACAAATTATTGAGGCCTATAACATAGTTATAATAAATACAGCTAGTTGTAACTATGTACCTAGCAAGGTCTGTATTTCAAACCAACCTCGGACACATCATTATTATTTTTAAAACCAGTCATTCATTTGAATTAGTATTAACGCAAGAACGACCCACATATGTCATTCATAATCCGAACTGTATTATGACTGTGAGGTCTATTCTAAACCTGTGTCTACCTTCAGTTTTCTGGCACAGAGCTGCGATTGAGTGGATGGGTGTCTGCGTGCGTCCGTTTTCTTCCGGCGTCACTGGAAGGCGCGCAGTATGGAATCGGCTACTTCATCGTATGAAGCATCCGGGTTGCGCTCAATCCGCGTTCCTTATTGCACTGGTGATCGTCTCCTGAAATCTGAACGGAGCGCAGGATTGCCCACTTTTGATTATATCTCACTAAAACATCACCCCACTCTTGCTGAAAAACATGGCGTACAGGAAGACGGGAAGTGACGTTTTCTGATTTACATACTGCATAGTGCTGATCCACCAATGGGAGAAAGGTGGGCTGATCTTGCAAAGTTGATCAATGTGATGGTCATTGATTTATGGAATTAACCAGAAGTCCATGGCTGGGGTCTTCACACCTGTAGACACACCTGTGGCACAGCACCTTCAGAGGTGTTTTTTGGGATGATGGATTGATGGATTCAGGTGTGACATGGTGATAAATGATGAGAAGGCAATAAGAGTGTTGCTTGTTGTCTATTATTAAAATGGAGAGGACACCTGTTGCGGTTTAGGTGGTCTCTTGCATCAGTGCCGATGTCAGCACAGCAGGTCAGTTCAGTTTAAAACAGTTCACTTTTCACTTTTCAGAAGTGCAGTGAAGTAGGCCTACATTTAAGTACGTACCTAGAACATACCTGGACTAGGGGTGTCACTAAAGGACGTGGGATGATATTTTATGGATGGGCGGTCTATCCATTGGTCCCAGTGAATACCTAAAAGGACCTAAATGGGGCCCCTATCGTCACAGTGCTTGGGACAATCCCTTAGGGTTTGAGAATAAATTTAAAAACACAGACACTGCGAACTTCAAAATAAAAAAAATACTTAATTCCTTTAACTTGAGTATATCACTTAAAGATAAAGTTCACCCAAAGATGATCATTTTCTAATGATTAAACCCTTGTGTCATTCCAAACTGGTGTGAGTTTCTTTATTCTGTGGAACATAAAGATATTTTAAGAAACGTCTCAATGCTTTTCAGTGTCCATTCAATGGATGTCAATGGTAACCAACACTGTTTCTTTAAAATATCTTTTTCTACAGAAAAAAGAAATCATACAGGTTTAGAGTAACATGAGGGTGAGTACATAATGACAGAATTTTATTTATGGTTGTACTGTCTCTTTAATAATGGAGTTGTTGCAGTCTTGTCAGGTTTACTTAACAAGTGTTGTTCTGTCAATGTAAAACTGGTGAAAAACACATAACCATGCTGTTTTTTGTGCACAACATGGTTATGTGTTGATATGGAAGATGGCATTTTTTCCACACCTTATATTTTTATTTTTCATAGACAAAATGGACAAAGAGCGTATGGGACGCTTGTGGAGACCTAATGTAACAGCCAGCAGCCAGCAGCCATCAACCTGTAGCTGTCATCTCCTCCCTGGAAAGCAAAGGCTGCTCCTGGACGAAGTGTTGGTGAGGCCAGCAGGGGGAGCTCACCCTGTGGACTATGTGGGTACCAGTGCCCTAATACAGTGATGATAATACTAGAGTATGTACTGTAGAAACATAATGTTGAGATGTTCAGCACACAATTAAAACATTATTAATGTGTTAGTTTAATTTATTGTGTTTGTTTTTACTTAATCCTATGAATTAAAATTTAGTATGTATACACAGGCCTGGGGGCATGCAGAGCACCAAATCCCAGCATTCACTGTGGCTCAGATGGATGACGTGAGTTATTGTTTTATTATTAATATGTATGGTTTTATTTGTTAAGTTGTTATTTTGTTGGTGCACATGGGATTTAATTTTCATGTAGTTTGGTGTCTGTTTAGAACAAAGAACAGGAAAATCTCATGAACTACAAACAAAAAAGAATCTATTAAAGTTCTGTTTTCTTGATTAAAAATGTGCTAATACAGCAGAACTTTATTTCACTGTGTGCACTATGCAGTCCACTTCAATTAGTAAAAAATGATGTTAGTTTAATTAAATTTTGTCAGACTACATTAAAATACATTACCAGTCGTAAACGTTTTTGGACAGTAAGATTTTTCATGTTTTTGTTTTTTAAGAAGTCTCTTCTGCTCACCAAGTCTGCATTAATTTGATCCAAAGTACAGTTTTCTTTTTGAATATATTTTAAAATTTCAAATCAAAGCTGAATTTTAGCATCAATACTCCAGTCACATGATCCTTCATAAATGATTCTAATATTCTGATTCACTGCTCAAAAACATTTTAGAATTTTTTCAGGTTTCTCTGAGAAACAGAACAGCCTTTGTCTGAAATATAAATCTTTTGTCACATTATACATTTCTTTATCATCAATTTTGATTAATTTAAAGCGTCCTTGCAAAAAAAGTATTCATTTCTATAATTTCTTCCCCCTATACTAACTCCAAGCTATTGAAAAGGTGTAGTGTATAATATTTCAAAACAAATTTATTTCCGATAAATGCTGATCTTTAGATCTTTGGTTCTATTCATTAAGGAATCCTGAAAAAATGCACTTAACTGTTTTAAATATTGATAATAATAAATAATAATACATTTTAAAAAGCATATCAGAATGGTTTCTGAAGGATCATTGTGATACTAAAGACGTAAATGATGGCGTAATGATGCTGAAAATGCAGCTTTGATCACAGGAATAAATTACTTTTTAAAATAAATTCAAATAGAAAGCAGTTATTTTAAATACTAAAAATATTTCACAATATTACTGCTTTTGCTGTATTTTAGATCAAATAAACGTAGGATAAATCTTAGTTTAACACACTTAATCAACATATTAATCTATATTTATTGGTGTTTTCAGTTATGTTTATACTACACAAAGTATTTGAGCAGAGTTTAATACAGTTGAAGTCTGTTGTCTCCATTGACATGAATGGTTTAGTTAACAACATTTTTAAAAATTACTTCATCTATGCTCCATAGAAGAAAGAAAATCATACAGGTTTAGAACAAATGAGGGTGAGTAAAGAATGACAGAATTTAAATTGTTTAGGTAAACAAAGACTTTTCAGAGCGTATTTTTATGATTGATAACAAAACATTCCCTTAACATACAGAATCTATAGTCATTTTAAAGTGCACCCCTTTTTAAACGATGTAGTAATATAAACCTCAGGTGTTCCTAGAATGCGTCTGTGAAGTTTCCAAAAAGGACTGAGCCTTTACAACCTGTACATCAGATATTCTGCCAAAAAAACGTAGGTTTGGTTTTGACTATCATGTCTATCGCACTGAAATCATATGTTTTAAAGCCATATCAGTTTAAACTTCTGATATAGGGTTTTCCGAGCGCACACATCTGAAGCACACCCACAGAAAGCGACTGTCACATGGCATGTGAGTACTAAACGAAGTTCTCTTTCATGTCTTATTGCACTTAATCTGTCAAATGCACACAAGTTTATGTTTAAAACACAGTCGGTTATGTTTAAGAAGGTAAATAGCTGGGAAAGAAATCTCAAATATAAAATGTCAGCGCCACGTGCAGATTAAGGAGTAGTAATATTATAATAAGATCCCCTACTATGTCACTAGGGGAGCGAAATCTGAGAGGCTTGTTTATTCACATGCTTGCAGAGAAAGGCTTACCAAAACACCAAAATCACATTTTCTGGGTTGGTAGATGCACCAGGGCCTCAATTACAGTACTTTAGCATGAAAAAAGTCATATTTTCATAATATACACCAGACACATCTCATAAACTGTTGTGCAGAGTTTAAAATGGGTGGTGTTTATCTTTTACAAAATGACAACAATTCCATCTTCCTCCATCGCCCCCTGGGGCAACAGTAAATGGCGTCTCAGATCTACGTGCCACGTGTTTAGAATATCATGGGTACTAGAGCTTCCTTGTCTGATGGCTGGATTACAGATGAAATGCTGTTGGGAGGTCCGATTCCTGTGATGAGGGACACTGTTGTCAATGTGAGCTGTATAGGCAAGACAAGGTTGAGAGTGAAAAGCCGCCGCCGCTGAAATGAGTGAGTTGGGCTGTCTGGCAGAAACTTGGGGTCTGTAGGAAGTATGAACTTGTGGCTGAAAAGAATGAGAGGCAGCTGAAGCACCCGAACGTCGGGACCGGTGTTTGATGGGGCTCTCGACAACCACGTCTATATCGTCTTCGCTCTCAGAGCCATTACTTAAACCATAAGCTTTCATTATCATAGGCAGGCCTGGATAGCTTACAGAGTGTGTACTATCAAAATAGTGTCCCGAGCTTGAGGAAGTGCAGCTTTTTCGTCTTATGTTGTTATGCTGGTTTGCAGGTTTCACTGTGATGATGAGATTATGGCTGTTGGCGATCATCATGTCGGTTACCTGATCCAAAGACTTCCCCATAACATCAATACCATTCACTTCCAGGACCTGGTCATTGATGGCCAGCAGTCCCGTGCAAGCCGCCAGTCCACCAGGTATTATGCGTGAGATAAAGATGCCTGGAACCTTTTCCAGACCGTAAGGAGTAACCCTGACAGTGGTACCGTCACGAATGTAAAACCCCAGAGGTCTGTCCGAGCCCTGGCGATACAGACGCACTCTTCTGTGGCATTCTGGTAAGATGTCCACGTCAATGATGGAGGAAACAGGGCGGAAGTTCTGTGGCATGCTGATCTGAAATGGTGCTTTTCTCTGGCTGACAGGTTTCTTTCGCTTTGTTGTATCATCTGCACCTGGGAGATCCTGGTCAACTTCCTCTGTAAAACAGTGTGGGAAATAAGTTGAGCGAATCATTTTCTGCAGTTCTGAAATTATGAAATTACAGACTGAGATGACTATTTGATTATATATATATATACAGTGCCTTGCAAAAGTATTCATACCCCTTCATTTTTTTCACGTTTTGTTGCAGCATTATGTTAAACTGCTTTAAATTACTTTTTTCCCCACATCAATCTACATCTCATACACCATAATGACAAAGCACAAAACAGGTTTGTAACAACTTTGCAAATTTATTAGAAATAAAAAACTGAAAAGATCCCGTTGCATAAGTATTCATACCCTTTTCTGGGACACTCGAAATTTAGCTCAGGAGCATTCATATTGCTTCTAGATGTTACTACACTTGGAGTGGAGTTAAACTGTGGCAGATTCATTTGAATGAGTCTGATTTAGAAAGGCACACACCTCTCAGAAAAGGTCTAACAGCTGAAAATGCATATCAGAGCAAAAACCAAGTCCTGAGGTCAAGATAACTGCCTGTAGAGCTCAGAGACAGACTTGCGTTAAGGCAATGATCTAGGGAAGAGTTCAGAAAAAAATCTGCTGCATTGAAGGTTCACAGAAGCATGTAGCCTCCATTATCCATAATGGAAGATAACTGGAACAACTAGGACTCTAGAAAATGTCTGCCAGCCCCCACCCAAGCTGACAGAGCTTGAGAGGTGAAAAGGTGAGGCAAAGAATGGCAGATATTTGCCAAATTCAGATGTGCAAAACTTGTCACATCATACCCAAAAATACTTGAGGCTGTAAAGGTGCTTCAACTATGTACTGAGTTAAGGGTATGAATACTTTTGCAAGGCACTGTGTGTGTGTGTGTGTGTGTGTGTGTGTGTGTGTGTGTGTGTGTGTGTGTGTATGTATATATATATATATATATATATATATATATATATATATATATATACATACACAGCCTTATGTTAAACTACTTTAAATTACTTTTTTCACACATCAGTCTACACTCCATACACCATAATGTCAAAGCAAAAAACTAATTAAATAAAAAATTTTAAACCTGAAAGATCGGTGGAGTGTTGCAGTGATGTTTGTCCTTCTGTAGGTTTCTCCTATCTCCACATATAATCATGGAGCTCAACTAGAGCAACCATCAGGTTCTTGGTCACCACTCTAGCCAAGGCCCTTCTCTATAAATTGCTCAGTTTGGCCAGAGGGCCAGCTCTAGGAAGAGTCATGATTGTTTAAAACTTCTTCCATAAAGGGTAATGGAGACTAAATGCTTCTGTGAACTTTCAATGCAGCATTTTTTTTTAACTCTTCCCCAGATGTGTGGCTTGATGCAATACTGTCTCTGAGCTCTACAAGTAGTTCTTTTGACCTCAGGGCTTGGGTTTTGCTCTGATATGCATTTCAGCTGTTAGACCTTTTATTATCTTATTGTGTGTGCCTTTCCAAATCATACCCATTAAATTGAATTTTTTTAAAATAAATTTGCTAAGATTTGCCATTATGGTGTATGGAGTGCAGATTGGTGTGGAATTAAAAAAAAAAAAAAAAAAACAAAGTGTGGAAAAGTAATTTAAAGCAGTTTAACATAAGGCAGCAAGATAACAAAATGTGAAAAAATGATGGGTATGAATACTTTCGCAAGGCACTGTATATAGAGATTTATTTTTTGGCATTTTTGCCTTTTTTACAATAGGACAGTGAAGAGATGTCAGGAAGCAAAGTAGGAGAGGAGTGGGATCAGGAAAGGTCCTCAAGCTGGAATTTGAGCTTGGGACGCCCATAGCGCAACAGTGCTGTATGTCGGTGTGCTGCCCACAAGGCTATCAGCACCAACAATTATATTTTTTACTTATTTTAGTATTATGATGTTGTCTACAGAAGAAAGTTTAAACTTAAAAATGTAGCTGCTTATTTTTTTATTTAATTGCATGTAAAATACTATTTACTTATGGGGGACCATGTACCTAATTAAAAAAAAAAAAAAAAATTAATAAATTATTTTAAACAAACAAATAAATGTCCAGATGAACTTAACCTTAAAAAAATAATTTATATTTCTAACTGTTATTATTAATGTATTTTTTCAAATATATTTATTAATTCTTCTATTTTTATTTATTCTTACATTCATTTCTTTCCAGAATTATTTCCATATTACTGTGGAACCTCCAAGAACTCTGCTAGAGATCACATGAACTAGGACGGAAAGCAACTAGATAATCTACTGTATCTGACAAACAAACACACTCAAGGGAATACAAAGCAATTATACTCAAGTACATGATTCCTAGATAAATTCCTTCCTTTTCCTTTTTCTATCCCTACTGCTTTGAGGAGCTCAGGAAGAAAACCTTGAAAAGGTCTTAATATTTTCCATAAAGTTAAACTGTTTAACTGCAGAAAGAGGTCTTGCTGCATTAGTATAATAATTTATATCCATGATATTTAAGTTGAAAGGAAAGAGGATATTTAAAAGGAAATTTAGAGATAGCTTCTTTTTCCTTCCCGTATACCTTGAAGCTGAATGAAGATGCGCAGTAAAGATTGTGTGGAGGTCACAGCTTTCCAAAAGTTGTCATCATTATTGATGGGTAGCTGCTCTCCTTGGACATCCGCATAGCCGATAAGGACATCCATTTGCCATAAGTGATGTAAACGCACAATGAGCCTGTGGAAGTCTTTATACCTGCCAGGCTCAGAGCGGTCCAGAGAAAACCTCCTGAATTCTGCACCATACTGTAAAGAGATGTAAAACTGTATCAAAATAATGCTGCCAATTTAAACACAATTTTGTTCCACTGGACAAACTCAATTTAAATGTTTTTTTTTTTTTTTTAAATACTATAAATAAGGGTTGCAGAGTGAGTGACCTGGGACTGCATTCAGTCAGCTGAAACAATGGACATATTTTAGAAGTGAGCCGTTTCTGGATATTGTGTAGGTTTTGATTGTTTAAGTTATTGTTTACAAAGGTATTTCCCTTCAGTCTAATAATACTTAAATAAAAGCGCCAAGATAACCACTTAGACACATGTAAGACACATTCGCCTACAAGAATTCTGTGAATGAATTTCAAATCTGGTTAAAGAATGAGTAATTCCAAATTGAGTCTCATAAGAGACATGCATACCGCCAAAAACAACAATACTCTATGGAAATATAATAACTGACATGCATGCAACATATCAGTAATCAGAAAAAAAAGTACGTGCCAACTTACTTTACTTTTCACTTCGAGGACCGAACAGCAACGCAGAGACTGAGACTTTCTAAGTGCCCGGTTCATGTTGTCCGATGATCGGTCAACTAGCCACTAGTCGCAGACCACTCGGGTTTTGTTTGGCTCGGCATGACAAACTAGCGTTACGTGTTCGCATCACTGAAAAAGCGGAAAAGCAGGACTAATGGCTTGTCAAAAGACGGTACAACACGAAAACAATGACACTTTCCGGGCAATAGTCGATTGTTTGTCTCTTATAAGTCTTCTGTATTTGACATCAGCAGAACGCTTTGATAAACACTCGGTAAACCACTTGTGGTCCAATTGACAAAAATATAATAAACTTTTTATGTATACTTTATATACAGAAAAAGAGAGAGAGAAAACGAAATATGTATATTTTTAGATGTAGATGTATTTTATATTGACAGTTTCAGTAATAACAGTCTTTCTTTCTCTATGCATACATATATGATGAATATTTCAAAATTATACTGTTTTTGCTGTACTTTAGATCAAATAAATGCAGGCTTGGTGAGCAGAAGAGACTTAAAAAAAAACATTAAAAATCTTAGTGTTCAAAAACTTTTGATTGGTAGTGTACATATTTCTTTAGTTAGTAACTACATTGAAGGAACAATAAATATGTTAATTAAAATCCACATAGCAGTATATGACAAGACATCATACATTACTGTAATACTGTAGTTTATTTTTGAGTAAATGGGGATTTTGTTTTTGAGAGATTTTGTTAGAGAGAAAAAAATATTACTTTATATTTTGCTGTTCAATTTAACACATCCTTTATATATTCTATATTGAATTACCATAACAACGTATACATTAAACATTTAAAAGCTGACTCATCTGCACAAATCACAAAACAAAATAAATGATTACCAAATCTATTAGCATTTTCTATGTTTTCCTGGTTAAAACAAAAGAGGAACAGATGGCTGTTTGATCTGGCTCTATGCCTTGACTTCATCAGGAAGCTGGCCTCCAGTTATAGCAGCCAAGGCATTGGTCACCATCCTCTCCACCATCCTCTGTGAGGTCTCCATGGTGTGGGTTCCTACATGGGGCAGGACGATGACATTTGGAAAGGACAGCAGGGGGTGGTCCCTGTATGTAACCAAGACGCAAATCATTTATACTACAGCAGTGATGCAGAAAACATTTAGGCTTGCAATTTTGCTATCCTACTTATAGTGGCTTAAGCAAGTTTGATTCAGGCAAACCTGGGAAGTGGTTCGGGATACGTGACATCTAAAGCAGCAGCTCGTATCATTTTCTTCTGGAGAGCATCCACTAAAGCGTCCTGGTCCACTACCAAGCCTACAACAAGAAAAGCAGTTCTTAAGCAGGACTGCTACTTTTTAATTGGATTGCTTGGTTCCAGTCTGTTACATTACCTCTGCAAATGTTGATAAGAGTGCTATTGGGTTTCATCATGGCAAACTCTTTGGCACCAATCAGTTTGTGCGTTTCAGGCGACAGATTGACCACCACCATGACGAAGTCTGACCTCTGTAACAGTTCCTTTAAGCTTGCACAATATGTGGCCCCAACTGCTCTCTCTTCACTCTCAGGCCTGAACATAGAAAACACTGTGAAATAAAATTTTAGCTAACATTAAAATTACCTGACCGCAACCTTGTACAAGGCTTATGTATAAAATCTTGATAATCAAATATTATCCCGATCACAGACTAAATATGTAACCCGACTGAAAGGCACCACTGTAATTTTACACTTTTTTTTTAAAGGGATAATTGCAATATTGACAACAACTGTTCATAAACTACCTTTTAAATGTTTGGGATTGGTAAGATTTTTTTAATGGTTTTGAAAAAAAAAAAATATTGTGAATTATTATAATTTTAAATAATTTAGATTTTCTTTTTTTTTGCAGAAACTGGAACAGTTGAGGTAAAAAGTTTACTTACACCTTGCTGAATCTGCATAATGTAAATTATTTGACCAAAATAGGAGGGATCATACAACATGCACATTATTGTTTATTTAGTACTGACCTGAATAAGATATTTCACATAGAAGACGTTTACATATAGTCCACAAGAGAAAATAATAGTTGAATTTATAAAAATGACCCTGTTCAAAAGTTTACATACATTTGATTCTTAATACCGTGTTGTTACCTGAATGATCCACAGCTGTTTTTTTAGTGATAGTTAAATAGAATTAGTGATAGTTAGATTGCTGAATTTGAATTCTTTCCAACAATGACTGAATTATTTTGAGACCCATCTTTTCACCTTGAGGACAACCGAGGGACTCATATCCAACTATTACAGAAGGTTCAAACACTCACTGATGCTTCAGAAGAAAGCACAATGCATTATAAGCCAGGGGGTGAAAACTTTGGAATAGAATGAAGAGTTGTACATTTTTCTTATTTTGCCTAAATATTTTTTGTACTGCCCTTCAGAAGCTAAAAAATATGCTTACATGTTCCTTAGAAGACATTTGATGATCTTCAAATTTAAAAAGTTTTCACCCCCTGACTCATTTTTATAAGTTCAACTATTATTTTTCTCTTGTGGACTATATGTAAACGTCTTTTATGTGAAACATCTTATTCAGGTCAGTACTAAATAAAAAATAACATGCAGTTTGTATTATCCCTCTTATTTTTGGTAAAATAATTAACATTTTGCAAATTGTATGGTGCATTTGTATTTGCAAAGTGTATGTAAACTTTTGACCAAAACTGTACATTTAGCATTAGATTCTATGATAAAAAAAAAAAAAAAAAAAAAAAAAACAGGATTTGTTTGAAAGAAAAATCTTTTGAAATATCCTATCTTTACTGTCACTTTTAATTAATTTAATGCATCTTTGTTGAATAAAAGCAAGTTAAAAAAAAAAAGAAAAGTAACTCATTGACCCCAAACATTTGACCCGTGGTGAATTTTTAAAAAATATTACAGAAGCTGGTCGTTTACATATTATACAAACTGGTAGAAAGTTGCTTAATGACAATGCAAACATTTAAGTCAAAGTCCAACAGATTCACCTTCGATTCCTATTGTGGTAAAGGATTTTCATTTCAAACCCTTGAGCTCTTTTGGCTATCTTGTGCCCTATTCTGCCCATCCCGATGATGCCCAGGGTGGCCCCGCTAACATCAGTACCCAGAGAGGACTCTGGAAAATAATCAGACTGCCGGGTCTTGGAAAAATTGTGCCCTGCAGAGAAAAAGAAGAAATTCACAATGGATTCAGTGAGCAATATGATACACCAGAAAGACAATATAGAAAGGAAACTGCAATTTTCACCTTCAACAATCCTCCTTGCAGATGCCAACATCAAACTCATGCCAATATCTGCAGTGGCATTATCCACTATGCCAGGAGTGTTGGTAACTTTGACTCCAAAGCTATTGATCAGAGGAATATCAAGGTGGTCCACTCCTACCCCACCATTAACAACAGCTTTGAGGTTGGGCAAAGACTCTAACAAGTTTTGGTCAACTTTAATAGCTGTAGGACCCCACACAAACACTGCCTGGATTTTGTCAGCGAAGTCTTCTTTCCTCTGTACAAACCTCTCATATGGGATTATAGTTAAGTGTTTTTCGATACAAGGTTCAAAACACTTGTAGATGCCTCCGGGTGCTCCAAGTGTGTTGGCTAATATGCATGGTTTCTCCATAACCTGTAAGAAAACGAGCCCGTACTAGCATAAAATGAGCAATAGACATGTAAACAAAGGAACAGGCTAACGCATTCGTCTTTAAACCTCTTATGACATATCATTCTTTCTCACCATTTGTGTGACAGTCGAGCGTAGTCTGAATGTTTCCTCAACAAGTCTGCGTCGTTTGCCAAGTGCAACGTTGTAGCATATTTTATATTCCAGACATGGTTAATCAAGTACCGATTAGGACCAAAGGTGGCTTTATGCAAATTATTATATAACTGTTCAGCAGTTGTATAAAAAAAGGTGAATATTAAAAACAAGCTTACTTAAAACTGTTAACAAATCGGCTGTTGTCACGTTTCGTCAACGGAGTTTGATAGCTGCTAGTTACTCAATAACCGGAAGGTGGCGCTAGAAGCTCATTTATCGGATTAGTTGGCCATTTCTGTCATTTGTATGATTTCCTTTGATCACAAGCACTATTGTAATCAAGAACACATACTTTGCCTTGACATCTTAGTGGTATTTTGGTTTAGCCTATACTTAATTTTGTATGTTTCAGAACAGATTAAATAATAAACCCACTAAAAATATAAATTCTGCCTCCAATTATACTCAAGTAGCCTACATGATTAATAACTCGATACATTTATTCCTTTTCTATCCCTCCTGCTTCATAGAGCTTAAAAAGGAAAACTAAAAAATGTCTTAAAATGCCTTAAAGTTTTAAAACTATAGTTTTCGTATAATGAAATGTCTATAATATATCTCAACGTAGAAAAGGAGTCTTGCTCTATTAGTGTAAGAATTTATATCCATGTTGTGTTTGGAAAATAGTGCCCTTTGGTACGCACATAATATTAGGATATTTAAGTTGAAAGAAGATATCAGTATGTATGGAGCAGAGGGTATTTAACAGGAAATTAGTGATAATTAAAGATAGCTTATTTTCCCTTGAAGCTGAATGAAGATATGCCTAGATTATGTGAAGGTCACAGTTTTGCAAAAGTCGTCATCATTTTTGATGGGTAGGACGAATGGCTTGTCAAAATAAGGGATGACATTGAAACAACAACACTTTCCTGGAACTTGTTGAATATTTGTCACTTGAAAGTCTTCTGTATTTGACATCGACAAATCACTTGAAATATATTTGTGATCCAGTTGACTGGACAATTTGTGATGAATAAATAGATAAACTTTATATGTATACTTTACATGCAGACAGACAGACATAGAGAATGACAAAACGAACACTTTTAAAATGTCAGTAAATATATTAAAAAGAAAAAAAATGAAATAATAACATTTACATAAGTATTCAGACCCTTTAACTCAGTACTTCGTTGAAGCAGCTTTGGCAGCAATTACAGCCTGGAGTCTTTTTGGGTATGACGAGACAAGCTTTGCACACCTGGATTGGACGATTTTCTGCCATTCTTCTTTGCAAATCCTCCCAAGAACGGTCAGGTTGGATGGGGACCATCAGTGGACAGCCATTTTTAGGTCTCTCCAGAGATGTTCTGAATGCTTTGGACTGAGCTTTCATTAAGGCTATCCCAATATTTTGATGCATTTAGCTTTTCATCCACTCTGATGAATCTCTCAGTCCCTGTCTCTGAAAAACAGCCCCATAGCATGAGGCTGCTACTGTACCAGCACACTTTACTTTTGGGATGGTACTCTGTATGGTGATGAGCAGAGCTGGTTTCTTTCAAACATGATGCTTTGAATTGAGGTACATCAGACAAAAGAATCTTGTTTCTCACAGTCCAAGGTTTTTTGTTTTTTTTAAATTTCAAGTGTGTTTTCATGCGTCTTCACTGCAGGAGAGGATGCAGTGATGTTTGTCCTTCTGTAGGTTTCTCCCATCTGCATATATGATCATGGAGCTCAACAAAAGTGACCATCAGGTTCTTGGTCACCACTCTAGACAAAAGTCAAAGTCAAAGTCAACTTTATTTGTCAATTCTGCCACATGTACAGGACATACAGAGAATTGAAATTGCGTTACTCTCAGACCTATGGTATGCATTAAATAAAAAAAAGTAACATTAAATACAAAAAAAGTAACATTAAATACAAACAGTAACATTAAATACAGAGGTGGAATTGAAAAAATACGAATAAAAACAAATAAACATATAATGTATAAAAATGAAAAATACAATATACAAGTAAAGGCACATGGCAGAGAGTGCAAACCATGTAAACAATATTTTGCAACAGAGCTTGTAAGTGTGTAAAAATGTGTAAGAGCAGTCTTGTAACAGTCTTATGAGTAGTGTGAGGTAGTTGGCAGACCAATGCTGCACAAAGTGACTGGAGCAGGTCAGTGTGTGTGTCAGTTCAGAAAGTTTGAGGGGCAGAAGAGGGGAGTGGGGGCAGAGCAGGGAGAGAGTTGAGCTTCCTGACAGCCTGAAGGATGAAGCTGTCCTTTAGTCTGCTGGTCCTGGCCTGGAGACTTCGCAGTCTCCTCCCTGATGGCAGCAGGCTGAAGAAGCTTTGCATTGGGTGGGTGGGATCGGCTGCTATGCAGAGGGCTTTTTTGTGAGACGTGTGCTATAGATGTCTTGGAGGGTGGGGAGAGGTACACCAATGATCCTCTCAGCTGTACTGACTATGCGTTGGAGAGTTTTTTGGCAGGACGCATTGCAGGCTCCAAACCACACAGTGATGCAGCTCGACAGGATGCTCTCGATGGTGCCTCTGTAGAATGTGTACATGATGGGGGCTGGTGCTCTAGCTCTTCTTAGTTTGTGGAGGAAGTAGAGACGCTGCTGTGCTTTCTTGGCCAGTGCAGTGGTGTTGTTTGTCCAGGAGAGATCCTCAGTGATGTGCACACCCAGGAACTTGGTGCTGCTCACTCTCTCCACAGACTCCTGAAGTCAACAACAATCTCCTTCGTCTTCTCCACATTCAGAGAGAGATTGTTGTCTCCGCACCACGTGGCCAGGCGGCTCGCCTCACTTCTGTAGTTTGTCTCATCCCTGTTGCTAATGAGACCCACCACAGTCGTGTCATCCGCAAACTTAATGAAGAGGTTGGAGCTGTGTGACGGAGTGCAGTCGTGGGTCAGCAGAGTGAAGAGGAGGGGGCTCAGCACACATCCCTGAGGGGGCCCCGTGTTTAGAATGATGGTGCTGGATGTGTTACTGCCGACCCGTACTGCTTGTGGTCTTCCTGTGAGGAAATACAACAGCCAGTTACACAGTGAGGTGTTGAGTCCCAGCTGGACCAGTTTTTGAGAGAGCTGTTGTGGTATAATAGTGTTAAATGCTGAACTGAAGTCTATGAACAGCATTCAGACATATGAGTCTTTTTTGTCCAGATGTGTGAGAGCAGAGTGGAGTGCAGTGGAGATGGCGTCATCGGTCGAGCAGTTGGGCCGATAAGCAAACTGGAAGGGGTCCAGTGAGGGGGGCAGGACAGACTTAATGTGCTGCATGACTAGCTGTTCAAAGCACTTCATGAGGATGGGGGTAAGTGCAACTGGACGGTAGTCATTAAAGCAGGAGGGAGATGACTTTTTTGGGACCGGAATGATGGTGGTGGCTTTGAAACATGTGGGGACGACAGCCTGGGAGAGTGAGATGTTAAAGATGTCTGTGAAGACATCAGTGAGTTCCACTGCACAGTCTCTCAGTACACGACCAGGAATGTTGTCAGGACCCGGAGCTTTGCGAGCATTGATCCTTCTGAGGGATCTCCTCACACTGTCCGGGGACAAAGTCATCACCTGGTCACCAGGAGGGGGTGGGGTCTTCTGTGCTGTGGTGCTGTTTTGCACTTCAAAGCGAGCAAAGAAGGTGTTTAGCTCGTTCAGCAGGGAGATGGAGCTGTCACAGGTCTGTGGTGGGGGCTTGTAATCTGTGATGGTCTGTATGCCCTGCCACAGGCTCCATGTGTCTCTGCTGTCTTTGAAGCAACGAGATATTCCTCTGGAGTACTGTCTCTTAGCCTCTCTGATGCCACGGGACAGGATGGCCCTAGCTGTCTTCAGGCTCGCCTTGTCTCCAGCTCTGAAGGCAGCGTTCCGGGCTTTCAGCAGCCTGTAGACCTCGCCTGTCATCCATGGCTTTTGGTTGGCGCAGACAGTGATGGTTTTGGTGACTGTTACATCCTCAGTGCATTTGTTAATGTAGGCTGTAACAGTCTCTGTGTACTCCTGGAGGTCAGTGGTGTTGTTGTAAGTGGCAGCCTGCTTAAACATATTCCAGTCTGTGGTGTTAAAGCAGTCCTGTAAAGCCTCTGAAGACCCCTCTGGCCACACTTGTATCTGCTTACAAACCGGTTTGGTGACTTTAACAAGCGGTCTGTAAGAGGGCATCAGCATAACATTGATGTGGTCTGAGGCGCCGAGGTGGGGGAGGGGGAAAGCTTTGTAAGCGCCTCTCTGGGTGGTGTAGACAAGGTCCAGTGTGTTATTTCCCCGTGTTGGAAAGTCAATGTGTTGCTGTATTTTTGGAAACACACTCTTTAAGTCTGCATGATTGAAATCCCCAGCTAGGATGAGAAAAGCATCTGGGTGGGTTGTCTGCTGCTCACTGATGTGCTGGTACAGTTCATTTAGTGCCTCGCTCCTGTAGTTGTTGGAGGTGGGAGGGATGTACACAGCAAACAGCAGTATAGCTGTATATTCCCTCGGGAGATAGAACGGCCGGCACTTAATAACCATAAATTCCAACACTGGTGAGCAGTATTTGCAGACTACAACAGCATCGCGGCACCAAGCGTCATTGATATAAACACAAAGTCTACCACCGCGGGTCTTACCTCCCGCGACCACAACCCTGTCGGCACGATAGCATGTCAGCTGGTCGAGCTGAATGGTGCGATCCGGGACACTGTCGCTGAGCCATGTTTCCATGAACACAAAAACACAACAGTCCTTTACATTCCTTTGAGATGAACATAGTAGTCGGATGTAGTCCAGTTTGTTGTCTAATGAGCGTACGTTGGCCAGAAGGATGGAAGGGATAGCAGGTTTGTGTGGGCTAGCTGCTAGCCTAACAAGGCCTTTCTCCATCAACTGCTCAGTTTGGCTGGGTGACCAGCTCTGGAAAGAGTTCTGTTTGTGCCAAACTTATTCGATTTGAAAATTATGGAAGCCACTGTGCTCTTGAAATCCTTCAGTGCAGCAGAACTTTTTGTAGCTTTCCCCAGAGCCGGGACTTCATACAATCCTGTCTCTGATCTCTGCAGGCAATTCCTTTTGACCTCTTGGTTTTCACTCTGGTATGCAATGTCAGCTGTGAGGCCTAGAGAGGTGTGTGCCTTTCTATTTGAATATATTTTAAAATGTAATTTATTCCTGTGATCAAAGCAAAATTTTCAGCATCATTACTCCAGTCTTCAGTGTTACATGATCCTTCAGAAATCATTCTAATATGCTGGATTGCTGTTAAAGTTTTTATTATTATCAATATTTAAAACAGTTGAGTACATTTTTTTTAGGATTTTCAACGATTTGAAGTTGAAGACGAAAATGAGATGGAAGTTTTTCGACATATCCTAATTGTATTGACCCAGATTACACAGACTACGCATGCGCGTTGCAGAATTGAGACAAGGCGAGCATTTGAGTTTAAAAAGTATATAAATTGTCAATTTGTATAGAAAATAACCAATCGTTTCACCAGATAAGACCCTTTCTCGACTGGGATCATTTAGAGTCCTTTGAAGCTGTGTTTAGCAGCATTTTGGAAGTTCAAACTTGGAGGCACCATACATATCCATTATATGGAGAGAAATCTTGAAATGTTTTCTTCAAAAAACATAATTTCTTTACGACTGAAGAAAGAAATATATGAACATCTTGAATGACAAGGGGGTGAGTATATTATTTTTAATTTTTTGTTCTGGAAGTGAACTAATTCTTTAAAGGACATGCTCCTTTTCACAAGATGTAATATAAGTCGCAGGTTTCCCCATAATGTTTGAAGAAGTTTGAGCTCAAAACACCCCACAGATCATTTATTATATCATTTTAAAAATGCCTATTTTGAGTGGAAGCAGAAACAGGCTGTTTTAGTGCATTTAGTGCCCTTCAAATGCAAATGAGCTGCTGCTTCCCACCCCTTTTCCAGAACAAGGCTGTGACATTTCAGCTTGTATGTCCAATCTCTGCCTAAAAACATCTGTTTGGTTTTGATTATAATGTATATCATGCTGAAATAATTAGTTTTAAAGCCATATCAGTTTAAATTTCTGATATACGGTTTTCTGGAGGCACACATCTGAAGCACATGAACAAAAAGCATCTGTCAGAGGTGTCAAGTAACGAAGTACAAATACTTTACCTTACTTAAAGGAGTAGTTCACTTTCAGAACTAAAATTTACAGATAATGTACTCATCCCTTTGTCATCCAAGATGTTCATGTCTTTCTTTCTTCAGTCGTAAGGAAATTATGTTTTTTCTCTCCATATAATGGACTTCTATGGTGCCCCAGAGTTTGAACTTCCAAAATGCAGTTTAAATGCAGCTTCAAAGGGCTCTAAATGATCCCAGCCAAGGAAAGAAGGGTCTTTTCTAGTGAAACGATCAGTTATTTTCTAAAAAAAAAAAAAAATTACAATTTATGTACTTTTTTTTACCTCAAATGCTTGTCTTGTCTAGCTCTGTGTGTACTCTGTGTAGAGATTAAAAAGTATTTAAATTCTAAATGTTTTTAGAAAATAACCAATCGTTTCGCTAGATAAGACCCTTCTTATCACATGTTAATGCTCAGTAGTACACATATATGGTTTTTTAATGTATTTGCATTGTACTAAAATGCGTTCATTTTCAATGGGCATATATGCAGCTGAAACAGGTAGCCTAGTGCATCCCAAATTTTTCAACAATAACATTTTAATATAACATTATAGTCATTATAGTACCAATTTTATTAGCATTTTCTCTGTTTTGCTGGTTTAAAAACAAAAGAGGAACAGATGGCTGTGTGATCTGGCTCTATGCCTTGACTTCATCAGGAAGCTGGCCTTCAGTTATAGCAGCCAAGGCATTGGTCACCATCCTCTCCACCATCCTCTGTGAGGTCTCCATGGTGTGGGTTCCTACATGGGGCAGGACGATGACATTTGGAAAGGACAGCAGGGGATGGTCCCTGTATGTAACCAAGAAGCAATTCATTTATACTACAGCAGTGATGAAGAAAACATTTAGGCTTGCATTTTTGCTATCCTACTTATAGTGACTTAAGAAAGTTTGATTTAAGCAAACCTGGGAAGTGGTTCGGGATACGTGACATCTAAAGCAGCAGCTCGTATCATTTTCTTCTGGAGAGCATCCACTAAAGCGTCCTGGTCCACTACCAAGCCTACGACAAGAAAAGCAGTTCTCAAGCAGGACTGCTACTCTTTAATTGGATTGCTTTGTTCCAGTCTGTTAAATTACCTCTGCAAATGTTGATAAGAGTGCTATTGGGTTTCATCATGGCAAACTCTTTGGCACCAATCAGTTTGTGCGTCTCAGGCGACAGATTGACCACCACCATGACGAAGTCTGACCTCTGTAACAGTTCCTTTAAGCTTGCACAATATGTGGCCCCAACTGCTCTCTCTTCACTCTCAGGCCTGAACATAGAAAACACTGTGAAATTCAATTTAGGCATTACATTTAGCCAATTCAACATGAAAAAGTCCTGACCGCATCCCATAAGGCCTTGTATAAAAACTTGATAATTAAATATTATCCCAATCACAGACTAAATATGTAACCTGGCTGAATGCCACACTGTAATTTCACTCTTTAGTTTGAAAGGGATAATTGCAATATTGACAATATTTGTTCCTAAATTAGCTCTGAGGGAAAAAACAGCAAAAAAGTAATATTGTGAATTTTTTTATCATTTAAAATATCCATTTTATATTAGAATAATTTTAAAATGTAATTTAAAAATAATTAATTTTTTTATTTGCAATTCGTCAAAAGTTTACATACACCTTGCAGAATCTGCAAAATTGTAATTATTTTATCAAAATAAGCAGGATCATACAAAATGCATGTTATTTTTTATTTAATACTGACCTGAATAAGATATTTCACATAAAATACATTTGTATATAGTTCACAGGAAAAAAATGATAGTTGACTTTATAGTTTACATTCACTTGATCCTAATACTGTGTTATTACCTGAATGTTTAGTGATAGTTGTTCATGAGTCCTTTGTTTGTCCTGAGCAGTTAAACTGTCTGCTGTTCTTCCGAAAAATCCTTCAGATCCCACAAATTCTTTGGTTTTTCAGCATTTTTGTGTATTTGAACCCTTTCCAACAATGACTGTACGATTTTTAAACCCATATTTTCACACTGAGGACAACTGAGGGACTCACATGCAACTATTACAGAAGGTTCAAACACTCACTGATGCTTCAGAAGGAAACACAATGCATTAAGAGCCAGGGGATGAAAACTTCTGAACAGAATCAAGATTTGTACATTTTCTTATTTTGCCTCAAGATAAAATTTTTGTTCATTTAGTACTGCCCTTCAGAAGCTACAGGATGTACTTACATGATTCCAAGAAGACAAAATAAGTTAAATTTACCCTGATCTTCAAATTCAAAAAGTTTTTACCCCCTGATTCGTTTTTATAAATTCAACTATTATGTTTCTCTTGTGGACTATATGTAAACATCTTTTATGTGAAACATCTTATTCAGGTCAGAACTAAATAAAAAAATAACATGCATTTTGTAAGATCCCTCTTATTTTGGTAAAATAATTACCATTTTGCAGATTCTGCCATGTGTATGTAAACCTTTGACCTCAACTGTACATTTAGCATTAGATTCTGTGATGAATAGAAAGTTCAAAAGAACAGGATTTGTTTAAAAGAGAAATCTTTCATAATCGTAATATATTTACTTTCACTTTTGATCAATTTAATGCATCTTTGCTGAATAAAAGTAAGTAAAAAAAAAGAAAAGAAAAGTAACTCATCGACCCCAAACGCTTGACCCGTAGTGACTTTTTCAAATATCACAGAAACTGATGGTTTACATATTATACAAACTGGTAGAACGTTCCTTAATGACAATGCAAATATTAAGTCAAAGTCCAAAAGATTCACCTTCGATTCCTATTGTGGTAAAGGATTTTCATCTCAAACCCTTGAGCTCTTTTGGCTATCTTGTACCCTATTCTACCCATCCCGATGATGCCCAGGGTGGCCCCGCTAACATCAGTACCCAGAGAGGACTCTGGATAATAATCAGATTCCCTGAACTTGGAAAAATTGTGCCCTGCAGAGAAAAAGAAGAAATTCACAATGGATTCAGTGAACAATATGATAAACCAGAAAGAAAGTATAGGAAACTGCAATTCTTACCATCAACAATCCTCCTTGCAGATGCCAACATCAAACTCATGCCAATATCTGCAGTGGCATTATCCACTATGCCAGGATTGTTGTAAACTTTGACTCCAAAGCTATTGATCAGAGGAATATCAAGGTGGTTTAATCCTACCCCACCATTAACAACAGCTTTGAGGTTAGGCAAAGACTCTAACAGTTTTTTGTCAACTTTAATACCGCTGGGACCCCACAGAAACACCGCCTGGATTTTGTCAGCGAAGTCTTCTTTCCTCTGTACAAACCTCTCATATGGGATTATAGTTAAGTGTTTCTCGATACAAGGTTCAAAACACTTGTAGATGCCTCTGGGTGCTCCAAGTGTGTTGGCTAATATGCATGGTTTTTCCATAACCTGTGAGAAGATTAGCCAGTGCTAGCGTTAATGAGAATTAATTTTGTAAACAAAGCAACAGGCTAACGCATTCGTCTTTAAACTTCCTATGAAATATCATTGTTTCTCACCATTTGTGTGACAGTCGATCGTAGTCTGGATGTTGCCTGAACAAGTCTGCTTGACATTTGCCAAGTGCAACACTGCAGCATATTTTATATTCCAGACGTGGTTAATCGAGAACCACTTAAGACCAAAGGTGGCTAACTTTAACTTTAACTATAACTATACAACCGCTCAAAAAATCAGGAGTTTGATGCTAGTTAGGCCTACTCGATAACCAGAAGGTGGCGTTAGAAGCTCATGAATAATATTAGTTGCTCATTTCTGTCACAAGATTGAGGATATAAGTAATTGTTTGATGGACATGTGCTTCGTGTTTTATACCTGATATTATTTCCAGAATTGATTTTCTGTCAACTGTATGAGTTCCTTTAATCACAAACACTTATACTCATACTTTGCTTTGACAACATCCTAGCATTGGTGTTTTGGTTTAGCTTATAGTTTTGTATGTTTCAGAATAGATTAATTTATAAACCCTCAATCCCTCACGTTCACAAATTCTTTGAATGCTATAGTTTTACAACACTACAACACTTAAATCTTGCTGATGAACCAACCACGTGAAGAGTGAATTTTCTAAAAAATTTGCAGAAATTTAAGGCCATAAATTAAAAATTGTAGGTTTTGATGACTCTGAGAGACATTTAATTAATTCCAATACTGTTAGAAGATGGCTATAAATGGCTGCAGCAAACATCTATCTTTGCTTTCATCTGTTAGAAAAGTCACAAATAGAGCTTCAGCAACTGAAATCAACAACCAAATAATTCTGTATAGCTACTGAAACTCTAGAAAGTACATGTTTTCATTTCCACTTTAAAGGACACTGAATGAATTTCTGAGTTATGATGTATTGTCTCAAAAACCAAGTGAATTATAATTTGTTCATTTACTGGATATTTCAGCATTGGCTACTCCACTGATGCCCCATGGATTCAAGCGGAACACCCCAAGTCCATCTGCTACAGTTGAAGGTATGCCACAATAAAGGTTCGCAACAACCACATTTGAGTGATAATGCACCACTCACACATTGTATATAGGGTCAGCATATTAGTTATTGATGGCAGTGAATAAATAATTCAAAGAACGTGGATAGTCATAATACCTCATAATACCAACTCTTCAAGTAAACAATGTGTAACTACAGCAGATCAATCTCTACCGACTTGAACTTGTGTCGTGCCTTTGTGTGAAAACTACTTCCTTGAGAGTCTGCTTAGTTTGGCAATCAACCAAAAATCTTTTCTGTTCTGCTGAGCACTTCTCTTCAAAGTCTAGTGCTTCACAATTAGCCTACATCTCTGACTCTGCCCCAGGGACAGGCATGTTTTAAAGTGATGAATTGATTCTCCTGCCAGCAGGGTGGCCCATTATAAGTGGTGAATTACAGCATTCAAACCCTATTTTTAAGAACAAAATGGGAGAAAATACCAGACAAGCTCTTGTTTTGCAGACTTTAACAGGCTCATGTGAGTTGACAAATTTAAGGATACTAATGTTCTTCTTTTTTAAACTCAATGGACAAGAAAATTTAAACAGCCTCATGAATTCCAGTGTATCCTACTAAATTCAGTCTCTGCTATCTCACTTCAAAAGTCTGGAAGTATGACATTTTGACATAAAAATGTTTTTCTCTAGTGATTCTTTGTACAGCAGTTTAATAATTTGTATCCCAAAACCATTACCAACTAATATCAATTTGCTTTTCCTGTCTTTGGCATTTACAACTCAAGCCAAAATCTCTGGCGTGATGAAATGGGCACTTGTGCTGTGATATGCCCCTGATACTTCTTGAGGTTATTTTTAACGCTGCTCCAATTAAAGAGGCCTATCTGCCCTCAGGCTCAGGCTGAATGATAACGTTCCTCCTAGTAGAAAGACAAAGAACAGACTTCAGCAAATCTTTAGCCACACAATCACAGGAGTATCCCATCTTGCATTTTTTTTTTCCGATGAAAAAAAAAAGATTTAACTAAGAAAATATCATTCAAACCAAAGAAACAATTAAGCGAATGACACTCATAACATTTCACACTGTAATGAGGAAAAATACTCCATCAGTTTTATCACCATATACCGGGATTGCTGATCAGGGTGTTTATTTTTAGAAATAATCCCTGGATTATCACAGAGAGGGGTTTGGTATAATCCTTAAAGACTCCTTGATTTCACCAACATTGGCATAGCACAATGCATTCTGGGCCTTAGGATTTCAAAACTAGTTATCATTTTATTTTATGCAATGTATAGGGGATCATGTATAGGTTTGCATGTGAGTTGTATTTTCTGTAGGATCATTATCCACATTTTTTATGCTATGAGTTATAAACAATTTGTAACACCAAACTGAGATTTCTTATTAACTAACTTCAATCTGACCTTTGCATTTTGACTCTTGAGCAAGATGCATGAAAGTGATTTTTCATTGTTTGTAAACCGGTGACAATGTTCTAATGCCATTTGTGACCCTGGACCACAAAACCAGTCATAAGGGTTCATTTGAGATTTATACATCATCTGAATAGATAAGCTTTCAATTGATGTATAAACTGTTTGAAAATCTGGAATCTGAGTGTGTAAAAAAATCAAAATTATGATAAAATCGGCTTTAAAGTTGTCTTAGCTATGCATATTACTAATCAAAAATTAAGCTTTGATATTTGATAATATACAAAATATCTTCATGGAACATGATCTTTACTCAGTAGTGATTTTTGGCATAAAAGAAAAATCGATCATTTTGACCCACACAATGTATTTTTGGCTATTGCTACACTGGTTTTGTGGTCCAGGGGCACATTTACGATAATCTGAATCACCCAAGCTTCATAACAACATGTAAAACCTCCACGAGTGTTTATTTTGTATACACATTGCACTTGTGGACTAAAAAAGCCCCATCTTTTTAGTGTTTTTTATGCATCTTTCTGCACCTCCTTACAATCAAAAAATAATACTTAATGGTAAGATTTATAATTCAGATGGTTAAAACAGGTTAATAGTCCAGATTCGTCCAATATTTGGCGACAGGCTTTTCAAATGTACCGCTAAACGTGCTGATGGTGAATGATAGGACGGAGCCTCCTATGAAAGACGCCACTAGGTCGCACTAACATCGGTGGCATTGAGTTCACACAATATGAGGGAGCACAGCGGCAGCCAAAACCCAACTCTAGATTTTTCAAATTGGTGTGTTTGACTGTTTTGCACCCGCATAATGTAACAATAAACGCTGCATTACAACCTACGCGAAGGGAAGCCAGACGCTGGCTTTTATTTTGACTGCAAGAATGTGGTGCGGGGAGCCCTGACAATACGCCGTTTAGCTTTCAAATGGAAGATTGGCTACTCCAGCTCATTTCAGTGGATATGTTGCCGTTGTTTTTCTTACACAGACACTGTCTAACCGCCATGGATCTTCGGATTTGGATTCTTTTACCTCTTTCGTCTGTTGAGCTGTGAAAAGAAGACAGGCTACGCCGATCGACCGGGATACAACATTCTCTCTACCTCGACATTTTGCTACCAGGGATTTAAATAATCACGTGCTACAACAACGGAAAGATTTTTTTTGTATAACCAGAATTAATGTGGCCGTCTGACCTTTAATGAATTCAATCTGGAGGGCAAAATGAGTAGGGAAAGACCGAAGAGAAATATCATTCAAAAGAAATTTGTAAGTGCAAATTTGACATTTAATCCGTTGCGTGACCATCGAATTCAGTGGCAGCTGCCTCTTAATTTGCATTAATCACATCGCCGTTGTCTCCCGTTTTAAGTTGTCATCAGGTTTGTGACAGAATTAGGTCAGATGTTATGAACGACCAGTCCATGAACCATCTTCTGTTTGAATTAGAGGTTAAGGACAGGCTGGCCGATCCGTATCTCGCTGTTGACCCAAATAATGCATTGGGCTTTTGAAGTGTACCTTGTTACGTTTCGCATTTCCGGTGTCTGTGACATGTTACGTTGATTTCCACTGTCAGTTTTGTCATATGGTAGCTCCAGTCGATGTAGACGACCGTCTAGCGTGGTCAGTTTGTGGTCGTGTGTGTGTTTGCGGTCATCTTTCTGTGAGTGTGTGTGTAGGTTGGTTTTTCAATGTCACAAGAACTTAGCTTGTCAAATCGTGGGCAGACGCTTGTATTGTGGTAAAGACTGAGGTAGCTAGTTTACAGCCTGTCTACGACCTCCCACTGGTTAGATGGAGTAAGCAGACTGACCTCTTTATTAAGCTATATATACATAAGATATATGCTAAAACCGTCCCTCCTACCTCTCCTGCTGTCACTTGATCAGATGTGTCTGTTTTACTCCATATTAAGTAATCGAGTCACGAATGATCAAACTCATCTTCTAGTGAGGTATTAGGGTTATTTTCTCTTGTTTGGCCCATCATCTAAATAACCCTAATCATTGACATTCAAAACAGACATATTATAGTTAACTAAAACAAAATCTGTAGTTATGTTAAATAAAATAAACGTTACCTGAAATAAAATGTTTATTTTCTATAAATAAATAGAAATAAAAATTCATAATATGTGACCCTTGACTACAAAACCAGTAATAAGGGTCTTTTTTTTGAGAATAAGCTTTCCATTGATGTATGGGTTGTTAGGATAGGACAATATTTGGCTGGGATTCAACTATTTGAAAATCTGGAATCTTAGGGTGCAAAGAAATCAAAATACTGAGAAAATAGCCATTAGTTATCCAAATTAAGTTCTTAGCAATGCATATTACTAATCAAAACTTGAGTTTTGATATATTTATTGTAGGAAATATCTTCATGGAACATGATACTTAAACATTATCCTAATGATTTTTTGGCATAAAAGAAAAATTGATCATTTTGACCCATACAATTAATTTTTAGCTGTTGCTAGAAATATACCCATTCTACTTAAATGGTTTTGTGGTCTAGGGTCACATGCATCATAATATAAATACTATTTTATTTTCAGCTAGTTGCCAAGGCAACATTTCTCATTTTCATTTAAGCTTAAGTTTATGTACTAAAACTGAAATAAAAATGAATCAAAACTGTATAGACATGTGAAAAGGACAGACAAACTCAACAAAAATAAAATGAAAACAAGAACGATTCAAAATATGAACTTAAATCAGTGTAAATTAAAAATCCCTGTATTTCATAGTAGTAAAATTAGTTTTTAAGAATAAATGTAGACTTCGAAGACCTATCACTTAAACTTGCATCTGCATCAGCGGTTGTCGACCTTTTACCTTCAAGGCCCCTTTTGTCTGACAATATCCGAAGGCCCTCCTCAATGCCTAAATGCTTGTCATTTTAATAATTTATATGAAATTACACTCAAAATTAAGAATACCTCATCCAGGTTTTTCCAAGATGATTGGGAACAGTTGAAACCAATTGGGAACCCTGGTTCTTCAAAGTAGAACAGCTGTTAAATGGTAAATTTAAAATAAGACATACCTTTATATGAGTTATTTCATCTCATTTTAATGTCATTTTGTCTTTGTAAATACTTTTAAGTCACCTTGAGGTCTCCTTGGAAGTTTGCTGCTGCCCCCTAGTGGGCCCTAGACCCCTAGTCGAGAACTACTAAACTACATCCAATTTCTGGGAAACATTACAATGCATCTTGAGTGGAAAAAAAGGCTCCAGGACAAAATGCAGACATACATTTCTAGATTTAAAAGCAGATTCCAGCAATAAAAAAAGAATGAAATGGAATAACAGCAAAGTATTCAAATTTATGATTTGTTAGTTGTTTAAGGTTTACAGTGTCATTCAGTCGCTGTCTGATGTCTTTGTTTACATTGTTTCTCTGATGTTTAATTGCCACATGGCTTGAAGTACAAGCTCTGAACATTAAGTTTGGTTGTATAGGACTGGGAACGATCCATTTAAAGATGATGGCTTCTTTGTATGGCGCTCTCTGCTTTGGCTTCAGTTGGTATTCGCTGTAATTCATTGCAATCCTGTGGATCAAATACAGCTGTCGCTTAGATGTTTAGATATGTGACAACACAAACCCAAACACACTCATAACACTTCATGCTGAAATCAATCAAAGTTTAACACGAAGGTAATTTTATGAATAAACCTCAGCTGTTTTTGAAGACGCGAGGCTATGAGTATGAATATAAATAGCACATTGTGCGTGTTGAGACTGAGAATGTTTTACATTCTTCCATCTCTCTTGCCAAACCGGATATGGTTGGTTATTAAATCAACAGAGGGATCAAGCGATTTCTGATTAGGACTGAATGAATCAGCAGCAAAGTTGATATGTCACTTTACATATAAACCAACCTGTTCACAGTAACTCCTGTGTTACAGTTGTGGTTATGCCGTGTGATCTCATTCTTTCTGTTTAAGAATATTACACAATGTCGTTCAGGATTAGGCGAGGTTACAGCACACGTTATTACTGAGGATTATTGTAACATTATTGAAGTGTAGTGTAAATGAACAGGCTGCCGAAATGAGGAGAGCTGTAAGAAATCGCGTTTCACGCTTTCTCCCAAGCACCATATGTGAAAACAAATCTATTTAATGTGACAACATCAGAGCAGAAGTTGGCAGATATATATCGCTCTGTGTTTACAGTGAGCACAGGCCCGCCGCACATGCCAGAGATGGCCATCTAAACTGGAAGCTCTTGTGTCCCACACATTTTCTTTGGCCTCAGCAGTCAGAGATATTTGATATATGTTTAGCTCCTTTAGATGCATCCTTGGCATCAGTTTGCTTCACACAGTAATAGAGAATTAAAGCCCATGCTACACTGACCCAGTTTAGGTAGTGCTACATTTGCAAACCCTAGAAAGACTAATTCATTCAAAAGAGTTCGCTTTACACATTTCCTTTTTTTAATCTATAAAACGTTAACTGTTATTGCAAATCTTGAATAACTGGTTTAGCGGGGTAGCTTATCTGATAAGATAATTGTAGGTTTAATCCTAAATAAGGGTGATGATAATCTATTTCGGTTAACTGTATTTTCATTTCTGATTTATTTCGTTCTCTTAAACTTTTGGTCCTCATCCCTCATTCCTAATGGACCTTCCTAATTGGTTTATATGTCTCAGTGCAGTTTGAGGGTTTTGGTTTGTGTTCGTATGATATATGATTGCTAATGTGGTTTGAAATATAGGGCCTGAGGAAACACTTGGTCACACTTTATATTACAGTGTATTTACATAAGTAAGTAATGAATAATACTAATGGACCACATGCACTTGCTGTGTAATTATTTTCTAGAGCTGACTGTTATTATATTAATTTTAGTAACGTGCTTATATGAGACACTGGCACTGTAAAATTAAGTGTTAAATAAGGTCAGATTGGTGCTATAACCTACCTGATCTCAATGACTAAAACATACCTTCACAAGACGTGAAATATGTACCAATAAATACATATCTCTGCGGTTTCCAACAAAAATGAACACTAGAGGTGGTAAAACAGCGAGTGCTTGTAATGGTATTCGTACACAGTTATGATTACAGCTCCATATGTTTCGCTTTCCGGTTTTGTGCTGAATTCTGACCCCGCCAGATTACTACCCCCCTAGTATTGGTAGGTTTAGGGTTAGGTGTGCGGGTGGGTTTCAATGAAAGGGTTAATAATTTGGCAATAAATCCTTGGGTATGAATTCCGTGAAAAACATGACTCACAATGAAAGAGCTGAAAGAAGAAAACAGATAAAAAAAACAAGCTAAAACAGCATGCTTGTAATGGCGTTTTTATGTCACATTCGCTTTTGTTCATACGTTTGTTATAGCGCCACTCAACGGTCGGGATGTAGCGATATCAAAATCTCACGATACGATAATATCACCACATGAAGTCCACAATCTGATATTTATGCAGAATTAAAAGAAAGACTAATTGCGATGAAAAAAATGACATTTTAGTACATTTTAAAGGTAAATTATTCTATTTAATGCACTTTGAGAGTTCAAAATTAAAAGCTCCAACCCATGTTCTTAACTTAAGTCAGAAAACAGTTTTTAAAGGGGACTAAGGCCGTGTTCACACTTGGCGTCTTTTTTGACAAGAAAAAGTTGACTAGGGCGTTTTTTTGGTTAAAAAAAAAAAAAAAGCTGGCAGCGTTCTGTTACAAAAAGCAGCCGAGTGCGTCTTTTGTTGCTATAACAACAGCTGCAACAGTAGCGTAGTGCTGTGTGGTGAAGAAATGTCGAGAAAGAGCCTCTTTGTGATGTATATTACGATAGAGTTGTTTACTCATATCATACAACTCCTTGTGCTCCGAAACTAGTACGATAAGTTTATCTACCGGCAACTTCTCCATTTTTTCTTGTTGTTTTTGTTGTTATGGAAACGATAGGTCCCGCTACTCGCTTGTCATTGGTCAGCTGTCAAAAAAGCGCTTGACGTAGGGCGTTTTCTTCAAAAAAGTTCAACTTTTTTCAACTTAAAAAGACGCTCTGAGCTGCAAAAAAAGACGGCGGCGGTGGCGTTTAAAAAAAGCGCTAGGGCTTTTTTGAAAAGACGGTTTACTCCATAGGATTAGAATGTAAAACAGACGCTGGCAGTTTGAAAAAGGACGGCAAGTGTGAACACGGCCTTAACCCTCTTTTTATTTGTGGTATACTGTCTCTACTGTCTAGTCTAAAATACATTCACACTGATGATTTAGGAAGCCAAACGAATAAAAGAAGGATATAATAATATTTTATATTATTGTTATTCCTATGACAGCAATAGCCATATTGTAGTACAATTGCACTGCTAAATAAATGAAAATGAATATTTCATAAGTAATTTATTTTTGCTTTACACTACAGTAGGGATATTACAGTACTTCTTTTCTTAACTTCTAAACTTGAAAGAGATATTTTGAATTTGGTCTGCAGTAACGTTACCCATTTAAAGGAGTAGTTCACTTTCAGAACAAGAATTTACAGATAATGTACTCACCGCCTTGTCATCCAAGATGTTCATGTCTTTCTTTCTTCAGTCATAAAGAAATTGTGTTTTTTGAGAAAAACATTTCAAGATTTCTCTCCATATAATGGACTTCTATGGTGCCCCCGAGTTTGAACTTCCAAAATACAGTTCAAATGCAGCTTCAAAGGACTCTAAATGATCCCAGCTGAGAAAGAAGGGTTTTATCTAGCGAAATGATCGGTTATTTTCAAAAAACATTTACAACTTATATACTTTTTAATCTCAAACACTCGAGCTAGACAAGGTGAGAATTTGAGGTTAAAAAGTATATAAATTGTATTTTTGTATTTTATTTATCATTTTGCTAGATAAGACCCTTTTTTCCTCGGCTGTGATCGTTTAGAGCCCTTTGAAGCTGCATCAAATATGTTACGTAATGTACATAGCGCTACATAGTTTGCATCTTATGAAAAAGTTCCCACAGGTATGTTTTTCATCATAAGATCAGGTTGGCTATAACAGTAACAAGCTATTCTTTTTAATAGTTAATTTTAACTGTTTTTTTAATTTTTCAGGTCATCAGTCATCAAAGCTCGATAAATATTGGTCACAGACACAGAGATTTACTTTCAATTTCACAAAGCTGATTACTCACTAAAAACTCCCACAGATCATGTTTTCAGGCAAATTTAAGTCTTATTTTGATGTAAGAACGTGGTTTTATCTAAGTGGGTTGTTTACTTTTTAAATTAGCCTTTCCATTAATGCCGTTATATTGTTCATTTAGACTGATTCGAATGCAGATCATGCATGAACACAAGAGCCGGGATTTATCGCGTGAACCAATCTACCATTCATTCTCAATTACCCCCCAGCAAACTCATGGCATGCTTTATCGAGTCTGTTCAAATTTAGTGGACTCATCATCTGTAAAACTTTTGATCTATCTCCAAGTATTTACTTATTGAACTGTAAAACTGAATTACGCCTTAGTCATAATCTAGAACTTGTGTTACATCTCAGTACTTATCTGGCGAGAAAATGTATACTGTTGTTGTGGTCTACTCCTCATGTTCCTTCGATTAATATGTGGCTGAATCAAATTGCTACTTTCCTACCGCTGGAAAAACTAACCTGTGACTTGCGTCAGAGGTCTGATGATTTCTGGCGTATCTGGTGTCCGCTCTGGGATTTTCTTGAGAATGTATATTGAATGTTTTCTTTAATTTTTTTTTTTATAAATCTTGTTTATTTATTTTTATTAATATTATTATTTTATTTATTTTTGTGTATGTGCTATTGCCCTTCACTGATTCTTTGAATACAAGCTGATGGATGGTTGTATATTCTGCTGTAAGACACCCATACCACTGTTTTGTGATTTTCAAATCATAAAAAAAAAAAAAATAATTAGTGGGCTCAGGGGAGATGAGAGAAACATGGACACTTTCTAATGTTATATTTTGTAATACGGGCACCATTTTATTTTTGTACTACAGATTTTTTTCTTATCCAGTATTTTGAGGCAACACTGCCTCCCTTACCTGAGGAAACACTCCTTATATATATATATATATATATATATATATATATATATGTACGTGTATGTGAAAACTTCATATGCAACATGAATCTTTTGAGCTGATAAATAAGCAAAAGCAAATGATTAATATCGCTTGTGCCTCGTTGCATTATATCTGTATAATTAAATTTTGTGTCTGTGTTACAACTCTCAAATAAAACAAAGGATGATGTAAAAACTGCAGGCAGCTTGTAATGGCTGCTTCATCTCTCCGTCTCAGACGTGTCCAGCTGTGCACTAATTGATGCAGTCATCCCAAACTCCAAGGAGACATATTGTATCAGAACGGGCTTGCTAAATTGGGTATAGTTATTGCTGTGATGTTATTATCAAGAGATGTTTTTGTTGAGAAATGTGTCTGGCTTTTATTGATTAAACAGCTTTTAATTTGCTTTCTTGAGAGATAATATTCTTAGATGTCATAAATAGCAATTAGGCTTCAGTAAAACTTAGATAAGCATGTTTTGCTGCATTTAGCGTATTCTGGCTTCTAGTATGTGTCTCAGTGTACTTCAAATACCAATACACTTAAAGCTAAGGGGATTCTGTTTGTTTGCAATTGCAAAGCATTCTTAGCTTAGCTTTGATAGCTTCACTTAATGTTCTCGAATGAAAGAAACACGTCTGTTGTCTCTTGAGACTTCACACTACTGTCATGCATCACTAAGTTTTAAATTTGTTTTATTCATCCAACTACAACAAGCATATTGTTTAATGCTGCTCATGTGTATATGGAAATAGAGGGAGAGGAAGGTGCATATGGTAAAGCATCCAGGTTTGCCACTGGCATTCTCCTGTTGTCATGGCAGGAGGAAGGATTGTCATTGGGTGGGTCTGTGCTTCCTTGGCTCCGTCTGCAGCAATCTGTCTTCACAGCTAGGTGAATGTGTAGAGTGTGCTGTCACTGGAAACAAAGTGTCCTTGATGAGCAAACCTATAGGATGTAGCGTTACAAACAGGCTTGTGGGAACTCCCCTGAGCATCGAGTCCTTTGTGTTTGTACAGTCAGCAAGGATTGTGTGCCACAGCGCTGAACCTGGGAGGACCAAAACATTTATTTACAATGCAAGCATAAAGATCAGCAGCTCTGCTTTATCTTTATGGGAGAATTTTATAGTGTGTTTTTTTTAATCATTTTTCATCAGGGCTGTATGTGCTTTAAAAAAGCAAAGATTTTTAGAGATGCAAATGCACACTTTTGAGGAAAGGTGTGTTTGTCATTCTGTGTTAGTAAATTTTCATAAAATGTCTGTGCAGTTTGTTGAAGCGTTCTTTATTCTGCACCCATGTTGAAATTCTGTCTGATAAAGATAAGTTGAGAGGAAAAAAGGATCCACTCCGTATGTAGATTTATTCCATCGAGGTAACAAAATAGTGGCAAAGAAATTGGTAAATCATTTTTTGGTTCAGCCCTTTATCAAAAAAATAGCTGATATTATTCATCTATACTACACTGTAAAAAAAGTTGTAAATAAAGCGTTATAAATTGGAGTATGTTTTAATAGAAAGTACTATTTTAGTCT
>NC_133369.1:29799019-29815759 GCF_049309525.1 Garra rufa
AAAAATTATTAGTTCACCTAAAAATAAAAATTCTGTCATTAATTACTCACTCTCATGTCATTTCAAACCTGTAAGACCTTTGTTCATCTTCAGAACACAAATTGAGATCTTTTTGATTTAATCCGAGAACCTTCTGACCCTTATTATCGAAGTCAGCTTCGATAAGTATTATCGAAGCTGATAAATAAAATTACTTTTGAACCAATGATGTCCCATGGACTATTGTAAAGGAGAAATTCACTTTCAAAACAAAAATGTACAGATTATGTACTCACCCCCTTGCCATCCAAGATGTTCATGTCTTCTTTCTTCAGTCGTAAAGATTTTTTTTTTTGATGAAAACATTTCAGGATTTCTCTCCATATAATGGACTTCTATGGTGCCCCTGAGTTTGAACTTCCAAAATGCAGTTTAAATGCAGCTTCAAAGAGCTCTAAAGGTCTTATCTATCGAAACGATTGGTTATTTTCTAAAGCAATTGACAATTTATATACTTTTTAACCTCAAATGTTCTTGTCTAACTCTGCGTCAGTTCTGTGTATTCTGGTTCAAGACAGTTAAATGGCATTTTCTCATTTGCTCCTCCAACTTCAAAATTGCTCTACATTGCTGCAAAAGTACCGACCCAGTGTTTACAAAGTGAATGTGCAAAGAAGATTATATAAAAAAAAGGTAAAACAGCAATGTAGGATGAAGTTCGACATACCCTAACTGTCTTGAACCGGACTACACAGAGTTCACCCAGAGCTAGACAAGACAAGCATTTCAGGTTAAAAAGTACACAAATTGTCTTTTTCTTTTCTTTTTTTTTTCTTTTTAGAAAATAACTGATCATTTCGCTAGACATTTCGCCCTTCTTCCTCGGCTGGTAACGTTTAAAGCCCTTTGAAGCTGCATTTAAACTCGTGGGCACCATAGAAGTCCACTGTATGGAGAGAAATCCTGAAATGCTTTCCTCAAAAAACGTAATTTCTTTACGGCTGAAGAAAGAAAGATCATGATGACAAGGGGGTGAGTACATTATCTGTAAATGTTTTATTCTGGAAGTGAACTACTCCTTTAATGATGTCCTTACTACCTTTCTGGGCCTTGAAAGTGTCAGTTGCATTGCTTTCTATGCAGGGTCAGAAAGCTCTTGGATCAAAAATATATTAATTTGTGTTCTGAAGATGAACAAAGGTCTTACTTGTTTGGAAAGAGTAATTTATGACAGAACTTTTATTTTTGGATGAACTATTCTTTTAAAGGAATACTCCACTTTTTTTGGAAATAGACTCATTCTCCAACTCCCCCCGAGTTAATAAGTTGAGTTTTACCGTTTTGAAATCCATTCAGCCGTTCTCCTGTTCTGGCGATATCACTTTTAGCATAGCTTAACATAGATCATTGAATCCTATTAGACCAATAGCATCGCGTTCAAAAATGACCAACGAGTTTCGATATTTGTCCTATTTAAAACTTGACTCTTCTGTAGTTATATCGTGTACTAAGACCGGTGGAAATGCAAAGCTTCAATTTTCTAGGCTGATAAGATTAGGAACTACACTCCCATTCCGGCGTAATAGTCAAGGAAGTTTGCTGCCGTAATATGGCTGAAGCAGGAGCAGTAATACCACGCAGCACATGTGCAAATGCTAAACTAGCTGGGAACTCATTTCTGATAATACTCCGCCTGCTTCAGCCATATTACGGCAGCAAACTTCCTTGACTATTACGCCGGAATGGGAGTGTAGTTCCTAATCTTATCAGCCTAGAAACTCGCAGCTTTGCATTTCCACCGGTCTTAGTACACGATATAACTACAGAAGAGTCAAGTTTTAAATAGGACAAATATCGAAACTCGTTGGTCATTTTTGAATGCGATGCTATTGGTCTAATAGGATTCAATGACTTATGCTAAGCTATGCTAAAAGTGATATCGCCAGAACAGGAGAACGGCTGAATGGATTTCAAAACGGTATAAATCAACTTATTAACTCGGGGGGAGTTGGAGAATGAGCCTATTTCCAAAAAAAGTGGAGTGTTCCTTTAACTCCTTTTAATGCACACAGCAACCCACTCAATTGCAATAATATATTACTATCCTTGCAAGTTAGTGCTAGATGAGGTCAAAAAATCTACCTATAAATTTAAAAATATAGATAGATATGCAAAATTCATTTCTAGTTCCATGTTGCTTTTTATGTTGTCACTGGAGTAGATGATTTGTCTTTGTGAATGTAGTGGATGTGTGACATTGAGGGATGTTGAAAAGCTTATTTGAGAAGCTTATACCAGTCATCATTTACAATCGATTGCCTGCTTGTGCCGTGCTGATAGGCCGGTTTTAACATCAGGTTTGTTGGCCCTGGGTAAATAATAGATCCGTTTTTTCCTTTCATGCCAGCTTGCTTTTGTTAGCATTAGTAGTAAGTCAGCTGTGTGTGTGTGAGTGGCCAGTGACTGGTCTGAGACAGATGGGTAGCAAGGTCAGATTTGATATGTTGGCAGGCTGGCCCACAGCCCGTCTGCTCCTGCCGCCCTGTTTAAATTTGATCTGTGCGAAGCAGACCCAACTATCGTTGGCTCAATCAGTGTCTGTGCAAAACTTTAGGTAAAGATGAAAGCTTTTCCAATCATTTCCCTGATTATAACGTAAGTTGCTTTTGGATTCAAGCTGTTGAAATCCATAAGGGAGCAATTTACTCATTAAAGCCATCGTGTTTAATAAAAGCCATTTGACAAGTTATCTGTATGCAAATCAAACCCACACACTAGAATTAAACAAGCTTCAGCCTGCAGCCTATTATTCTGCCATTATTGCTCTGAGTTTGTTCTCTGTTGTTTGTTTTTTGCTCTTTGTTGCTGTTACTTGATCTTTGGATTATAGACTCCAAATGTAAACATGTAAAAAGTCCTGAATTCAACCGATATATGTCACTAGCATAAAAGATCTGCATTGTGCTTATGGTGACAGACTTATCCTCATGACTTCAGACACAATACACCTTTATCAATAATTGACAGGGTTGCTGGCAATGTAATAAAAACCAGCGCACGTGTGGTGAGAGATGCTGGTGTAATTGTAAGAGCTGCTCCGAGCTACATGCACAAATAGCAAACTGATGTGGTTAAAAGGCAGATGCATATGAGGCCGTTATCACAGAGGAACTGGTTATGACAGTTAAATGAGCAACATGAATCTTGTGTTTAATTGATTTAGGAGACACTGGGCTCATGTGCTATCTGCGATTAGTGTATTGATGAGATCTTACCCTAAATGGAAAGATTTATCCTGTACATTAGTTCATGGTGTGTATTATTGGGACAAACAGGTTTGTTTAGTGATAGAGGTGTGACATCGTTGCTTTTCTTTGTGTGTGTCAGTCCGTCTTAATCATATAATAGACCAGGATATTCTAGAATCATTTACTCAAAGGGATAGTTCTGCCAAAAATGAAAATACCAAATGATTTACTCACCCTCAAGCCATCCCAGGTGTATATGACTTCTGCTTTCAAATGAATACAAATGGAGTTGTATTAAAATTTCTTGGCTCTTCCCAGCTTTATAATGGCTGTTGAGATTTTAAAGCCCAATAAAGTGCATCCATCCATCATAACAAAGAGCACCACACAGCTCCAAGAGGTTAAAGGTTGTATCAGCGATTTCTTGCCTGAAACATAAAGTGTCAAATTCAGCTGACCTTTCATCACGATCCGCTCGCTGCCTGCCCCATAAATTGTCTGTGAAAAAACCGCGTCTCTCTGGTCAGCCTAGGGTCCGAGATATGCCAAAAAAACAATCGGCACTACCAACCTTTCCACACATAAACAAACAGTGTTCCAACCAATCAGCGTCAGGGGTTTAGTGTTGTGGACTTTCCTACTGGTGCTGGGATGTGAGGGAGGCGGAGCGAAAGTCCACAACACCAAACCCCTGACGCTGATTGGTTGGAACACTGTTTGTTTATGTGTGGAATGGTTGGTAGTGCCGATTGTTTTTTTGGCATATCTCGGACCCTAGGCTGACCAGAGAGACGCGTTTTTTTCACAGACAATTTATGGGGCAGGCAGCGAACGGATCGTGATGAAAGGTCAGCTGAATTTGACACTTTATGTTTCAGGCTAGAAATCGCTGATACAACCTTTAATAAAGGCCTTCGGAAGTGAATTGATGCGTATATGTATGAAAAATATTCATATTCATCACTGGAACGCTACTCTCTCATGAACGTGCATGTGAAAATTAGCAGAAGCAAGAGATTTTAAAGATTTATTCACTTTAGAAGGCCTTTATTAACCCCCAGAGCTGTGTAGAGCACTTTTCATGTTGGATGGATGCACTTCATTGGACTTGTATTGGACTATTGAATCTCAGCAGCCATTCACTGCCATTATAAAGCTTGAAAGAGCCAGGACATTTTTTATATATAACTCTGATTGTATTCGCCTGAAAGAAGAAAGTCACAGACACTTAGACTGGCTTGAAACTGAGTAAGGTTTCACTTTTGGGTGATCTCTTCAGTTGTCAATTTCCATGCGTCAAACAAGCAAATTGCATTTGGAATTGGCAGCAGACCTTGTGCTGGCATAAAATCAGTGAATTTGGACATAAATCCAGATTGCTTGAGTAATGCACAAGCTTTATGCTTCAAATCTAGTGTGATATTGACCCCGTTTATCAATCTTATGATTGAAGGAGAATCACAGTTTAAAACCTAGTAAGAGTGATGACATTCATAATCATATTTATGTATATATTGTGTATTTTATCTGATATTGTTCAAAAGTTTTTGTGAAAGAAATGAACACTTTTATTCAGCAAGAATGCACAGAATTGGTCAAAAGTGACAGTAAAGACTTTTACATTGTTACAAAAGATTTCTTTTTCAAATAAATGCCATTCTTAATATGTGACCCTGGACCACAAAACTTAGATTTATATGTTATCTGAAATAAATAATAATAAATAAGCTTCCCATTGATGTATTGTTTGTTAGGATAGGACAATATTTGGCAAAAAAAAAATCAAAATATTGAGAAAATTGCCTTTAAATTTGTCCTTTAAAGTTCTTAGCAATGCATATTACTAATCAAAAATTAAGTTTTGATATATTTATGGTAGAAAATTTACGAAATATCTTCATGGAACATGAGCTTTACTTATAAAAGAAAAATGGATCATTTACAGTGTATTGTTGGCTACTTCTACAAATATAACTGAGCTACTTGTGACTGGTTTTGTGGTCCAGGGTCACATATAATACAATTGCAATAAATTTTTACAATACTACTGTTTTCCCTGACCTAATAAATTAGTGAGCATAAGGGACTTATTTTATTTAAAAAAAAAAAACCTTACTAACCCCAAACTTTTTCAACAGTAATGTGTGTGTGTGTAGCCTTTATATTAGTCCTGTCAATTGATTATAAACATTTAACTTATGAATTACTATTTTAATCATAAATATATATTCACATTGAACCTAATGTAGAAACAACATAAAGACTGTATATTTTAAATATCTGTTAAATGGCATTTTTTCACAAAATAATATTAATAAAAATGAGTTTTGCCAATTACAACATTAATACTGATCCTTTTGTGAAATAGATCTGTTAAAATCATTTTCTGGGCATAAAATGAGTAATTATAGCCATTAATTTTTAATAGATATTATCATGATGATTTTTTTTTGTGTTTGCTTTATCAAATCTGGTATTTTGTCAGCAATACCCTGTCTGTGGGCTTTTTTTATTACTCTGAGTATAAGTGATGGCGATGCACTATTGCCAGTAATAAATAAAAAATAAACCAGAATTTGTTCAAATCTTTTGTGAATAAGATGACATTAAAAAATTGCTAACCTTAAACTACAACTTTGAACTTTATTAACTTTCTAAAGTGTCAAATTAAGTAAAGAAGACGAGTCCAAAGACATGTATAATTGGTGTATTTGGCAACATCTCACAACTCTCTCAAGCCTCGTTCACTCCACCAGCGTCTTGCAGTGATCATTTTCATACCACAACATTGCAAACTGTCTAAACTAATTTATACATACAGAGACTCATATGAAGAGTTTTAAACAGAAAAATTTACCTCATAGCTGACTGTGGCATGAGTAGCTTATTGTTTGTGCAGTGTTTATAGATGAGAACTACAGATGAGATTTTGGGGGTTCCGTATTGTAAAAGAAGCATTTCCTTTTCTCTCTAGCATTCTATTGATAGTGGCTTCCACTTTCTAGTGGCTCTTTTTGTGGGACCCCACTTGCATAATCTCATAAATAATACAGCTTGGCTCATGCTCGTGAAATGTCATATCGTTTTGAGTTCACCCTGACAGGGACTTTCACATGACCGCCACAATAGACCTGTGGAAGACGGTTTCCATGGCGACTAGAAGTTCCCTAGAGAGGGCCACTTTCTTCGTGTGCCATGGGGAGGCCCTAAGCTGGGGTCAAGCACTTCACATCGTCCTAATCATCTCAAGTATTTCACATCGCCGTCACTGGGGGGAGGGCAGCATGCATTCTTGCTCTCAGGATCAGTTTGCTAAAATAAGGCAGATTTGTAGTGATAACAATATATCACGTATGTACAATATCAAATCTGGTTTCATGGAAGCGTGACAATCCTCTGTGGCTTCTGGCATCTAATGCTGTAAAACTGCTTTCAGAGGACTGACCAGAGGTGGGTAGTAACGAATTACATTTACTTCGTTACATTTACTTGAGTAAATTTTTTGGGTAACTAGTACTTTTAGAGTATATTTAAAGGTAGGTACTTTTACTCTTACTCAAGTACATTTATAGTGAAAAAACGTTACTTTTACTCCGCTACATTTGATGGCGTTCCTCCGTTACTGTCCTCAGAAACGTGTCACATTTCATGTCTGATAAAACTGTGTTAATGCTGCTTTGTATACAGCTGTTACTATGGAAACCGTGATATTTCAGCTCTCCTAAAGCGCCCCCTGGTGACAGAGAATTAATTTTTCATTTCCAATACATTTTTTTCAGCTGTTTATGGTCAAATGATTGCAATTATCGACCCATGTTTTATGCAGCAAACACAGAGTTGTAAATGTAAAAAGTTAAGGTGCCTTCTAAAAATCTAAACGAGTACAGTAATATTTATGTTTTAAATAAATATAATAAATTATATACTCAATTCATCCCTTTTAATGTTATAAAGGATGAAATGCCATAGTGTAACATATTTTGTTTTTGTGTGAAACTGTATCTGAATATTAAATCATGCCATTTTATGGCTTAATATTCTACTTTACATTGTCCAATCCCATTACTGTTTATTTTACTTTTGCAGATCTTAAAAATGGTTATGAATTGCTTTAAATTCATATTTAAAAATTCTGCAGATACACTAAATGAAATAAATATAATGAAATAAAATGACTTCCTTGATATTTGTTTATTTGTGTATTAAAAACATTTTTGATTAGACTCCTATCTGATTTTTTAAATTAATTTTCGGGCTACCAAAATCTGAAGAGTACCTGTGTGTGGAAGCTTTCAGTTTGAAATTCGGGGTTTTCACTTCGTATCATTCAGATCAGAAGTAACTAGTAACCAGCTACTTGAGTACTTTTTCCATCGGATACTGTGGCCGGGCGGAGAACAGCACGACAGGACAAAAGACTTTGGTGAGCCCCGGAGGGTGAGTTTATTAAATAAAAAGGTGAGAGTGTACGGGTGAGTATGCAGTCGGCGTCGTGGGTGCTCGGTGTGGGTGCTCTTCTCCTTCAAAGGTGCTCCTCGTGAACCGTGGTCAGTGAGGGACGAGTGCAGGAAGTGCGGTCGTCCCAGGGGAAGTGGATCCAAGCAGCGGGAAGCCAATCGTCACGGCGAATCTGTGAGGTAAGCAATAGAGAGAGCATGTAAGTGCCGAGCTTCAATGGAGATCGTTCTCACTTGTCTGTCCTGAGCAGTCTGTTTATAAAGGGTGGTTTCCGGTGACGATTGGCTCGGTGCTGATGGATCCCAGGTGTCGGTCGTGTGTTGCCAGGGCGACGCTGATCACAGCTCGGGACTCCCGCCACACTCCCCCCCCCAAGCGACGTCCTGGTCCTGGAGGCTGAGACAGAAAGAGGGGAGACAGGGGGTGGGTGGGGAGTGACCCCTGACAGACCTGAAAATGCTGCCCAGGACCGAGAGAGCCCGTCGGCGTTGTTGTTGCTGGAGCCAGGGCGATGGCGCACATCGAAGTGGAAGTCCTGGAGTGAGAGGAACCACCTCGTAACCCGGGCGTTCGTGTCCTTGGCCCGGGCCATCCACTGCAGAGGGGCGTGATCTGTAAGGAGAGTAAAGTGACGACCCAACAGATAATACCTCAACTCCAGGACTGCCCACTTGATGGCGAGAGCTTCCTTCTCGACAGCTGCGTAGTTTCTCTCGGCCTTGGACAGCTTCCGGCTGATGTAGACGACCGGATGCTCCTCTCCCTCCTGGATCTGGGAGAGCACGGCCCCCAGTCCCGTGTCTGAAGCATCGGTCTGGAGCAGGAAGGGACAGTTGAAGTCCGGGGCGCGCAGAACGGGTTCGGTGGTTAGGGCCCGCTTGATGCGCTCAAAGGCCCTTTCGGCATCCTCGCTCCAGTGAACCCGTTCTGGCAGTCCCTTCCTGGTCAGGTCCGTCAGAGGGGCCGCTATAGAGGAAAACTGGGGGATGAAGCACCGATAGTATCCCGCCAACCCCAAGAAGGCACGTACCTGGGTCTTGCTGAGGGGTCTCGGAGCGTCCAAGATTGCCTTCACCTTGTTTTCCTGGGGCTTAATGAGTCCTCTTCCTACGGTGAAACCCAGGTACCGTGCCTCGTTCATCGCTAGGTGGCACTTGCGGGGGTTGGCGGTTAGGCCCGCCCGACGTAGCTCGGACAGCACCCTGCGGAGTCGCTCTAAATGGTCCTCCCATGCCTCCGAGTGGATCACCACGTCGTCCAAGTAGGCCGCTGCGTAGGTTTGGTGGGGACGGAGGATAACATCCATCAAGCGTTGAAATGTCGCTGGGGCTCCGTGCAGGCCGAAGGGAAGGGTCCGGTACTGCCAGTGCCCGGAGGGGGTTGAGAAGGCGGTCTTGGGCCTGGCTTCCGGCGAGAGGGGGACTTGCCAATACCCCTTCGTGAGGTCCAGCGTGGTGACGTACCGGGCCCTTCCCAGACGTTCCAACAGCTCGTCCACTCGGGGCATGGGGTAGCTGTCGAAGTCCGAGATCTCATTTAGGCGCCGGTAGTCATTGCAGAACCGCAGGGTGCCGTCCGGTTTTGGGACCAGGACTATCGGGCTGGACCATGGGCTCCGTGATGGTTCGATGACCCCCAGTTTCAGCATCTTTTGGATCTCCTCCTCTATAGCGTGCCGGCGGGACTCAGGGACTCTGTAGGGCCGTTGCCGGACGATGACGCCGGGAGGAGTGCGGATGTCGTGCTGGAGGACATTAGTCTGGCCGGGGGTGTCGGAGAAGACATCCTGGAACTGACCGACCAGGTGCCGCAGCTCCGCCTTCTGGGCGGCGGAGAGGTTGGGGTTGGTGTCGACAACCGCGGGCTCTTGGATGGTGAGAGCGGCCACCTGGTCCTGGTCCCCGACCCATTTCTTCAGCAGATTAATATGGTAAAGCTGGACCGGTTGTCTGCGGCCGGGCCGCCTTACCCTATAGTTGACTGGGCCGACTCGTTCTTCCACAGTGTAGGGGCCCTGCCACTGGGCCAGGAACTTGCAGGCGGTATTGGGGACCAGGACCATCACTCTATCCCCTGGCTGGAATTCCCGCGGTTGAGCCGCCCGGTTGTAAAGGTGTTGCTGGGCTTGCTGGGATTTCACCAGGTGCTCCCGGACTAACGGCATGACCCGGTCGATCTTTTCCCGCATGTCCCGGACGTGTTCCACGACGGTCCGGTAGGCTGCCGGCTGCTGCTCCCAGGCCTCTCGGGCCACGTCGAGAAGGCCTCTTGGTTGCCGCCCGAAGAGGAGCTCGAACGGGGTAAAACCGGTGGATGCCTGGGGGACCTCTCGGATGCCGAACAGTACGTAAGGGAGGAGGAGGTCCCAGTCCTTCCTGTCCTCGGCCGTTACTCTCCGCAGCATCTGCTTGAGCGTCTGATTAAACCTCTCGACGAGCCCGTCGGTCTGAGGGTGGTAGACTGAGGTTCTTATTTGTCTCACTTTCAGCAGCCGGCAGAGGTCAGCCATTAGCCGGGACATGAATGGGGTTCCCTGGTCGGTCAGGATCTCCGTTGGCAGGCCCACCCGGCTGAAGAGCAGGAACAGCTCCCGAGCGATGGTTTTGGCGGTGGCCTTCCTAAGGGGGACTGCTTCAGGGTACCGGGTGGCGTAGTCCAGAATCACCAGGATGTGCTCGTGGCCCCGGCCAGACTTCGGCAACGGCCCTATGAGGTCCATCCCGATCCGCTCAAAGGGCACCCCGATGATGGGTAACGGAATGAGTGGGCTGGGGGGAGGTTTCCGGGGCGACGTCCGTTGACATCTGGGACATGCCTGGCAGAACCTCTTCACCTCGGCTTCTAGGCCGGGCCAGTGGAACCTGTCGCGGATGCGCTGAATCGTGTTCTGGGCCCCGAGGTGGCCCGCCATGGGGTGCGCATGGGCTAACTCGATCACTGTTTCTGTTTTCCCTTTTGGCACGACCAGAAGATGTTTGACCTCCCCCCGCCGCTCGGCGACACAGTACAGCAGACCGTTCCGGACGATGAAGTGTGGGAGAGGGTGAGGAGCCGGTAGTACCTCCTGGTCCTCAAGGAGGCGTACCTGTCGCCAGCAGTGTTTCAAGCGGTCGTCCTCCTTTTGGGCCTTTCCGAAATTTCCTCCTCCGGTGACCTGCTGAAACACATCGTGGAAGAGGTTAGTATTTCTGGGGGCGGACTCACCGTCTCTCCCACTGTCCGACGTCATCAGGGTGGCGTGGCTCTCCGACCCCCGCGACTGTTGACGGCGTGGGCGCCGACGCTGGCGAGCAGGCTGTGTGGCAGTGGCGAGAGCGGCTTCCAACCCCGGCCAGTCCCGTCCAAGCAGCAGGGGCACGGGGAGATCCTTCAGGATTCCAACCTCCAGGGTCCAGGTGTCTCCGCCTTTATGAAAGGTAAGTATATTAGTGGGTACCTGTCGTGTGTCGCCATGGACACAAGTGAGGGGCATCATTGACTTGGAGTGTGGCCGGGGGGCGAGCGTAGTGGGTCTCGCGAGCGAAACGGCGCTGCCGGAGTCCAGCAGAGCCTGGTATTGGCGGCCATGGATCTTCACCGGGGTCGTGGGAGCCCCTCTGGGGGCTCTCTGGTGCAGCACACAGCCTGCCATCCAAGCCTTGATGGGTGGTGAGGCGGGTTCGGTGGGCATCGGCTCGTCGCGGGGGCTGGAGGGTCTGTGTACTGGCCGCGGGGTGCCCTCTGGCGGTCGTCGCTCCTGGTTCACCCTCCGGGGGAAAGGCGGCGCTCTCTCCCCAGCGTCCCGGTAGGTAGCGTCCGCCAGTTCCACAGCCTCAATCAGATCCGCGATGGTTTTGGGTCCCCTCATCCCGGCCGCCTGCCTCATCGAGCGGGGGAGCGCTCTCAGCATGCGGTCGACTACTACCCTTTCCACAACTTGAGAAGGGGACGGCGAATTTTCTAAGAGCCAATGTTCGGCCAACCGCATCAGACCGGCCGCTTGAGTACGCACTGGCAACCGTGCTTTAAATTCCCAATCATGAAACCGCTGCGCAGCGGCGGTCGCTGAGAGTCCCAGACGACCTAAAATTTCTCTTTTTAACTCATTATAATTATTTTGTGAGGACGCCGGTAAAGAAAAATATGCCCGTTGGGCTTCACCTGACAGCAACGGTGCCAGTGCAGTAGCCCAACTACCTCTCGCCCAACCTTCTGTGTGAGCTACGGTCTCAAACATTTTGAGATAGGCCTCAATATCATCATCTGCGGTTAACTTGGGTAATAGTCGAGCCGCAGTGACGCGTGGGTCGGGAAGAGGGACGTTCTGAGCCGCTGGAAGGCGCATTTCTGACAGATATCCTTGGATTTGGCCATGTTGTTCAGTCAGCAGCTCAAAACATTGTTGTTGGCGGACGCTAACCTCCGTCAGCTGTTTTACCAATTCCTCCATGCCGCTGGGGAGGCGCTCGCCTGAAAAAAAGAAACCGGAAGTTAGTGGTGTAGCAAGATGGCGACGTAAACAAAGGGCTGTCTTCCTCGCGGCTGTTCTCGCCCGTGATCTTGCCCGCATTCTCCACCACCTTGTGGCCGGGCGGAGAACAGCACGACAGGACAAAAGACTTTGGTGAGCCCCGGAGGGTGAGTTTATTAAATAAAAAGGTGAGAGTGTACGGGTGAGTATGCAGTCGGCGTCGTGGGTGCTCGGTGTGGGTGCTCTTCTCCTTCAAAGGTGCTCCTCGTGAACCGTGGTCAGTGAGGGACGAGTGCAGGAAGTGCGGTCGTCCCAGGGGAAGTGGATCCAAGCAGCGGGAAGCCAATCGTCACGGCGAATCTGTGAGGTAAGCAATAGAGAGAGCATGTAAGTGCCGAGCTTCAATGGAGATCGTTCTCACTTGTCTGTCCTGAGCAGTCTGTTTATAAAGGGTGGTTTCCGGTGACGATTGGCTCGGTGCTGATGGATCCCAGGTGTCGGTCGTGTGTTGCCAGGGCGACGCTGATCACAGCTCGGGACTCCCGCCACAATACTTTTTCACTCTTACTCAAGTAACTATTAAGATTGTTACTTTTACTCTTACTTGAGTAAATATTTCCATAAGTACTTGTACTTTTACTTGAGTACAGATTTTGGGTACTCTACCCACCTCTGGGACTGACTCATTCATTTTAACATAGGAAATTGGATGAATGTGAGTCGTTTACAGGGTTACATCACTTTTCTTGTCTTTTGTTCACCGTATTATTTATGTGAACTAGCCTGTTTGGTGAGCAATTTAGTGACAGTGCAACACTAGGACATGATTAAGACCAAGCTTAGTTGTTACGCCATTTTTGGTGATTCATTGTGACAGTCTAAAGCAACTGACTGTTATACTAAAGACATTTACCAGTTTATAAGAGATCATGTTACTGAATGAAAGACTTGTTTTGAGGCTTTGTGAAAAAAGTGAGGTCATTCTGCTACCTAGTTTGAAAGATGTCTTACTACAGCACATTAGGTAATCTATGGGGAACAAATGTTATACTAACACTGAGAGCATTTATTGTGATTGCTTTTGGAGCATTCAGTAATAAAAGGCTTTCTGACACGTGCTGGGACGGAGAAACCGCAGCCAACTGCACTATTTATAACACGGTCCTCTGTCTGTATAGCTGTGGTTTTACGTAAAAGAATACATTTTTTTCCTCATCCACTCTCAGTGTTTGTCATTTCATCTATTAGACTATTGTTTAACTAATTAACCCAAAACGGTTTATTTAGAGAACGCATTTTTCTTGTGAGGTCACATCTGTTTCTTTTTTAGAGCTCTAAAATATTTTTCTCTCCTTCTGCAGGATGATAACGATGGGATCCCATGGTCGGAAGAGAGAGTGGTCCGCCGGGTGCTGTACCTCTCGCTTAAGGAATTTAAGACGGCTCAGAAGAGCAAAGTGGAGAATGGCACTGGAATAGTTAATGGTGAGTATACATCTTTTCTAGTGCAGTGCTTTCAGTGATCTCGACTACAGAAAGATGCTGACCTTTAGAACAGCTGCAGCAAAGATCTCCCTTCTGTGACCCTCAACATCTGACGCTACTGCCATTCTGAACCCCTTTAGAGATGATATGCTGAGAATATTATAACAGCGGGGCTAGTATGAGTTTTAAGATGTCACTATTATGGCACTGAGACTGAGCTCATGAATATTCATTAACTTCATGCTAACATGGCCAGGTAATCTTCTAGCACATCCAGGCATATTAGCTAATTAATATTGATAAGCCAAGTCTTCACCTTGGTTCTATTTATGAATTCATATCCTGTACTATGCTGTTTTGGCATTGCCAAAACCAGTTTTCTGAGATATTTTTACAATACATTGTAATTTTAAAGGGGAAATTCTGTCATGAATTACTCACCCTCATGTCGTTCCAAACCCGTAAGGGTTTGAAAAACAAATTAAGATATTTTTAATAAAATCCAAGAGCTTTCTGACCCTGCATAGACAGCAATGCAAATGACACATTCAAGTAGGGCTGTGCAATTAATCTTAATTCGGTTTCAAATTCGATTTCTGCTTCAAACGATCATGAAAACGCAGTAATCCAGATTAAACTATTATTGCTCCCCATTCCGCCCTCTTACCAGTGGTGCGCTTTTGCTCCTCCATAAAAGCATAATTTCACATGTAAATCAACAAAATAATGTATTGTGACTTTTATAAAACGGGACGTGCTTGATTTATTCATGTTTCTTTGATGTTGTGTTTTTAATAGTGCATAAGAAAACTTGTGCTGTTCTTTGTATGCGCTCAAAGACGGAGCTGAACATGTGAAGTTATCTTTTAGCTCAAGGTGCGTGCATAAATGGTTAAATACACACAAAAATATTTGAGGTGCTTGGTGATTATTCATGTAAACCCTTGTCTAGGGCTGGGCGATATGGCTGAAAACTATATCACGATATCAGTGTTTCATATCGGTCGATAACGATAATTATTGATATTTTTATGACCCATTTAAAACAAGGACCAGGAGAAAAATATATTACACTCAAGCATTTTTATTTTAAACTTAACCTGCCTCTGATCATAATCCCCTCAGTTATTAAGACAGAAATGTCAACAACCATGGAAAACTCAAATAATTAAAATGTAAACATAAGTCTAAAGTCACAATATACACTTAATTATCTCTTAATCCTCAATTCAAACCCCATTCATTGTCGATGAAGTGAATGGTCAAGCTAATGTATGGCCCAGAAGTACGGCTTGACCACAGGTCAGAGGTTGTTGCAAAGTACTTGGCTGATAATATTTATTTCTGCACAGATTGCTGGTTGCCAGTAGCCAAAATTACTTCTTTCCCGGTACTTTAGCCTATACTTTGTGTAATAACAAAAATATTTATTTAAGTGAAAAAAATAAGTCCAAAACTTTCAACATTTTGAACAATCTTTTTTTTTTTCAGAAATTCTTGTTTAAATTTTTCTGATAATCAAATGAAAGCAAAATCACTGATTTATTTTTAAAAATAAAAATAAACGGAGCTTTACTGTTAAAATTAATACATAGAAGAAAAATTATATTCAGTTAAAAAAAGGTTTAATAATAATAGTATTTTTTCAACAATTAAGTGGTGACTCTTTATTTTATTTTTTATCATATATATATTGTTTTATGTAAATTATTTAAATGTGAACATAAAGGCCTGGTTTCACAGACAGGGCTTAGACTAAGCCAGGATTAGGTCATAGTTCAATTAGGACATTTATGTAATTTTTACAAACATGCTTAGAAAAAAAACATTAGTGGTGTGCATCTTAAAACAAAAAAAGACACTGATATATTTTAAGATCAGTCAGTGCAAGTTTATTTCAGTTGAAACAGCTCAGACTTACATTTTAGTCTAGGACTAGGCTTAAGCCCTGTCTGTGAAACCGGGGGATAAACACCTACATTATACTGTACAAAGTAATACAAGACTAATATTGTTCTGTTACATGTTAAACCGTACTTTTATTTTGACAGGTTGCCGTGAAGTTTCAGTGTGTAATACAGTATGAATGATGCTAGTTTCACTAATGAAACGGTAAAATTGACAAAAAGTGACACTCACAGCAGCTTTGGAGATGTATTTATTGGAGTTTGTCTGTTCATGTGAGATGCAAAGGCCAAACATTAGCGGGAGCGTCACGTGTGCAGTATGCGTGTAGTGAAAATAAAACGCGTCTCCTCCATTCATACATATAGAGGCAAACGGAACATGCAGGATTCATATTGAAACGGTCTTTTGCATTTCAGTTTTCACAGACACTAGTCCATATCGCGATCTGAATTAATTAACAGACCAACTTTTGATTTATTGGTCCAAAAATCGACGAATTCCGCGGCATTCCGCCCTATAGTAAAGTCCGTTTTTATGAATGGAGTCCGCGATCCCGTCTGTGAGGAGACATCGTAAACGCGCGATCATGTAGAGACAGAAATCACATGCCGTCGTGTAAATAAGATAAATAACATAAGGCTATTTAGTTTGTTTAATACAACAACGTGGACCCGTTCTGTAGGAAAGATAACCTTAACTTCTATTGTGATCTGGCGCTATGAACTGAACGTTAAAGGGGGGCTGGGCGGGCCGACGAAGAATATAAAATATCGAACGTTTTATCGAACACATTTTTTATTGATATCGATCTCTTGTCTATCGCGATATATATCGTTATCGTTTTATCGCCCAGCCCTACCCTTGTCGGTTATGTCTTAAATGATCATAAACAGTTCAGAATGAAAACACGTGTGTAACAGTATATTGGGTCCGTGTGGCGCTTAAAGTGGCAACAAATATTCCTTCTGCCGTCTCTGTGCTTAATATTAATAAATGTAAAAATACACAGAGAAAAGTCACTCCTTGTTCTTGAATAAAGGACTGCTGTAGTTTTAATAAGAAACACAGCATGTTTACAGTGAAGAAGCTGTTTTATTTTACATTCAAATAATTACATTCAATTTCTGTAGTATTGTTAGACTACTTTAGACTTGCATAAAAGTATTCAGTATTTATATATATATATATATATATATATATATATATATATAT
>NC_133369.1:29816259-29887526 GCF_049309525.1 Garra rufa
CAGTCATAATCGTGTTAAATAATCGTGATTACAATATTGACTAAAATAAGCGTGATTATGATTTTTGCCAAAATCGAGCAGCCCTACGTTCAAGGCTCAGAAAGGACATTGAGAAAATAGTGACATTAGTGGTTTAACCGTGATTTTATGAAGCTACGAGAATACTCTTTGTGCACAAATATAACAAAAATAACTATATTCAACAATTTCATCTCTTCCGTGTTAGTCTTCAACACGTTCATGAGAGTAACGCAACGCATGTGTGAAGGTGTGTTGAAGACTGACACTAAAAAGAAGAAATTGTTACATTTTCATACTCTCAAGAAAAAAGTACCCTTTCAAAAGGTACACATTTGTACCTTATTTAACTCTCAAGGCTGCATTTTAGTACTTTGTAGGTACATATTTCTACTTAAAGTGTACATATTCATACCTAAATGCTACATTTTAGTAGCTTTTTCTGAGAGTGCCGCTTCATAAAATTAAGGTTGAACCACTGATGTCACAGGACTATGAGGACATTATATTTTAGAATTTTTTTTGGGACTGTACATGCCACAGTTTTAAGTCTGGATGTACTGTACAGAGCACATTCAGGGCTTTTCAGATGTTTGGATGATGTCTTGGTCTTCAAAAATGTCTAATATTAATTTAGTGACACTCGTATGGAAATATGATAATATTTTGTAATCATATCCTGATTAAATCTGACTAATTTTGAAACTGTGTGTCATAAATCAACATCTCAGGAAAATGTTATGGGGTTTCAAATCATAATATGACTTTCTGGACGTTGATTTCATACATGTCCTCATATGAGGACACCGGAACTAAAAGCATGTTTATTACGCATTTTGGGAGACACAACAAATGAATAGGGAAAGAAATTAGATTTCAGTATTCCTATGAAATATATATTATTATGAAAATCTTGTCAATTATTACTCCCATTATTACACTTCTTTTTTCATTACATGTTGCCCCAAAAACACATTAATATGCTAATTAAATTTAGTTTATAGATATATTGTATATAATGAGAAAACACATTTATGGCCATTTTACACACATTTTGCATAAAGATAAAAATGGTATATAAAATCATTCTGTTATAACATAGTTGAGACTCATCTTTATACAAAGTTTGGTTGAAGAAAACAATAAAAAAATGAATTTGTGATTTGGTGAAGTTCCAATTGAGAGTTTTTTTATGCTCTAAACAGTGTAATGACATGAAAAAATACAAAAAAAAAAAAAATTCCCGGGTCTCAGGAGGTTAACAACGTCCTTATTACCTTTGTTGACCTTGAACGTGGTAGTTGTGTTTCTGTCTATGTATGTCGAAAAGCTCTTTGATTTCATCAAAAACATCATAATTTGTGTTCTGAAGATAAACAAAGGTCTTTGTCTGACATGAGGGTGAGCAATTAATGACAGGATTACATTTTTTGCTGAGCTTTCCCTTTAATAGATGAATAATCTGCATAATGACTCTGTCAAAAAAAGACCTATTTTGTTACATAAATGTAAGTTTGTTCTTTTGAAATAACTTCTTTTTGATCAATTCACTGCCATAAATTTACATATTACATAATTTACTTGATGTACTCGTCCCTTTATCTACTAAAACGCTGTGAAATGTGCAGTCTGATGTGGTGTTTTGAAGGTGCATTGACATTTGATGAATTATTTTAGCTTAGACGCTGAGATCATGAGCCAGCTGTGACACTCAGGGAGGTGCATGTCTCTGTGGGACTTTTCTTTATTTCCTCAGCATCTCAGTGGTCCATTAGGAGTATTATTGTTCTGCCATGATTGCACTGAAAATGTGTGAGCAAAGTAAATTATGCCCTGAATAATGCCGTCTCTGTATGGGTTTCATGTGCCTGGGCTGCGAAGCGCTCTCGCTGCTCTCAAATCACTGCACTCTAATGGGGTGAACTCAGCGACCTGCCTGCGTGTGTATGGTGCAGTGCATCATCTCAGAGAATGTCAAGGGCATGAACAGAGCACCTCACGAGATCTCCGCTTTATGTGCATTCAGTAACTAACACTTAAGGATTCCTTTGGAATTGCTTTGTAATCAGAAGCGCTGCATTGCGATCATTGCGTTCAGAGATTCTTTCACATTCTCTGTAGTTAAAGGGCAGCAGGCAGAATTTAAAAAAATGTTAGGTTAGAAGCCGCAGTCTGATTCACAGTTTGCTTCGCTTGACAGAATTTCTTTTGAATGCCCTGGAACATCATCAGACAAAGACATACTTGGGTAAATAAATAAATAATTAATAAGTTATAAGGTAATATATTTCTCTCTCGTTCATTAATTACTCACCCTCATGCTGTTCCAAACCCCTAAAACGTTTGTTCATCTTTGGAACCCTGCATAGATAGCAACGCAAGGCCCATGTTCAAGGTCTGGAAAGGAAGTAAGGACATCATCAAAATAGCCTATGTGACATCAGTGGTTCAACCTTAATTTTACGAAGCTACAAGAATACGAGAAAACAAAAATAACTACTTTATACATATCAATAGTATAGAAATACTTTACAAAATAGGATTGTGTTTATGTGTATACAGCTATTGGTTAAACTTGAACCGCACCTTCTTTTCTCAGGCTCCTTTGCAAATGGCCATTTGAAAGGTTCGGGAGCTAAAGCTGGGCTGTTCGCTGGAAGCTGTAATGGAGACCGGACACAACATGTGGTTCAGAGCAAAGACTGCAGCCATGAGTACTCAATGGAGGAGCCTGTCAGAAAGAGGTGAGTTTACTAAGACTCTGTGTGAGTTTTCCAGCACAGTGTATTATGGTACTATACTGTAGTAAAGTTGATGTCAAAAGTGGAATCTGCAAAATGTTAATTATTTTACCAAAATAAGAGGGATCATACAAAATTCATGTTATTTTTTTATTTAGTACTGAGCTGAATAAGATATTTCACATAAAATATGTTTACATATAGTCCACAAGAGAAAATAATAGTTAAAACAACCCAGTTCAAAAGTTTCCATACGCATGATTATATCTTAACACTGTGTTGTTACCTGAATGATCCACAGCTGTTTTTTTTGTTTTTTTGTTTAGTGATAGTTGACCATTAGTTCCTTGTTTGTCCTGAACAGTTAAACTGCCAGCTGTTCTTCCAAAATCCTTTAGGTCCCACAAATTCTTTGGTTTTTCAGCGTTTTTGTGTATTTGAACCCTTTCTAACAATGATTGTGTGATTTTGAGATTCATCTTCTCACACGGAGGACAACTGAGGGACTCATATGCAACTATTGCAGCAGATTCAAACGCTTACTTATGCTTCAGAAGGAAACCCAATGCATTGAATCTGAAGATCAGGGTAAATTTAAATTATTTTGTCTTCTGGGAGACATGTAAGTATCTTCTGTAGCTTCTGAAGGGCAGTACTAAATGAAAAAGAATATGATATTTAGGCACAATAAGAAAATGTACACATCTTCATTCTGTTCAAAAGTTTTCACCCCCCCCCCCCCCCCCAGCTCTTAATGCATCATGACTTTAAATCTTCTGTGATAGTTGCATATTAGTCCCTCATTTGTCTTCAGTGTGAAAAGATGGATCTCAAAATCATACAATCATTGTTGGAAAAGGTTCAAATACACAAAAATGCTGAAAAACCAAAGAATCTGTGGGACCTGAAGGATTTTTCTGAAGAACAGCAGGCAGTTTAACTGTTCTAGGACAAACAAGGGACTCATGAACAACTATCACTAAAAAAAACACAGCTGTGGATCATTCAGGTAACAACACAGTATTAAGAATCAAGTGTGTGTAAACTTTTGAACTGGTTCATTTTTATAAATTCAACTATTATTTTTTCTTGAGGACTATATGTAAACATCTGTTATGTGAAATATCTTATACAAGTCAGTACTAAATAAAAAATGGTCCCTCTTATTTTAGTCAAATAATTAACATTTTATAGATTCTGCAAGCTGTATGTAAAATTTTGACCTCAACTGTATGTCATCCAAAATTACTGCATCTATGAAATGTAGTTTTATGGATGATTATATCATGATTCTTAAATTAGGTAGGAACATTTTTCAGCTCTGAAAAATAACAAACAAGAGATCTATAACTGTACTTGCCAAAAAAGATACAGTATGAAGTTACATTCTAGGCTGATCCATACTGTTCACCAACAAAACATCAAATCATGGAAGTCTTGCTTGGTAAGCCTGGTGGGGACATCCAAGCATTAAAACACAACATACTGTGCTGCTGGCCAATTAAAAAATGACTTACATAGTCAGACTTTTTGCTGAGCTTTTATATATCAGACCAAACTGCTTCCCTCTGCAGGTCTATACGATTAGATTAACATCTCTTTTCCTACCAGTGGATGTTTCTGTCTTTTTTCCTTATATGGCTTCCAAAAATCTGATTTGTGAACTAGTTTTTTTAATCTCAATTAAACAAAGATACCAAAAAAATTACTTAAAAATGTAAACAAATCTGGCATTTATTCTCATTTTACTCAAAACCCACATTTCATAGTAAATGCTTGGAAAAGTTTGACCGGTAAAAGCTTTCAAAATTACTTGATGAATAAATAAAGGATGGAAAGATGCGTAAATAATGACAGAATTTTCCTTTCTAGGAGAACTAATCCTTTAATTTCCCCAATTCCCTGTTTCTCATACCAGGCCAAGACTGCAGGCTCAGAGGAAGTTTGCTCAGTCTCATCCCTGTTCTCCCAATGCCACCCCGCTGAAAATGCTGGAGGCCATGCCCCCGAGCCCACCAGCCATGCTCAACCATCTCACAAGACGCAAACCCAAAACCGAAGACTTCCTTACCTTCCTCTGTCTTAGAGGTGGGTCTGCTCTCTGTCTGTCTTCATTTTCTCATTCTATCAACTCTTAAAATGTTTACGGACTCTATAATGCTTCGCCTCTGGGCAGCACACATTCACCTCTCACATGGGAGTCACGGTTATTGCTGGCAAACATTTGGGGGACTCAAATGTGTGTGGCTGTTATTTATTTTGTGTCTTGGCTGATCTCGCAGTGTACATTTTCAGTTCAGCTTTCACGCTTCCAGTAAGCAAGTCAAAGGTGAAAATAGCAAGGAAAAGCTCCTGAAGATGAGGAATATCTTCTTATTTAGTAATAGTTATACTATTCAGGTTAATGAGGAGAATAAAATGAGATTCTGCTCTATACATGCAGGTTGCTTTTGTTTTGTTTTTTTTAATATAAAATTGTATTGACTGGACAAGCATTTTTGTTGTTTGTCGACATCTATTTCAAGTCAGCTCGATTTAGTTAGGTTGCACATGGATGTAAATATTATTAGGAGAGATAGAGCATCAGTGAATATGTTTACATGTACAGCAAAATGTTAATAAATATTATAATTGACATAATAATTGAAAAACACTAACATTTTAAAATCATTGAGTTTCTCTCTGGTTTTGTCCAGTGTTGTTATTGTTAACTAAAATTACTACTATTAAAAAATGTTTCATTAATTAAAGTAAAGCTAAAATAAAATTTAAATTTAAAAAACGTAAAAAAATATTAGATGGAAAAACCTAAATTAAATTAAATTAAATTAAATTAAAAATCTAATAAAAATAAGAAATGATGCCTTGGCGACTAACTGAAGTTAAATAATTTAGAAGTACTAAAATTACTTCAATTAAAACTGAAATAAAATGAATAAAAGCTCAATAAAAATATAATAGAAATAAAAATGACAAAAGCACATAAAATTGCTAAAACTAAAACTAAAATGAAACTGAAAATATAAAAATGAAAGCTAATTCTAAATATTAATAAACATTGTAATAGTCACTACAACCTAAAAAATTAAATGTTTACATATACTATATAGAAGAATGCAGATTAGGGTGTTTACATGACCTTGGGGGACAGGACTCAAGTAATTAAGCATAATTATTGTAAATTTGTGCATGTAAAAACAGTGATAACATCACAGTCTGGATTGGTGACTGCTATACATTCTGCTGCAGTCCTTCATCATATTTTTCTCCTCCACTTTTCTGGCAGAACAAACATAGAGGACACAAATTGAGTTAACGTTAAACTTTCTCTTATTCTCTCTCCCCTCCCACTCGCTCATATTTCCCTGGCTACTTTGAAATTGTTAGCTTTCTCCATCTTTCTTCTTTCTCACACACGGCTGTGTAAAGACAGGGAACAGACTGATTGGATTTGCTATGGACTCTTGGCTGAGGGCAAAGTGGGTTAATGGATTTTCAAACATAAAGAATGTAAATGAGAACATCTTTTCCCAGTCTCCATTCGTCCCCTTCTTCATATCAAACCTCTTTTCATTATTGGGTTAGAGCTGAGAGTGAACGTAAACGTGAGAGTGGCATTGTGGATCCGTTTATGGATTTTTAAAATATAACCTGAGCTTGTAGTGTCACATAAGTCAAGGCTGATTTAATAGATGCCAGAAGCCGTAACTCAGATGCACTGGCGGCTGGTGTTTCTCATGAGCGAGGAAGCACAGATGTCACTTATCAGTGGAAAATCTTTTATTTATTTATTTTTGGTTGTCTGCTCCTAAAGCTGATTCTTAAAGTTCTACTAAGCAGTGAAATTACTTAAAGCTGCAGTCTGGAACTCTTTTTGTGCTCATAATTTACAAAACTTATACAGTGGTGTGAAAAAGTGTTGGCCCCCTTCCTGATTTTTTATTTTTTTGCATGTTTGTCACACTTTAATGTTTCAGATCATCAAACAAATTTAAATATTAGTCAAAGATAACACAAGTAAACACAACATGCAGTTTGAATGAAGGTTTTTTATTATGAAGGGAAAACTAATTCCAAACCCACATGGCCCTGTGTGAAAAAGTGTTTGCCCCCTAAACTTAATAACTGGTTGGGCCACCCTTAGCAGCAACAACTGCAATCAAGCGTTTGCGATAGCTTGAAATGAGTCTGTTACAGCGCTGTGCGGGAATTTTGGTCCACTCATCTTGGCAGAATTGTTGTAATTCAGCCACATTGGAGGGTTTTTGAGCATGAACCGCCATTTTAAGGTCATCATGCCACAGCATCTCAATAGGATTCAGGTCAGAACTTTGACTAGGCCACTCCAAAGTCTTCATTTTGTTTTTCTTCAGCCATTCAGAGGTGGATTTGCTGGTGTGTTTTGGATCATTGTCCTGCTGCAGAACACAAGTTCGCTTCAGCTTGAGGTCACGAACAGATGGCCAGACATTGTCCTTCAGGACCATCATACTATCACCACCATATTTTACCGTTGGTATGATGTTCTTTTTCTGAAATGCTGTGTTACTTTTACGCCAGATGTAATGGGACACACGCCTTCCAAAAAGTTTAACTTTTGTCTCGTCAGTCCAAAGAGTATGTTCCCAAATATCTTGGGGATCATCAAGATGTGTTCTGGCAAAACTGAGACGAGCCTTTATGTTCTTTTTGCTCAGCAGTGGTATACGTCTTGGAACTCTGCCATGCAGGCCATTTTTACCCAGTCTCTTTCTTATGGTGGAGTCATGAACACTGACCTTAACTGAGGCAAGAGAGGCCTGCAGTTCTTTAGATGTTGTTGTGGGGTCTTGTGTGACCTCTTGGATGAGTCGTCGCTGCGCTCTTGGGGTAATTTTGGTCGGCCGGCTACCCCTGGGAAGGTTCACCACTGTTCCATGTTTTCGCCATTTGTGGATAATGGCTCTCACTGTGGTTCGGTGTTGTCCCAAAATTTAGAAATGGCTTTATAACCTTTTCCAGACTGATAGATCTCAATTTCTTTCTCATTTGTTCCTGAATTTCTTTGGATCTCAACATGATGTGTAGCTTTTGAGGATCTTTTGGTCTACTTCACTTTGTCAGGCAGGCCTATTTAAGTGATTTCTTGATTGCGAACAGGTGTGGCATTAATCAGGCCTGAGTGTGGCTAGAGAAACTGAACTCAGGTGTGATAAACCACAGTTATGTTTTAACAGGGAGGGGGCAAACACTTTGGCTGTATCCAAAATCACCCCCTATACCCTTTTCACTATTCCCTACATTAGTCCACTCATACAGCTCACTTAAAGGAGTGAATGAAAATGAGTGAGTGAATTCGGACACTAAGTGCACCGGAAGGACTGCCGCTTTTGCTTGGTTTGCTTGCTGTGTAATAATCATTTGAAACGGGCAGTTCCAGTGCATTATGGGTTATCTCTAGACCTTGAGTGTATATCGGTTGTACAGTCGTTTTTGCAATGCATTGTGGGATTGAATGAGTGCACTCGAGAACGTCCACTATGGTTTCGAACGCCACTTAAAATGACTGTCCCCTCAAAAAGTGCCCTATTTGAGGGTAAAGGGGGCGATTTCGGATACAGCCTTTTTCACACAGGGCCATGCGGGTTTGGATTTTGTTTTCCCTTCATTTAAAAACTGCATGTTGTGTTTACTTGTGTTATCTTTGATTAATATGTACATTTGTTTAATGATCTGAAACATTAAAGTGTGACAAACATGCAAAAAAAAAAAAAAATCAGGAAGGGGGCCAACACTTCTTCACACCACTGTATAATAAGTGAGTACATTATAAATCCATTTTCCAAACCGTGTTTTTGACATATCCTGAGTCTCTGCAGTACACCTATAATACATTTTTTTAAATATTCTGACTATTTTAGACTGGTTCTGCTAAAACGCTATGGAGTAGCCTAGTACCTACGTGATTTGTCATAGACATAAACAGAAAGAAACAGCTCCGGCTACAATGTTCTTCCACAAGATGCATGCAGTTCTGTCTCTAAACACTTTGTGTATGACGGTTATATATTATATATATTTACACTGCTGTTCAAAAGTATGGGGTCAATACAATTTTAAAAGTGACAGTAAAGACATGTATAATGTTACAAATGGTTTCTATTTCATATAAATGCTGCTTTTTAACTTTATTTTCATCAAAGAAAAAAAATTAAGCAGCACAACTGTTTTCAACATAGATAATAAAAATAAATGTTTCTTGATCACCCAAGTAGCATATTGGAACGATTTCTGAAGGATCATGTGACACTGAAGACTGGAGTAATGAAAATTTTATGGAATAGAAAATATTTTTTTAAAATTGTAATGTTATTTCACATTAGCATTATTTGGACCATAGTTTAATTAAATAAATGCTGTGAGAATAAAAGATAAGATGTTCATTTTATGAACATTAAAAAATCTTAAAGAGATAGGTCACCAAAAATTAAAATGGCCTCTTCTTCAAATGCAATTGGAGTTATATTAAAAAAATGTCCTGGCTCCTCCAAGCGTTATAATGGTAGTAAATAGCTGTTGAGATTTTGAAGTCCAATAAAGTGCATCCATCCATCATAAAAAGTATTCCACACAGCTCGGGCGGTTAATAAATGCCTTCTGAAGTGAATTGATGCATTAGTGTAAGAAAAATAACTGTCTTACACACGTTCACAAGAGAGTTGCGCTTCAGCGGGGGACATTGTGGTGACGAACATGGAAGTGCAGTGAAGAGGGCAAAACAAAACACCGGTCATGAATTAGAAGTACAAAACGAGGATATGAAAAGGAAAATGTCAAAATATTTCTATGTAAGCCAAGAGGAGAAAGGTTTTCCTTTGCTGTAAACAAAACTTGGAACCCCACTCTCTCATGAACACAGTTAAGACAGTTACCGAAAGCTAGAGATTACGGTTTATAAAGTTTTAAATAAGGATATTTTTCTTACACAAATGCATTGATTTGCTTCAGAAGGCCTTTATTAACCCACTGGAGCTGTCTGGAGTACTTTTAAAATGGATGGTTGCACTTTATTGGTCTTTAGAAGAGCCAGGAAATGTTTTAATATAGCTCCAATTGTATTCGTCTAAAAGCAGAAAGTCATATACACCTAGGATGGCTTCAGGGAGAGTAAATCATGAGGTAATTTTTCATTTTTAGGTAAACTATCACTTTAACAACCTCAAACCTTTGAACGATAGTAATAAGCTATGTATTTATACTAAAATGGGGTAAAATCCCTCCCTTGCCACCTCATTTATACATTTATAACATTTTTTAAACAAAATAAACAATTTGTATGATTTATTTTTACATGTCTGTTGCTCCATAAATGTTCAGTATAAACGTATACATTTTTCTGCAATCATACACTTTGGGCACAGCAAAAAGCACATTTTTTCTTAGGGTGTGCCTTTAGCCCCGTTGTACCCTATTATACGCCTGATTTGGGTGCCAATTATTCAATATTCAATAATGCTTTAATAATGCAGCAATTTTATCCTGATTCTCTCTCCCAGTTTTTTTTCCCTCCTGCTCTTCCTCTCTCACTCTCATTCTCCATCAGCCCATAAGGGACAGATGTAAAAACAGATTCAGATTCATCCACAGAAATCCTCAAGCAAAGACATGCTTCGCTTTGAGGAGGAATTCAATTCAGAGGACGTCACGAGTCGTGATGTTCCATCTCTTTCCAAAAATAATAGGATACTTGGACTAAACGCAGACCTCTTTCCTGCAGATAGCGAAATTATGCGTATCATGTTAATTAATGAAAGTGAGAGTTGAATACTTTATCACAGCAAATCATCAGCTGTATTACTGCAGAGTAGTAATTGTGAGATGAAAATCACGCTCATTAATATTCGCTCTGAAATGGCTCTTCAAAACCTCTGCCATTATCAGAGAGGAATCGAAGAATCATTCAGTTGCCTCTTGAGATGTGAACAATACCCAAAAGCTCAAAGCCCGCAGGAGTCCTTATTAAAGCCCTTGATGATAGAGGACTGGCCTAAAGAGCCCCTTGCTCCGTAATCTAGGGGGCCCAGAGATCCTTTCTTTCACCATTCAGCTGGTCTCTCATTTCACCTGGAAATTATACCTCACCGTCCATAACCAGTTGCTAATAGGGTTTCACATAGTTCATTTCTATTGATCTCGACCATGTTGCAATATTAATGTACCACTCTATTGGTTATTGTGGTTGGAGAAGTGGACTAATTCAAAAGCAGTCTGGCCACTTCTCCTCTCTATTTCTCTCCCAGTAGTCTGTCCCGTTCCCCACCCCCTCCTCAGGCGCACGTATACACTCTCTCACACATGCACACACAATCACATGCTACGGCACATGCGAGCACCACGGACCCAGTGACTCTGGTGCAGATAAATGGCTATTGAGGGAATGTGGAATAAAGCTTGTGAACAGGCTCTCCATTGTGAGCACTGAACCCTTCAGTGAGGATCAGTAGCACATGAGATGAGCGCTGGACTGGACCACTCTGCCGTCACATTTAACAGCTCTCTCTCTCACACAGTCCTGGGACAGTAAAGTTAAACAGGATATGGAGCTTTGGACAGTATACACATGCTCACACTAGAGGAAGTTATCTTGTAATTATTATGCTCTCAGAGAGAATGACTGCAAAACCTAGAAATACGGTCGATTAATTACATTTTTTTTTACTCACTGTCATGTTGTTTTAAACTTATATATGACGTCCTTTCTTCTGCAGAACACAAAAAATATTTTGATTTTTTTCCTTCTACAATGAAAGTCAGTGGGGTCCAGCTTTGTTTTGTAAAATAGAAACTGAAGTCAATCATTGTTTTATTTAAAGGATTAATTCACTTCTAGAATAAAAATGTCCTGATGATTTACTCACCCCCATGTCACGATGTTCATGTCTTTCTTTCTTCAGTCGAAAAGAATTGTTTTTTGAGGAAAATATTCCAGGATTTTTTTCTATGTAGTTGTCACGGTACGTCAAGGAAGGAGCGCAAGACGAGGAATACAACATAAAGTCTTTAATAAATCCAAACAAGGTAAAATCCACAGAGACGATGGGCTAGAACACACGTACACATTAACGACACAAAGACGAGATCTGACAACCAAAGCATGGAAACCAAACAACTCTTAAAGGGTGGCTAATTAACTAAGATAGATGTGGGTGATGATGCTAAAGAGCAGGAAGAACCAAATATGGGCATTGGGAGGAACCAAACGTAACAGTACTACAGGGGTGGCAAAGGGCAAAACCAACAGAAATAGTCCATAAACCTGACAGTATAGTAGACTTTAGTGGTGGCCAATGGGTTGAAGGTCAAAACTGAAGTTCCAGTGCAGCTTCAAAGGGAGGAATAAGGGTCTTATTTAGTGAAACGATCTGTCATTTTCTTAATGCACAAATGCTCATCTTGCACTAGCTCTGGGTCCACAAATCACGCATGAAGTATTTACGTTAGAAAGGTCTCATGTGGTTATTTTTTCGTCTGTGTACTTCGGTTCAAAAAGGTAGGGTAGTGCGACAGCGTTGGTTTACCTTTTTTTTGTAAACATTTGACTGTCTTTGCTTGTTTGCTTTGTAAACACTGGGTTGGTACTTCCGATTACGTCACACATGCATGATTATGTAAAGTGTGAGGTTGAGCTAGTGCAAGACAAACTGTTGTGGTTCGAAAGTATTAAAATTTCAGTTTTTTTTTTTTAAGAAAATGGCAGATTGTTTCACTACATAAGTCCCTTATTCCTTGGCTGGGATCATGTAGAGCAGTGGTTTTCAATCCTTGTCCTGGGGACCCACTGCTCTGCACATTTTGTGTGTCTCTCTTATTTAACACACCTGATACAGATCATCAGCTCATTAGGAGAGAGATCCATGTACTTAACTGAGTGTGTCAGATAAGGGATACATACAAAATGTGCAGAGCAGTGGGTCCCCAGGACCAGGATTGAAAACCACTGATGTAGAGCCCTTTAAAGCTGCATTTGGACCTTTAACCTGTTGGCCACCATTGAAGTCCACTATATGGAGAAAAATCCTGGAATGTTTTCCTCAAAAAACCTTAATTTCTTTTAGACTGAAGAAAGAAAGATATGAACATCTTGGATGACATGGGAGTGGGTAAATTTTCAGGAAACAGATATTCAGGAAGTGAACTAAGGGTACATTATCATTTAAAGATTCAGAGTCTGTAAGATATTTTAATTTTTTTTAATAAGATGTGCTCACTAAGGCTGTATTTATTTTATAAAAGTGTGTGAAATATTAACATTTAAAATGTTTTATATTGTATTACATTTTAAAATGTAATTTATTCCCATCTTCCTGACCTCATATTTGTAGTGCACGAATGGTGGTGTAAAAAAAGACTTCAAAATAGTTTATATTCTACAGAAATAAGTCAGAAAGGTTTGAAATGTTGTAAGTAAATGATGACAGAATATTAATATTCGGTGAGCTATCTCTTTAAAGTGGAAATCGGATGCACATTTTTGAAGTTGGTTTGATTCTTTAGGGTCTTCATGAAATTTATGTACCATACTTTGGTGAAAATTCCTCAAACAGCTGGGTTCACAGTGAACCATTTTGGGGCATGTCTCTTTAAATGATAATGAGCTACTGCTGGCTCCACCCCTCTCTTACATTAATGAGGAAAGGCAATTTGGAAATAATCATAAAAATATAAAGTATGAAACTAACTTACTTTGGATCACAGACAGTACTGATCCATCTTTGAGGTTTAACTTTTTAGCAAAACCTGCCTCTTTAGAAAGCAGTCTGGAGTAGAATTATTTACACAGACATAAACAAATTTAGGTGTATTTGGTGGCGCATTACCATCAAAAATAAAACTAATCCACTGTGTCCTCAGTGGCTCTGATTTCGGGACAGATGAAGACTCTTATGTTCACTTTTACATCCAATTACAAAACACCTGCATTGCTTATGAGACATTGTTGTTGCTACAGCTGCTCGAGCGCAGACAAAAATGGCGGACAGCGTACAACTGTCTGAGAGTGGAAATATGCTAATAAGGGACAGTCTGTTAGCAGTCGTGGGCGGTGCTTGAGCAATATGACATCATACTGATCAGAAAATCAAAACGGCTTGATAATTGAGATTGTTTAGGTTTTTTGGGGATTAAAAAAAAAAGGAGTGAATGGAATTTTATCATTGTTGGATGGTTGTTTCCACACACTGCCAAGACACATTTATATGCAACAACCATGTAAAACTGAATATTGCATCTGATGTCCCCTCTAAGGATAATCGGGTTTCTTACAAAGCAAGAATATGTGAAGACTGGATGTGTTTTAATCTCAGCTGGTAGCCATTATTACTGTTATGTTCTCTATTTCGAACTCGTACAGAATGTCTCTCTCTGTCTCTCTGCATGACACTCCCTCATTTTGTCTTTACCCTCTCTCTCATTGGTTCAGGCTCTGCTGCGTTGCCCAGCAACATGACATACTTTGGTAGTGCTAAAGATGATGAAGATGTCGACGAGGAAGAGGATGAGGAAGAGGACTGTGCTAGCAATGCCCCTGCTTCCTGCCAGTCCACTCCACGCAAGAGCAAAGGACCCAACAAATGCATCGCCAACGGTCACGGTACTTACACTCCTCAAATGCACTGAATTACCACAAACACACACACACTTATTCTCATAAACTGTATCTTGCTTTGCGTTTTATAAAACCGATTTACAGTCCATTTTACTGTGTAGTGTTCTGTGTATTAGTGCACTGCCAGTAGCAGACAGCCTGCACATTTGGTTTCATTTAAGGACCCCAGTGAGGTGTGTTATAGTCCTGCCTCTTTCCACACCATACGGTAAATGAGCCGTGACTATATACAGCCCTCACTGTCAGATTGACTACATTTGCTCTATACCATCCATATAATACAAGGTGTTCAGTGTCTGAGTATGCACACATGCAAAAAGCGAAAACTTCAGTCTTCAGTGTCACATGATCCTTCAGAAATCATTCTAATATGCTGATTTATTATCAGCGTTGAAACTAGTGTGCTGCTTAATATTTCTTTGGAACCTTTTAAACTTTTTTCTATGAAATTTTTATTCTGATTATGAATAAAAAGTTTAAAAGAACAGAATTTATTCAAAATATAATTCTTTTCTAGCAATTACTATCAATTTTTATCCATTTAACACATCCTTGCTGGATGCTTATTTATCAAAGAATCTTGAAAAAAGTATCACAGGTCCCAAAAAATATTAAGCAGCACAACTGTTTCAACATTGATGATAAATATTAGAATGATTTCTGAAGGATCATGTGACACTGAAGACTGGAGTAATGATGCTTAAACTTCAGCTTTGCTTCACAGGAATAAATTATATTTTATTTTATTTATTTTATTTTATATATTTTTTTCTATATTTTTGATGAGCATAAGAAGCTTCTTTAAAAAAACATTTAAATAAAGAAACTTACAGATTCTTACTGATGAATAAAATATTTAAAGGGTTGAGGTCAGTGAGATTTTTGAAGATTTTTTAAAATACTTTAAGCAAGGATACATTCAACTGATCAAAAGTGACGTTTATAATATTACAAAAGATTTACATTTCAAATAATTGCTGTTTTTTACTTTCTTTTCATCAAAGTATCCTGATATCCTAATATATTACAGTTTCTATAGTCGTGGCCAAAAGTTTTGAGAATTACATAAATATTGGAAATTGGAAAAGTTGCTGCTTAAGTTTTTATAATAGCAATTTGCATATACTCCAGAATGTTATGAAGAGTGATCAGATGAATTGCATAGTCCTTCTTTGCCATGAAAATTAACTTAATCCCGAAAAAAACTTTCCACTGCATTTCATTGCTGTCATTAAAGGACCTGCTGAGATCGTTTCAGTAATCGTCTTGTTAACTCAGGTGAGAATGTTGACGAGCACAAGGCTGGAGACCATTATGTCAGGCTGATTGGGTTAGAATGGCAGACTTGACATGAGGGTGATGCTTGAAATCATTGTTCTTCCATTGTTAGCCATGGTGACCTGCAAAGAAACGCATGCAGCCATCATTGCGTTGCATAAAATGGCTTCAGAAGCAAGGATATTGTGGCTACTAAGATTGCACCTAAATCAACACTTTATAGGATCATCAAGAACTTCAAGGAAAGAGGTTTAATTCTTGTTAAGAAGGCTTCAGGGCGTCCAAGAAAGTCCAGCAAGCGCCAGGATCGTCTCCTAAAGAGGATTCAGCTGTGGGATCGGAGTGCCACCAGTGCAGAGCTTGCTCAGGAATGGCAGCAGGCAGGTGTGAGCGCATCTGCACGCACAGTGAGGCCAAGACTTTTGGAAGATGACCTGGTGTCAAGAAGTTTCTATAGAGGGTTCAGGTCAGGGAGCTGGGACGGCCATGGTAGAAGCTTCATTCTGTGCTCAGTGACACAATTTTGTGTTGATTTTGATGTTTGTTTTGTATCATCGTCCTGCTGGAAGATGCAACCACGGCCCATTATAAGATTTCCAACAGAGACAGTCGGGTTTTGATTTTTTATCTGCTGGTATTTGATAGAATCCATGAAGCCATGTATCTAAACAAGATGTCCAGGACCTCCGGCAGAAAAATAGGCCCACAACATTAAAGACCCAGCAGTATTTTTAACCGTGGACATGGGGTACTTTTTTTATCCGTCTGCACCAAAACCATCTGGAGGGTTAGCTGCCCAAAAGCTCATTTTTAGTTTCATCTGACCATAGAAGCCAGTCCTGTTTGAAGTTCCAGTCATGTCTGACAAGTGAATATGCTGGAGTTTGTTTTTGGGTGAGCCAGGAGGATTTTTTCTTGAAACCCTCTTGAACAACATGTGGTGATGTAGGGGCTGTTTGAGCATTTTATGTTAGGCTTTCTGACCCCAAGACTCAACAACACGTCCTCTTCTAGGCAGATTTGTAACATCTTTAATTAATTGGAACTTCTTAATTATTGCCCTGATGGTGGGAATGGGGATTTTCAATGCTTTAGCTCTTTTCTTACAGCCACTTTCTATTTTGTGAAGCTCAACAAACTTGTTCTGCACATCAGAACTACATTCTTGGTTTTACTTCTTGTGATGGATGATTAATGGAATTTGGCTTTTGTGTTCCTCATATTTATAATCCTGTGGAACAGAAAGTTATAATAAGGATAATTTTATACTCCTAGCCACCCTGGTGTGTTAAAATTTTTAAAATATTAATGGGAATATACTTTAGAGATATTTTACTTAGACAAATTTTTAGGAGTGCCAATAATTGTGGCCAACGTGAACTAGAGAAAAACTTTTTTTTTTCATAATGAGATATCCCCCCCATTTTCCATCGTTTTACTTCAATGAAAGGTTAGAATTTTGTGAATTTTTCAAATGAAAAATCTAAAGGATAAACAGTGCAGATTTTTTTTCACAGTCACCTCATATTTACTAAGGGTGCCAATATTGGTGGAGGGCACTGTATTTTCATGACTGTTTGTATGATTTATTTAAGTGTACTGATAATTATTTTCACATAACTTTTCATATATCTGCTTGTTATTAATGATGCCACTGGCCACTGTCCTTATTTCCTCTTTCTGTTTAGATTTGCACCCTATTTATAGCTTACATATCAAAACAGGCCAAGCTAAATATAGCAATTTAATAAAGCTCCATCCTCGTCTTTTGAGTTCTTGCCCTATTTCTTTCAGTCTCTGGTTTTGTAACCGGGCCCTAATGCCCACTCAGCAAAATCTGCAGTGTAATCTGACACCTCAGGAACCCAATCCTGTTCCACATACTCGACACATGTCTGAGGGGCTCCAGACAAACTACAACCATACACCCGTGTCACCTCGCTAGGGTTTCGAGGTCAGATTTGACCTCGAGGATAAACACAGTGTGTGTCTAAAACTGGGAACAGCTTCCAGGGTTTTTAAATTTAGATTATTCCTCTCAAATGAATCCCATGCTTATGAGATCCTTGAACACTGACCAAGATTTTTCAGTGGAGCTTCTGCTGCTCTAAATTCGGTCTCTGCACGGTGTGTTATGCCTGTATGTGGGATATCGTGCTGAAAGAACACTCTGTGTGCTACCTAATGAAAATGGGAGTCATGTTGAGCATCCATACTTTATAATGAAACCAGAGCCACTTCTACTTACATACTGTACGAGACCACACACTAAATATGACACTTTTATGTGCACCATTGGCTGAGCTCCAAACTGTTTGAATGATAAGTTGGTCCCTCTAGAAGCTTTCATTAACTAAAGTGACCCAAAGAGCATTTCAATACTTGTTTAGTCTTTTACTGCTAACATTGGACTCTCTGTTCGGTTCACCATCTGTTTAGCTAATGGAGGCTCGAAACTTTGAAAACTTTGCTTCTTTTGTCCAGGTGCAATGTGGGTGGCTCTCAGGAAGAATGAAAATCTGTTATAGTAGATATTCATGCAATAATACAGTTGAAAGCAAGAGATTAGTCTTTAACACAGGCGCTTCTAAAAAGTGAGCACTTTTAGTGGCATTCAGTCATTTGTGTTACTGGGTTTCGGTGATTTATTGATGTTAGTTTGAGAGCTGTAAGCAGCTTTGCTGTTACAATCTTTGAGCTTTAAAATCCCATAAATTCTGGTGTGTTAGACAAGGCCTCTATGCAGACTCTGTTAGCTGCTTGGCAGTCTTCTTTTATAAGAGCAATTTACAAGTCAAGTGCACAGAAAATGGAAAGCAGAGCAGTCAGGTACAGCAGGACCATTCAGCAGAAAGACTCAAACCTGGGACTTTTTTCCACTACAGTATTAAATCACCTGGCTTAGGTCACCTAGGAGGGAAAACATCTGGTTAAAGATGTCAAAAACAAAAATTATGTTGTTAATTACTCACTCTCATGTCGTTCCAACTCTTTGTTCATCCTTAAAACACAACCCTCTTCTGAACATGCATCAAAGACTAAAGTGGAAAATAAGAAATTGTTAAATAAACATGTTTTCTTTGTGCACAATAAGTATTCTCATAGCTTTATAACATTATGCCTGAACCACTGATGTCACATGGACTATTGTAACAATGTCCTTACTACTTTTCTGGGCCTTGAACGTGTCAGTTGCGTTGCTGTCTATGCAGGGTCAGAACGCTCTTGGATTTCATCAGAAATATCTTAATTTGTGTTCTGAAGATGAACGAAGGTTTTACAGGTTTGGAACAACATGAGAGTGAGTAATTAATGACAGAATTAAATTTTTTGGGTGAACTATCCCTTTAAGACTATCAGTCATTGTGCACCCATATTTCACCTGAAGACAGACACAAAAGGATCTAAATACATGCATGTGGTTACTTTTATATGTTCAGTTTTGTTAGTTTTCTTTTACTTTTAGAAATGAAATATGCCTGTATACACTAAGAAAATGTGTTGTGTGCTTTCTCCTCTACCAGTATTTAATGGACAGACACGAGCTGCTGAGGAACACGTGAGCAGTTTGAGGGCCAGAGGGAGAGACGGGGTCCATGGGAAGGAGAAGAACTCTGTAGCATCAGCTAGGACCTCCACTACACACAATCTACGACCCAACAGGGCTGTACAAGAACAAAAACAACAGGTATGACTGGATTTATTATTTAGTTTTTTGTTGCTTTGTTTTTGTGTTTTTGCTTTGCTTTTTATTTTATATTTTTGTTTTGCTTTGCTTTTTGTTTTGTTTTTTGCCTTGATTTGTGGTTTGTACAGATATTTTTCTGTGTTTTCATTGTTGTATTTTGTTTTGTATTTTAGCTTGTTTTCTTTTGTTTTGCTTTTTTGCGGTGCTTTGTTTTTTGCTTTGCTTTGTGGTTTGTACAGATTTTTTTAGTTTTTGTTTTTTGCTTTGATTTTTGTTTTTTATTTTGTTTTTGTTTTGCTCTGTGGTTTTGTACAGATATTTAATTTTTTTGCTTTGCTTTTTGTTTTGAATTTTTTGTTTTGCTTTGCTTTGTGGTTTTTACAGGTATTTTTTTCATTTTTTGCTTTTATTTATTTTTTGTTCTCTTTGCTTTGTTGCATTGCTTTGTTTTTTGTTTTGCTTTGTGGTTTGTACAGATATTTTCTGTGGTGTTATCATTTTTTGCTTTGCTTTTTGTTTTTGTATTTTTTTTTGTATTTTTTTTTTTTTTGCTTTGTGGTTCGTACAGATATTTTTCATTTCCTCTGATATCAACATAACAAAAATAGTTTTCTCCTAATCTTGATCTGATTTTTGCATGAGAAAAATAAATCATATAATCAGCATCTGTCAAACATCATTCAGACATCCCAGTCCCACAAGCTGGCTAGAAGCAAAATTGACCACGTTTAGATCACTATAATATTCACAACAATAAAGTTGTAGCTTCCTTCCTAAGTGTATAACACTGGGGTCTGTCACTGACAGACATATAACTATTTCAGCTTAAGTGAGTCCCAGATAAACGTAAAATTGAATTTGCTCATCCATGATGCAGTAGAAGATACATAGCATTTAGAAATGGCTTTTGTTACCTCCAGGCCAAGAAAAACAGTTGAGATTTGGAGAAAATGAGTTTTGTTATGTCAAGATAACAACCATTGTCTCTTAGGGATTCAAATGTATAAATTTTGAAGATAATGAATTTCAAAAATATTCTGATATTAGGGAGGTTTTTGAATAATTTATACCCTAAAATCCTGCTTTTCTGTAAGAGATGCAAAGCAAGCTGCAGTAACATATTTTTAAATATAGACTCTTTTATTACAGTAAAAATTATTTTTATATGCTGATATTTGTTGCTGTTATACACCACAATATATACTTAGCTGCTCTTTGAATGACCTTTATTATGAGTGAATGATGAATAATTGAAAAGCAGAAAATGTTCCACTTTCACACACAGTGTTACCTATTAGAACATTACTTTCCAATGCACAGTGTTATTTGCCTCTGTATTACTGTCTGCTAATCCAGTCAGTACAGAACAGTGGGATAATAGAGACTATGTAGGACCCATTTGTGAGTGTTCATCAGAATTTCCTCCCCTTCTGCCAGAGCGTCCTATGGGCTCGCAGAGCAGCATACGGCTAGCTTTACCCTATCCCCACTATCCTGCAGCAGGCCTATAGCAACACATGATGTCATCTCCACCCAACCCCCCTCTCTCTCTCCACACACAGTCAAATCCAGTGGAGTGTGCAAGGACCACATACTTGGGACTGTGTCCAATTTTTGTAAACATGAACTGTGTCTCCATGTGCTGGACCGATTGTAGATCTGTTGTGGTTTCTGTCAAGAACTTTGGTTTTGCAGACAAATTAATCGTCTCCCATCCCCCATCGCATGCAGATGGAACAATCATAGTACATGGCCCAGGTCACGTGCATGAGCTCCCCAAAGAATGAAAGAACGGCTCCACTGAGCCCCCTAGTGGAGGAATATGGTCACTCTGAGAGGAAATAATTGGAGGTTGCTGTTATGCATGAAATTTGAGGAAGTTATGTTTGCTTCTTCTTGACAACAACGCTTCCTTGCCTTTAAATCACATGTCATTAGTAAAAGAAGAGCAAACACCAAACCCATGTTGTAGCACTGGAGAACCACAGCGTTTACTGTTGCTCAAACAGTTGCGGCAGAATCATAGTTTTGATTCCCAGGGAGTGCGTGTACTGCTAAAATTGAATTAATTAAGTTTTTAAGTTGCTTTAAATAAAAATTGAATGATTTAAGTTATATATGTTAAGCTATTTATATAACATTTACAAAATTTACAAAATATCTTCATGGAACATGATCTTTTTTTAATATCCTGATGATTTTTGGCATAAAAGAAAAATCAGTAATTTTGACCCATAGAATGTATTTTTGGCTATTGCTACAAATATACCCATGCTACTTTGAACTGGTTTTGTGATCCAGGTCATGTTTGTCTGCAAAATCAAACTCATATGGTGCAATCAAAATGCAGAAACATCAACAAAGCATAAAACAGGAAATTATGCCATTGAGAGGATCATTGAAGACTGTAGTAGGTCAGTAAGTCTTTTAAAGGGATAGTTCACCTAAAAATGAAAATTACCCCATTATTTACTCACCCTCAAGCCATTTTAGGTGTATATCACTTTCTTCTTTCAGATGAATACAATCTACAAAACATCCTGGCTCTTCCAAGCTTTGTAATGGTAGTGAATGGCTGTTGAGATTTTGAAGTCCAATAAAATTCATCCATCCATCATAAAAAGTGCTCTGCACAGCTCTGGGGGGGTTAATAAATGCCTTCGTACTTCGTACTAATTCATGACCAGTGTTCTATTTTGCTCTTTTCTCTGCACTTGCGCATTCGTCACTGCGTTCACTTACATCCTATGTCATCCGCTGGAATGCCACTCTCTTGTGAATGCACATACGACAGTTAGCGAAAGCTAAAGATTACAGTTTATAAAGTTATAAATATGAATATTGTTCTTAGACAAAAGTACAGATTTGCTTGTATAAAAATAATTGGAGTTTCAAAGGGGTTTTGGGATTTTTTCTTAATACCAACATGAATACAAAGAATACCTGATGAATACTAAGTACTTGTGACATGTATTAAATTTTCTAAAGTGTATGAAATAACAAAACAAATCATTTTTGTCATCCCGCAGGCCTCCAAAATGAATGGAACATCGGGAGCATCTGCTGCCAGTTCTAGGAAGACGAGAGAACTCCGTAGTCCCCCGACCAAAGCTGTGAAATACCCCAAGGGCCACGTGACTTACACCAAAGCCAGACTGCTCAAAGAGGCCAAGCTCAGCCTGAGCACACACACACGCCACACCCACACACACCCTCAGCACTCCAACTCAGGAAAAGCCCAAACCAGCCACGCCAAGATGCAAAAACAGGTGCTATCACCAGCAAGCGCTGGGAGGCTGTGTGGGACGGACACTTTCCCACCCAGACGAAACGGACTGAGACAGTCAAAGAGGCAGTTGGAGTTAGCCGGGGTTAGTCTGACCGGAGAAGAGGTTGAGGTCAAGAGGGTCAAAGTGCAAGTGGTTCCCTTAGAGACACGAAGTAGGAAAGCAGCTCAGGAGACGCCGCTGAGATCGCAAGTGACTGGATCGCAACGGCCCAAACGGGCCTCGGCGGGGAAGCTCATGTTCACCAAACAGATGCACTGTAAAGCCACCGTTCTGGCCAAGAACAGCCCCACTACCTCAACACGGGACATTTTGAAACCAGCCAACTCCCCCAAAACATCAGAGACCCCCAAAACAAGCAATTCTCTAAAACAAGGCAATCCCTCTAACACGACTGAGCCCCTCAACCATGCTGAGCCTAAAGAGCGAGGCCGGCGCAGTGCGGAGGTTACAGAGGTTCCTGTTTTCTATCCCGGCACACGTGAGTTCCACGACCCGCTGACTTATATGGAGTATGTGCGGGGGCAAGCAGAGCCATATGGGTTGTACCGTGTTGTTCCTCCGGCGGATTGGCGTCCTGAGTGTAAGCTTAAAGAGGAGATGCGCTTTGTCTCATACGTGCAGCATGTGCACAAGATGGGCAGACGCTGGGGCCCGAATGTACAGCGACTGGCCTGCATCAGAAGACACCTGCGGACACAAGGCATTAATATGGAAGAGCCTCCACTTATAGGTAAGAAGTGCAATTGACAGTCAGAGACATTCCACTGCATGGTAAGGCTCAGTACAGCTCACTTTTAGGGGGGTTTCCACTATGTATAGTACCCAGTGCCTGGTACCACCTTATTTGAGGTTCCAAGCAAGTCGTACAAATACCAAAGCCACTGGAAGGCAAGCCTGCAACCTTCAGCCAAAAAAGCGTAATGGCTAAAGCTAATGCTGCAGCCATTATGCTAACATTTTTCTTTAATGGATGTCAATGGAGAAGAGGCTTTACTATGCTAAATTAACAGCTTTTTTGAGAAAACAGCGTATCATTTATTGAATCAACAGCCTAGCAGCTAGTCTTCAACATGTTTTACACTAAACAATACTTTTGGATTGAACAGTTTACGTTGAAAAAAAGCAGTTTTATAAGAGAAGTCACTGACTTTTTGCGACAGGTGGGATTCAGCTTACGGCGCTTCTCATTCATTCCTATGGTATCCGTAAATGCTGATTGAAGGTGCATTCACGGCATATCGGAATTCCCGTAATTACAACATTCCAACTTGGAAAAAGCATTCACGTCCTTGTAGAACTTGTAATTACAACTTGTGAACTGGGAGTCTTCTGAGAGCTACGACTTGTACCACATGACCAACGTAGGCTCTTTAGGTGTTGATAGTGTTGCCATAGAAAAATCATAATTTCAAATCCGAGGACGTGAACAGCTCCGAGTAGAACGTAACATGTTGTCATCTTGAAATTATGGTAATTACGATATGGCGTGAACTCAGCATAAGTGTCGCATAATTCGGACTGACGAGTCATGAGAATGACGTCAAGGCTGTAATGTGATTGGTTATTAAGGCACACGTGATCTAAGTTGACCGTTATGCTCTTCTCCCGATAGTAAGTAATAAAGACCCTCCCAATAATAAGACAGCAAGTAAATCTCTGCCAATACTAAAATACTAAACACTAAAAATGATCCAGATCACTGATTGGTCAGACAGAATCACCAACGTCAGTGGATTTGCAACTTAAGACACCAAACATGCTCGATTTAAATAGTCAACAACAGCCAAGGCAGTATCATTTGTTCGTACGACTTTTTTAAATGACTTGCTTTAAATGGCTGTCGCACGCAACTTGAAAAAAGAAATGGCTGTATCGTGGTCAGTAGACAAGATGGCGGTGCAACTATAACCGTCAGTCTATATTCCCACCCACTTTGAAGCAGTACTAAACTGCAGTGAAAAAGCAAACTGAGCTAAATGTCTTGACCCTAGTCAGACACCGCTACATTACTTAAAACAACAACAACACGAACAAACAATGAATGGCTGTATTTTTATTAACATTAACAAAGATTAGTAAATAATGTAATACATGTTTTGTTCCGTGTTCGTTGTGTTGGATTTGTATACAGCGTGCACTGTTTGTGCACATGCTTAAGTCTTCTCCATTTTTCGTCCTCAGTGGCTCTGATGTGAAAAGACTCTTATGTTCACTTTTACATCCACAACTACAAAACACCTGCATTGTTTATGAGACATTGTTGTCGCTACAGCTGTGCAGTGTGGAGAAAATGGCAGACAGTGTACAACTGGCAGAGGGCAGGAATATGATAATATGGGACAGTCCGTCAGCAGTCGTGTGCGGGGACATAGCAATATGACGTCATAGTCTTTAGAAAATCAAAAGAGCTTGATGTTTGAAACCGTTTAGGTTTTTTGAAAATTAAAAAAAAAGAGTGAATTGATCATTGTTGAGTAGTTGTGTCCACACAGTGCTAAGACACATTTATATGCAAACACCATATAAAAGATTAGAATTTTGCATTTGATGTCCCCTTTAAAGAAAGTAAGATTCATGTTAATTTACTATCTAACTTGTAGGCTGCGCAGCTATATTTTAAGTGCATATCTGTTGGTCATTCAGTCACTGACCTGTTCAGTTTGGACAGATAAGCGAGCTCATGCTAGCAAAGGCAGCTTCCTTTGACAAGATTACACAGTGCATCTAGAGCCAAGACAGATAGACAGCTCAGTCTGGTCTCTTGTTGACTGAATGAGGAAAATCATCTAGGCGATGCCAGACAGAGCTGCTGCCTCCTTGCCAACCTTAAATCCTTCTTTAGTTTCAATGTGCCACTCAAACAGTGACACGGCTGGCACTAATGCGAGCCGTTTGAAAGCCTGTGACTAATGGGGTATGTGCGCACACATTTAGAGATAAAAGTGCAGCGAAATTAAAGAAACAGCCATTTGCAGCAATGTGGAGATTTATTTGTATGCTTTTTGCGTCCTTTCAGGCGGCTGTGAACTGGACCTCGCCAGATTCTTCCAGATCCTAAATGAAATGGGTGGAATGCAGCAGGTGACAGACCTGAAGACGTGGGGCCGTCTCGCCGATCTTCTGGGCATCCCGCGCTCAGCTCAAGATCGGCTGGCCAAGCTCCAGGAGGCGTACTGCCAGTACCTGCTCTCCTACGACTCCCTGTCACCGGCCCAGAGGGCCCAGCTGGAGAAGGAAGTGCTGGCAGAGAAAGACGCCCTGGAGAAAAGAAGTGGGCCCCTAGAGGGCCAGGGAGACATATCCCAGCATGCCGCTCTGCTGCTTCCACGCTGCGAGCCCAAAAATGGGCTGGTGAATGGAGCATTGCACCGAAGCGGAGTGCGTGAGCACCTCAGAGAGCTGGACCCCACGGCAAAGACCACCCGGCAGAGAAAACTAGAGAAGAAAGGGGAGGAAGAAGGGGTGATAAATGAACATCACAAGTGCATATACAGGGTATTTTTGCTTTATTTATTGGATACATAATTAGAGGTGAGGAAAACAATTATTTGACTTCCTACTGATTTGGTACATTTTCTCACTGACAAAGAATTTATCAGTCTTGAATTTTAATGGTAGGTTTTTTTGAACAGTGAGAGACAGAATAACAACAACAACAAAAAATCCAGAAAAATGCATTTTTAAAAAGTTATTGATTTGCATTAAAAAATTGATTTGCATTTTAATGAGTGAGTAAGTATTTGACCCCTTCTCAAAACATGATTTAGTACTTGGTGGCAAAACCCTTTTTTGGCAATCACAGAGGTCTAACATTTCTTGTAGTTGGCCACCAGGTTTGCACACATCTCAGGAGGGATTTTGTCCCACTCCTCTTTGCAGATTCTCTCCAAGTCATTAAGATTTCAAGGCTGACTTTTGGAAACTCCAACCCTCAGCTCCCTGAAAGGTCAGGAGACAGTCTAGGCCACTCCAAGACCTTGATCTACTTCTTCTTGAGCCACTACTTTGTTGCCTTGACCGTGTGCTTTGGATAATTGTCATGCTGGAATACCAATCCACAACCCATTTTCAATGCCCTGGCTGAGGAAAGGAGGTTCTCACCCAATATTTGATGGTACATGGCCCTGTCCATTGTCCTTTTGATGCTGTGTAGTTGTGTCTCCTTAGCAGAAAAACACCCCCAAATGGTTCCACCTCCATGTGTGACGGTGGGGATGGTGTTCTTGGGGTCATAGGCAGCATTCCTCCTCCTCCAAACACGGCGAGTTGAGTTGATGCCAAAGAGCTCGATTTTAGTCTTATCGGACCACAACACTTTCACCCAGTTCTTCTCACATGTTCATTGGTAAACTTCAGACGGGCATGTACATATGCTTTCTTAAGCAGGGGGACCTTGTGAGCTCTGCAAGATTTCATTCCTTCACGATCATTGACAAGATCCTCCTTTGTAGTTCTGGGCTTATTCCTCACCGTTCTCATGATCACTGAAACTCTACGAGGTGAGATCTTGCATGGAGCCCCAGACTGAGGGAGATTGATAGTTATTTTGTGTTTCTTCCATTTGTTAATAATTGCACCAACTGTTGTCACCTTCTCACCAACCTGCTTGGTGATGGTCTTGTAGCCCATTCCATCCTTGTGTAGGTCTACAGTCTTGTCCCTGACATCCTTGGACAGCTCTTTGGTCTTGGCCATGGTGGAGAGTTTGGAATCTGATTGATTGCTCCTGTGGACAAGTGTCTTTTATAAAGGTAACAAACTGAGATTAGGAGCACTCCCTTTAAGAGAGTGCTTCTAATATCAGCTTGTTATCTGTATAAAAGACACCTGGGAGGCAGAAATCTTGCTGATTGATATAAGATCAAATACTTATTTCACTCACTTAAAATGCAAATCAATTTATTGAAATGCGTTTTTCTGGATTTTTTTTGTTGTTATTCTGTCTCTCACTGTTAAAACACACCTACCATTAAAATTATAGGTGCTGGTTATATAATTATTTAGTTATTTCACAAATTCCATTCAAGAAGTGAAACTTGTATAATGTATACATTCATTCCACACAGACTGATATATTTGAAGTGTTTATTTCTTTTAATTGTGATGATTATAACTTACAACTAATGAAAACCCCAATTCAGTATCTCTTAGAATACTGTAAAAAGGTTCAGTATTGAAGACACCTGGTGCCACACTCTAAACAGCTATTTAACTCAAAACACCTGCAAAGGCCTTTAAATGGTCTCTCAGTCTAGTTCTGTAGGCTACACAATCATGGGGAAGACTGCTGATTTGACAGTTGTCCAAAAGACGACCATTGACACCTTGCACAAGGAGGGCAAGACACAAAAGGTCATTGCAAAAGAGGCTGGCTGTTCACAGAGCTCTGTGTCTGACCACATTAATAGAGAGGTGAAGGGAAGGAAAAGATGTGGTAGAAAAAAGTGTACAAGCAATAGGGATAACCGCACCCTGGAGAGAATTGTGAAACAAAACCCATTCAAAAATGTGGGGGAGATTCACAAAGAGTGAACTGCAGCTGGAGTCAGTGCTTCAAGAACCACTACGCACAGACGTATGCAGGACATGGGTTTCAACTGTCGCATTCCTTGTGTCAAGCCACTCTTGAACAACAGACAGCGTCAGAAGCGTCTCGAGGACAAAAAGGACTGGACTGCTGCGGAGTGGTCCAAAGTTATGTTCCTGATGAAAGTAAATTTTGCATTTCCTTTGGTAAATCAGGGTCCCAGAGTCTGAAGGAAGGCACAGAATCCACGTTGCTTGAGGTCCAGTGTAAAGTCTCCACAGTCAGTGATGGTTTGGGGTGCCATGTCATCTGCTGGTGTTGGTCCACTGTGTTTTCTGAGGTCCAAGGTCAACACAGCTCTATACCAGGACGTTTTAGAGCACTTCATGCTTCCTGCTGCTGACCAACTTTATGGAGATGCAGATTTCATTTTCCAACAGGACTTGGCACCTGCACACAGTGCCAAAGCTACCAGTACCTGGTTAAAGACTACAGTATCCCTGTTCTTAATTGGCCAGCAAAATCGATGGGGTATTGTGAAGAAGAAGATGCGATATGCCAGACCCAACAATGCAGAAGAGCTGAAGGCCACTATCAGAGCAACCTGGGCTCTCATAACACCTGAGCAGTGCCACAGACTGATCGACTCCATGCCACGCCGCATTGCTGCAGTAATTCAGGCAAAAGGAGCCCCAACTAAGTATTGAATGCTGTACATGCTCATACTTTTCATGTTCCTACTTTTCAGTTGGCCAAGATTTCTAAAAATCCTTTCTTTGTATTGGTCTTAAGTAATATTCAAATTTTCTGAGATACTGAATTGGGGTTTTCATTAGCTGTCAGTTATAATCATCAAAATTAAAAGAAATAAACACTTGAAATATATCAGTCTGTGTGGAATGAATTTATACATTATACAAGTTTCACTTCTTGAATGGAATTAGTGAAATAAATCAACTTTTTGAAGATATTCTAATTATATCACCAGCACCTGTATACTGATCTCTTCTTTGTCAGTAGGCAAACATACTAAATCAGCAGGGGATTAAATCTTTTTTTGCCCTCACTTTATATTTACAGTGGTGTGGACGTTTATTGTTTGTCTGTCTTTCACAGGGAAAGTCGTTCTCACTAACGACATTCTACAGGGCAGCCAGAAATACTATGAACATGTGCTTCAGCAAAGAGCCAGACACTGCTGAAGTTGAGGTACATCTTCATGCTGTTTTCATTGATGTACAGGAATCATTGATGTTGTTTTTAATCATGTTCACTGTCATGTCTTTGCTACAGAGGGAGTACTGGAGATTGGTTGAGGAAAAGGAATGCCATGTTGCTGTGCACTGTGGGAGGGTTGACACAAAGACTCATGGGAGTGGATTTCCTGTGGGCAAGTCTGAGCCATTTTCAAAGTAAGGGTTTTTAAAAGAAATGTACATTAAAGGGATAGTTTACCCAAAAGTGAACAGTTTGATACTGTCATTTACTCACCCTCCATTGGTTCTAAACCTGTATGGGTTTCTTTATTCTGCTAAACACAAAAATATATATTTGAAGAATGTTGGTAGCAAACAGCTGAAGTCAGAGGCTACCATCAGCTTTTGGCCAAAATATTTTTTTGTTTAACAGCTGAAAGAAACTCTTAATTTTTGGGTGAACTATCCTTTAAGTTTGTGTATGCTTATAACATTACTTAACACATCAATTACTAACAATTTTTTAATACAAATATTATTTTTAATAGAAATATGTTATTATGTTAGTTCATAATTTATTAAATATTTTATGTATTTATGTTATATATATATATATATGTCACCTGTAAAAAACTAGACAGAATAATTGTTATATATATTAATTACTAATTATTATATATTTATATATAGTCATATTAAGTGAATATAGGCATCTCAATGTACAGTATGAAAAATGATTATTCAAATATTATATTGATTACAAAGATGGTGAGATTTGCAAAGATTATAGTGTTATTATGCTGCTGTCATATGTAACATTGTTTAGTGAAGCAAAATCCAGTCATTTCAATAGGATTCCACGCAATCTGGAATTTTGCGTGAGGGTGAAAGATTTCAACACACAGGTTTCGCAGTGGGTTCAAGTTGGTCACGCAGATTCACCACGCTGACCAACAAGAAGCTGCTTGCGTTGACTACTTTGTGAGCTGTTTCATACATTTACACTGTTGACAACAGACAATGGAGCTTTTTTGCCTCTGGAATTTCTTGAATGTGACTAAAGTTATATTATAAGTGTTTTTAAATAACTTTAAAATCTTAGTCAAAACAAAACAGGAAATGAGCAGGTACGATTACAAATCAAATATTGGCTGATATGTTGCACAACCCTAGTAAAAATATATTGATGTTTAACAGTACATACAACCTTATTGTAAAGTGTTACCTGTACAAGGTAAACTAATTGTGCATGAAATATTGGTAGACTCTGCAAACTCTAATTGGCTTGTCCTGTTCCCAAGGCATGGATGGAATCTTACTGTCCTTTCCAATAACTCAGGATCCATCTTACGTCATCTTGGTGCTGTGCCAGGTAATGTTTCCTGAAAAACAAACCTTTCATGCAAACAATAAAGTCGCATGCTAGATCATTTAGAATGATGTGTATATTTGATCTGAATCTGTGCAGCAGTAAAGGTTCAGTACATCTGTTTGTGTTTGCATGAAGGAGTGACCATCCCCTGGCTGAACATAGGCATGGTCTTTTCTACCTCATGCTGGTGTCGGGACCAGAACAGCCTTCCATATATAGATTACCTACACACTGGTGCTGACTGCATTTGGTAAGAGTTTGTAGTCATACATTACAGTGGGCATAAATTGAACCCGAATGGCATGTTCACTAATAAATGTGTCTCTCTCATCCTCAGGTACTGTATTCCAGCTGAAGAGAAATCAAAACTTGACAAAGTAGTACACACACTGCTACAGGCTAACGGCACTCCAGGGCTGGAGATGCTAGAGAGGAACATTATGGTGAGAGAAAAACATAAACTCACTTTTATTTATGGTCTTTTTAAATTCACCCTCTTTGTTGTTTAATATGATCATTCTACATTGATCCCTTCATCCTTGTGACAGATTTCTCCAGAGGTGCTCCGTCGAAAGGGGGTGAAAGTGTACCGGACAGTGCAACAGAGTGGTCAGTTCATGGTATGTTTCCCAGGGACCTTTGTGTCTAAGGTGTGTTGTGGCTACAGTGTCTCAGAGACAATGCACTTCGCCAACCCCCAGTGGATGAAACTGGGCTACGAGGCAGCTAAGGTGAGATACTCGACGCACGGACGGACAAAGCCAGATGGAACATGGCTTGGTTCAACTCAAATAGAGCTGTATTTTTATCAGCGAGGATTTGCCTGTTTTCTGTGGGAGTGTGGAGCTTTCACGTTTGTGTGTCGTGTTTGCGTTACAGGACCTTAAACGGCGTCGTATAGAGGAGCCTTTCTCCACGGAGAAACTGCTCTACCAGATCACTACATGTGAGAGGGACAACAAGCAGCTCATGAATGCAGTCTCCAGTCTCATTAAAGATCTCAGGTCAGTCTGAAACACGAGGCTTGCTTTGACTGAGATTCAATGGCCAGAAACTTTTTTTGATGACCCTTAGCAATTATGGAGGAAGACGATATAGAGCAGAAGATTCCTTAAGATTTACATTTATGCATTTAGCCGACACTTTTGTCCAAAGCGACAAAAGAGTAAAACCAATTTGACAAGGAACCAAAAAATTAGTAATATACAATAATAAAATGATGCAAAAAAAAAAGACAACATACAGAAAACTAAAGGTTCTCTTTCATAGGTTCACTCAACGCTGCGTAGAAGCTTACGCATTGGGAAACACCCCTGGTGTGACGATTGTCTGAAGCCCTATAGAATCACGCCAATTCATTGGCTGATGGCGCGAAGCTCCACCTCACGCAATACGTGACCTACCTAGATAGCGCGCGCGCCATCTTATTCCTCAGATTTTCCTCTCTTCAGAAGCGTTCGCTTCTCTTGGTTTTTCTGTAAGCCCAATTCGACGATTTCGTGAATTATATTCACTTCAGCGACCGCATTAGTGGAAATACTTCTCCTAGCGGTGAGTGAATATGGATTTTCGCCGTTGCCATCCTCCGTGCTCTCGCCTCATGTCGAGTGATGATCAGCATGGTAAGTGCGTCAAGTGCATGGGCCTTGCCCATGCGCGCGACGCTTTGTATGGCAATTCTTCATGCAAATGCTGCGAGAATTTTACTTTAAAAACCTTGCGCGCTAGACTCGCGGTTTTTGGAGATGAATCCGCGGCTTCCTCCCGCCGTGCAGCTCCGGAGGCCTCCTCCCTCCGTGAAGCCGCGGCCTGGAGTTCTGATGTGGAGCTCGAGGCGATGGAGAGCGAGCAGTTTTCACTTTCTTTCCCTCCTTCGCCCGAGCGCCGTCGCGCGGTTTCTCCGGTTGTATTTTCTCGCGGCTGTCTTGCACCAAGCCCGGAGGCGCGAGATTTCGTTTCCTTTGGTTTGGAAGACGTTTTATTTACCGCGGCTTCCGACTCTGAGGACTTCGGATCCGCGGCGCCCGACGTTCTCCCGCCTAGCGGCCAGGAGGCGCGGCCTTCCCCAGCCTATTCTGAGCTGGTTGATGTTTTGACGCGAGCTACGGAGAAATTAAGCTTAGATTGGCCGGATGAACCTCGTGAATCCCAGTCATCTAAGCTTGATGAGCGCTTTCTCTGTAGCTCTGGGGCGCGTCCGGCGAGACGTAAGCTGCCTTTTTTTCCTGACCTGCATCACGAGATTTCCAGGTCATGGAAGCAGCCCTTTTCTTCACGTCTCACTAACGCGGCGGCCGCTGACTTCACCAACCTTGTCGGTTCTGTGGAGCAGGGTTATGCTGCAGTCCCCGCTGTTGAAGACACGTTGGCTGCGCATCTCTCGCCTAACTCCGCCCCCTCTTGGAAGTCCCGCCCTCTCCTCCCCTCTAAGCCATGTAGGACCACTTCCGCTTTAATCGGGAAGTCCTACATGGCGGCGGGCCAGGCGGGCGCAGCTCTTCACACCATGGCCATTCTTCAGGCCTATCAGGCAGAGGTGTTGAAGGAAATGGACGAAGGTGACGGTTTGACTCCCGAGGCGGTTAAAGAGCTTCGCAGAGCTACCGACCTAGCTCTTCGTGCTACTAAGCACACAGCCCGTGCGGTTGGACGCAATATGGCGGGCTTAGTGGCAGCTGAGCGCCATTTGTGGCTTAATCTCACGGAGATTAGGGAAAAAGAAAAGGTTTTCCTTCTCGATGCCCCTATCTCTAGCTCTGGCTTATTCGGCGACGCGGTTTCCACCGTCGTGGATAAGTTCAGGGCGGCTAAGACGCAGTCAGCTGCGTTTAAGCAGTTCATGCCACGGCGTTCGCGCGAGTCGGCTAGCGCTTCATCCTCCAGGGAACGTCCGGCCCCGGGGAAGGAGCCAGTTGGTAGAGCTAGTGACGCGGCGCATCCCCCACCATACACGGTCTGGGGAGCCCGTGGTCGCCCTATGTCTCGCCAGCGCCCTCGCAAGCGGATTGATCTAAAGCACCCTGGGAAGCCTCCCGCGGCTTCCTCGGGTCGCTCCTGATGTGTGTGGCAGAAAGAGGAGAGCTTCCCCCGTCCTGTCGGATCGCGACAGACCGCTGAAGCGTATCTGTCCGTCCCCAGTACGCTCTCCTCCACCAACTGCGCAGTCCTTGCCGCTTCGTGCGCTTCAAGGTCAGCAGGCCATTCCTCCTGTGTGGCGGTCGTTGAAGGTAGGAGACACCTCCGGTTTTCTCCCCTCAGGGCCGCTGCAAGCTGCAGGCATTGTTCGCGCGGTGAGGGACGCCCAGAGCTTTCCCCCCGCACCGACTTTCCCTGCCCTTCCCATTGTGGCTTCATCAAGCCACGTCCCCGCGTTAGAGGACGCTATGCGCTCTCCTCAGCCGCGGCTGGCCGCATGTCCTCCCCTTCTAAGGGACGCCCACAGCGGGGACCCAGAACTGGTATCCCCCTTGGACTGCCCCGCTCTGCTACCCCTATCAACATTCCTTGGAGCATGGCAGGATCTGCCAGGAGTGTCACCCTGGGTTCTTCGAACAATCCAGTTTGGTTATACGCTCCAGTTTGCTCGCAACCCTCCCCGTTTCAATGGGGTCCTTCTTACTGCAGTGAACAGCGCAGACGAGGCTTCTGTCCTGCAACAGGAAGTTTCCTCCCTTCTGCTCAAGGGGGCAATAGAGGAGGTTCCCTCTTCGGAACTAAACCTAGGCTTTTTCAGCCGATATTTTTTAGTACCGAAAAGAGATGGAGGCCTGCGTCCCATTTTGGATCTACGCAGACTCAATTATTCTCTTTACAGAGGGAAGTTCAGAATGTTGACGCTCAAGAGCATTCTTTCCCAGGTCCAGGAAGGGGACTGGTTTGTCACTGTAGACTTGAAGGATGCTTACTTCCACATCCAGGTTGTCAGGAGACACAGGAAGTTCCTAAGGTTTGCCTTTGGGGGAAAGGCGTATCAATACAAGGTCCTCCCTTTCGGTCTAGCTTTGGCCCCGAGGACATTCACCAAGTGCATGGATGCCGCTCTGGCCCCGCTGAGGCTCCAGGGGATCCGAATCCTCAATTACTTGGACGACTGGCTCATCCTGGCCAACTCCAAAGAGCAGGTGAGCTGTCACAGAGACTTTCTTCTTCTCCACCTTCGCGCTCTAGGTCTCAGGTTGAACGACAAGAAGAGCGTGCTTACTCCTTCTCAACAGACCACGTTTTTGGGAGTGTGTCTGGACTCTACTGCGATGCGGGCCCGTTTGGCTCCCGCTCGAGTAGAGAGCATCAAATCGTGCACGGCCCGCTTCGGGCCAGGCCGTCACGTGTCAGTAGGTCTATGCCGCAGGGTCCTAGGCCTGTTAGCAGCGGCCTCCCCAGTCCTTCCCTTGGGACTGCTCCACATGAGGCCGTTCCTATGGTGGATGAAGTCAGTGGGGATACGCCCATCCTGGCCGTCTCTCCGTCTTCTGAGGGTGTCTGGCGCTTGTCTCCGCGCCCTCTCAGTGTGGCGAGACCCCATCTTCCTCCAGACAGGAGTGAGTATGGGAGTAGTATGCCGTCGCCAGATGATCTCGACGGATGCCTCCCTTTCAGGTTGGGGCGCGGTCTTCGAGGGCAGACCGGCTTGGGGTCTGTGGACGGGCAAGTGCCTCACTTGGCACATAAACTGTCTGGAACTCAGAGCAGTTTTTCTGGCTCTCGTTCATTTTCTTCCGTTCCTGTCGCACTCTCATGTCATCGTCAGGACGGACAATATGGCAGTGGTGTCACACATCAACCGCCAGGGAGGTTCTCGGTCGCGCACCCTGGACAGGCATGCGCGCCATCTCCTCCTTTGGGCTCAGGACAAATTTCTGTCCCTGAGAGCGGTTCATGTTCCGGGGGTCCTGAACCTGGCAGCGGATTTTCTGTCGAGACAGAAAATCAGGTCAGGGGAATGGATGCTGAGCCGCCGGACGGTGGCTCAGATTTGGGAGCGTTTCGGCGCGGCAGAGGTGGACCTCTTTGCGTCTCAGGAGTCGTCCCAGTGCCCCCTTTGGTTCTCCCTTTCTCATCCTGCCCCTCTGGGGATCGATGCGCTAGCGCATCCCTGGCCGGACAGGAAGCTTTATGCCTTCCCTCCTGTCAAGCTCATCCCTGCGGTCTTGGGCAGAGTGAGGACGTGCGGCGCACGTCTCCTCCTAGTGGCCCCGTTCTGGCCGTCCCAGACGTGGTTCTCGGAGTTGATCTCCCTACTGGAGGGCGAACCGTGGGAGATTCCAATCAGGAAGGATCTGCTGAGTCAGCTCCACTGCAAAATTTGGCACCCTCGTCCAGAGATCTGGAAGTTGTGGGTGTGGCCGATCAGGGGCTGCCAGTAGACGTGAGTCTCTCGGATGGAGTCCGAGAGACTATTAGTAGCGCTAGGGCCCTTTCTACTAGGAGGCTTTATTCCTCCAAATGGAAGGTTTTTGAGTCGTGGTGTTTGGCTCATTCTGTAGACCCAGTTAACTGCCCGGTCGGTTCAGTGCTGGAGTTTCTGCAGGAAAAGCTCTCAGCTGGAGCGGCCGCTACCACTTTGAGGGTTTATGTGGCGGCTATTGCGGCCCGGAGGGATTCTGACGATGTCCCGTTGGGTAGACACCGTCTGGTCTCCTCCTTTATGCGTGGAGTTAAGCGCTTGAGGCCAGTTCGTCCTCCTAGTTTCCCTTCTTGGGACCTTTCTGTTGTCCTGAAGGGGCTAGTTGAGCCCCCCTTTGAACCTTTAGAGTCGGCTCCAGAGAGGATTCTGACATTAAAGGTTACTTTGCTATTAGCGTTGTCCTCTTTAAAGCGTGTCGGGGATTTGCAGGCCCTCTGTGTAGATGAGTCCTGTATTGAGTTTGCACCCGGTCTAGTCAAGGCTATCCTTAGGCCTAGGCCGGGGTATGTCCCCAAAGTGCTCTCCACGTCTTTCCGTTCGCAAGTGGTAGTACTGCAGGCTTTTTCTCCCTCTTCTTTGAGTGAGGACAGCAGTCTTCATTTACTCTGTCCTGTCAGGGCGCTGAAGGCGTATGTGGACCGCTCTAGTCAGTGGCGTAAGTCTCAGCAGCTGCTGGTGTGTTTTGGGGCAGGCCGCAGAGGGCTAGCCGCCTCAAAACACACAATATCCCATTGGGTTAGGGATGCGATTTCTATGGCCTATGAGGTGCGCGGGTTGCCTTCACCTCTGGACATTAGAGCTCATTCTACCAGGGGAGTGGCTTCCTCCCTGGCTTTGTTTCGAGGAGTTCCTCTGGAGGATATCTGTATGGCGGCAGGTTGGTCCTCTCCCCATACTTTTGTCAGGTTTTATAACCTGGATGTTAGCACAGCTCCTGGCTCCCGGGTTCTTTCCGCTTGAGCCAGCTGTGTTAGGGTTATGGCCTTGTTAGGGTCTATCTTTGGCAGCGTGTTAGCTTGGCGTGTTTGGTATACCGTTCCCAATGCGTAAGCTTCTACGCAGCGTTGAGTGAACCTATGAAAGAGAACGTCTCGGGTTACTTGTGTAACCCATGTTCTCTGAGTAGGGAACGAGACGCTGCGTATGCTGCCAAGCTCCCCACGCTCTTCCGGCTTCCTCGATAGGAAAATCTGAGGAATAAGATGGCGCGCGCGCTATCTAGGTAGGTCACGTATTGCGTGAGGTGGAGCTTCGCGCCATCAGCCAATGAATTGGCGTGATTCTATAGGGCTTCAGACAATCGTCACACCAGGGGTGTTTCCCAATGCGTAAGCTTCTACGCAGCGTCTCGTTCCCTACTCAGAGAACATGGGTTACACAAGTAACCCGAGACGTTATTGTGAATTTTTTCCAGCAATTGCGAGTTTATATCTCAAAAAAAAAAAAGATATAAACTTGCCAATATAAATTACAAAGCCAGAATTGCTAGATTTAAACTCAAAATCCAGACTTTTTCCTCAGAATTATGTGATATAAACTCTCAATTGCAAACGATAAAGTTAAAATTGCGATATAAAAACAATTCTGACTTTATTTCTCAGAATTGTGATAGAAACTCGCAATCACGAGTTATAGTCAAAATTGTAAGATATAAACTTTTCTCAGACCTTTTCGCAGAATTATGTGATATAAAATCAAAATTGTGAGAAATAAAGTCAGAATTATTTCTCGCAATTACGAGTTTCTATTTCGTAATTCTGACTTTTTTTCTCAGAATTGTGATATAAACTCGCAATTGCGAGTTATAAAGTCAGAATTGAGATATATAAACTCAAATCAGATTTATTTCCTGAAATTTACGTGATGTAAATTTTCAATTGCGAGAAATAAAGCTAGAATTGTTTTTATCTCACAATTCTGACTTTCTATCTCGCAATTGTGAGGTTGTATCTTGCAATTCTGACTTTTTTCTCAGAATTGTGATATAAACTCGCGATCGCAAGTTGTAGTCAAAATTGTAAGATATAAACTTTTCTCCGAATTTTGTGATATAAATTTACAATTGTGAAAAATAAAGTCAGAATTGCAAGATAAAACAATTCTAACTTTATTTCTCGCAATGCAAGTTAGTATCTCACAATTCTGACTTCTTTTCTTGCAATGGCAAGATTATATTTTGCAGTTCTGAAGTCAGAATTGCGAGATGTAAACTTGCAGTACAAGATAAAAAGTCGCAGTTACCTTTTAAAATGTTGTAGTCAGTGTCAGAAACAGGCTTCCATAGATAAGAATTGATTTAAATAAAATTGTAAAACTACTGTAAAAACAACGTTATTAGGGATTTATTGTTATTAAAATTCAGATTTTACTTTTTCCAACATAAACATACACACACACAATATTTTCTGAATCTTAGAAACTGCCCATTAATGTTTGGTTAAAATAGCTGTTTTCCGTACTTTCCAGGGATGCAGAGATTAGCCAGCGTAGGGATCTATTCGAGGCTGGGCTCCGTCTGTCTGCGCGCTATGGCACACACTGCGAGTCTCAAGAAGACACGAAGAAGCAGCAACGCTCGAGATTTACAGAAGACACGGCTGACAGACGCTGCCAAGTGTGTCAGCATCTGTGTTACCTCTCCATGGTAAATTTACAATATTACTCATCACTTTATGTTCAACATTTCATAGTGTAAAGGAAGCAGGAGGTAGGGGTCTGTCTTAAATTTATAGGATTACATATGCTATAATATTTCAAATTAGCATACAGTCGACACATTAGGTGTCTAAATAAATTTTGGTTTGACTGAATATTCTGAGTTCTCTCTCTGTCTCTTCTTCAACAGGTAGTTCACGAGAGTGACAATGTGGTTTTCTGTCTGGAATGTGCTCTTCGATACATCCAGAAGCGCAGGTCCCCTCGTGGCCTCAAAATGATGTTTCGTTACACTGAGGTACTTAAGTATTTACATTAAGCTGTTTGGAACGGCATTACATTTTTGAAAGTGACACTTTTGCTCAGTTTGATGCATCCTTGCTGAACAGAAGTACTAATTTCTTTCAAGAAAAAGAGAAAAATTGTACTAAACTAAGACCATTTTTTTAATGATAATGTACATTTCTGTGCTTTTTATACTTCGACTACTTTGCTGTTATTATAAAAAAACATGTATGTAATGTAATCTTTAGCACATCTTTAAATGAATATCCATTTTATACAAAACATTGTAATGTTGTGATTTCCCGATAATTTACTCATCCCCATGTCATCCAAGATGTTCATGTCTTTCTTTCTTCAGTCGAAAACAAATTAAGATTTTTGAGGAAACATTCCAGGATTTTTCTCCAGATAGTGGACTTTAATGGTGGCTAACAGGTTGAAGGTCCAGATTGCAGTTTCAATACAGCGTCAAAGGGCTCTACACGTTTTCTAAGAAAAATACAAATGTATATACTTTTTAACCACAAATGCTCATCTTGGACTACTTGTATGTAATCACGCATGCTTGAAGTAGGCGGAAGTACCAACCCAGTGTTTACAAAAGAATGTCCAAAGAAAGTCAAATGCCCTTTACAAAACGGTAAAACAAGGATGAAGATTTTTCACCCTACCCTACCTTTTTGAACCAGAATACACAAAGTTGTAACCACATGTGACTTTTCCAAAGTGATTACATAATGCATGTGCATTGCAGAGCTAGTGCAAGACGAGCATTTGTGGTTAAAAAGTATATACATGTCGGCGCCGATGGGCGTGTGGTTAGCGCGCCGACATATAGCGCTGTTGCGCTCCGGGCATCCCGTGTTCGAATCCCGACTCGAGGACCTTTCCCGATCCCGCCCCCTATCTCTCTCTCCCACTTCGCTTCCTGTCCTATCATAATAAAGGCAAAAAAGGCCAAAAAATAAATCTTTAAAAAAAAAAAAAAGTATATACATTAAATTTTTTTTTAAATTAAAATAATCAATCGTTTCTAGATAAGCCCCTTATTCCACAGCTGAGATTGTGTAGAGCCCTTTTAGGCTGCATTGAAACCACAATTTGGACCTTCAGCCCTTTGGCCACCATTGAAGTCCACTATATGGAGAAATTTTGGAATGTTTTCCTCAAAAAAGATAATTTCTTTTCGACTGAAGAAAGAAAGACATGAACATCTTGGATGACAAGGGGGTGAGTAAATAATCAGGAAAGTTTCATTCTGGTAGTGAACTTTTCTTTTAAAATGATTTAGATTTTTGGTAGTGTTTTAATTTTATTTGATCAAAATAGTGTAGAATTTAAATATTGTTAAGGATTATAATATCATTGGATTCTTAGCATTAAATTCAGCAAGTGGCAAGAAAAAAAAATAAGATGAAATTGTGTTGTTAAAAAATAAAAATTCTAACTGATCCATTTGTCACATTGGAAGGTCTAGTCAAGCACATTGCATTGTGCGATGCAGTACTGATTGCAGCATTTTGAAGGAGAAGTTCACTTCCAGAACAAAAATTTACAGAGAATGTACTCACCCCCTTGCCTTCCAAGATGTTCATGTCTTTCTTTCTTCAGTCGTAAAGAAATTGTTTTTTGAGGAAACATTTCAGGATTTTTCTCCATACAGTGGACTTCTATGGTGCCCCGAGTTCGAACTTCCAAAATGCAGTTTAAATGTGCCTTAAAAAAATCCCAAATGCAGTTGTAAACGATCCTAGCTGAAGAAGAGGTCTTATTTAGTGAAACGTACACTTTTTTTATTACAATTTATATACTTTTTAACCTCAAAAGCTCATCCTGTCTTGCTCTGCCTGAACTCTGCCTGTTTTTTCCGGTTCAAGACAGCTAGGGTATGTCTAAAAACTCCCATCTCCTTTTCTCCCTCAACTTCAAAATTGTCCTATCGCTGTTTTACCTCCTTTGTTAAGGGATCTTCTTTGCATGGTGACTTTGCAAACACTGGGTCGGTACTTCTGCCGTAATGTAGGATGATTTTGAAATAATTTTTGAAGTTGAGGGAGAAAATAAGATACCCTAACTGCCTTGAACCGGAAAAAAACTGAGTTCAGTTAAATAACAGATCGTTTTGCTAGATAAGACCTTTCTTCCTTGGCTGGGGTCGTTTACAACAACCGCATTTAGGATTGTTTAAAGCCACATTTAAACTGCATTTTGGAAGTTCAAACTCGGGGGACCATAGAAGTCCACTATATGTGACCCTGGACCACAAAACCAGTCTTAAGTCGCTGGGGTATGTTTGTAGCAATAGCCAAAAATACATTGTATGGGTCAAAATTATTGATTTTTCTTTTATGCCAAAAATCATTAGGAAATTAAGTAAAGATCATGTTCCATGAAGATTTTTTGTAAAATTCCTACTGTAAATGTATCAAAATGTAATTTTTGATTAGTAATATGCATTGTTAAGAACCTAATTTGGACAAATTTAAAGGTGATTTTCTCAGTATTTTGATTTTTTGGCACCCTTAGATTCCAGATTTTCAAATAGATGTATCTCAGCCAAATATTGTCCTATCCTAACAAACTATACATCAATAGAAAGATTATTTACTGAGCTTTCATATTATATATACATCTCAGTTTTGTAAAATTTAACCTTATGACTGGTTTTGTGGTCCAGGGTCACATATATGAAGTAAATCCTAAAATGTTTTCCTCAAAAAACGTAATTTCTTTACGACTGAAGAAACATGAACATCTTGGGTGACAAGGGGGTGAGTACATTATCTGTAAATTCTTGTTCTGGAAGTGAACTTCTCCTTTAACTTCATAAATATGTAACTTCAAGCATCCCACTCTTTTTTGCGCAGGAGCAGATCAACGGTCTGGTAAATCGAGTATGTGGCAGAGCATTGGAGAAGGGTGGAGTGAAGCAGAAAGCTGTCGCCCCCAGCAAGACACCAGCAAAACGAAGCCCCAGAAACAAGAGCTCCGCCCTGGTCCCCCTCTCCAGCTCCACCTCCAACTCAAAGAACACCGGCCGCTCCTAACAAGACCAGACCAGACCGTCAGCGACATTCCTCCGGGTCTCCTTTTATATCAGGTGTTCCTAATACTTCTGTACAAACAACTCTTCAATACTCTTTGTACCTAGTGTATAATATATCAATACAACAAGCTGTTATATTGCACTTTTCTATTACAGATGCGTGTAGTTACTGGCCGGTTAGTCCAATATATTGAATGTACGGAGGTTAAATGTTACATCTCGTTTCACGTCAAATACAAGGGGGGGCGAATACACAATTGTTTGGGGCACCTGACATAAGGCTATTGGGTCTCATCCAACAAGCACGAAACCTTTTGCACTAGTGTTGAGATTGGTTTTTAGATGAGTATTTTCGGGTTGTTTTAGCATTAAATCAAGTATAGATATGCGTATACATAGATATAAATATATCCTATACTATTCCTATCATTTGTGTTTAACTGGTGCTGTAGTGACACTTTTCTCCATCACCCTTACGGCCTGTTTGTCTCTTGGGCTCACGTTTATTACGTCTTAACGCTGTCAGGAATGAGATTACAGCGAAAGTCAAACACTACATGTATTGTGGTTACTGGCCATCTACAAAAAAAAAAAAAAGAAAAATTGCGGGCTTGACACTTCTACATAGATCTGACACGTGAAGGAGCCTGTGAACGTTTCTGACAGCACCGATAAGAGATTTCCTTCGGCGATCTCAAGGCCTTGTGTGAGTACATTAGGAACTCCCCACTTTGAAAAGCACATTTTGAGGCCTTTTACTAAAAAAAGTCTTTGGAGTACAAATAACAAGTTTAATGCCGAGGGCGATTTGTACTTGTTTTTAATGTTCCTGTTTTAATTGTTAATGCACTTTCCCTTTTATCCCACAAACTTTTGTCCCCCTGACTTTATATTTGTAATTGGTTACCAGTGTTTCTTGAAAATTCTCCACGTGTTTTGCCATTAAGAGTTAAATCTTTAAATATCCTTTGTTTTCATAGAATATTATTGCAAAATAGTAATATCTAACAAAAAAAAAAGCCCCAAATATGTTTATATGCCAGTTCAATTGAGCCTTCGAGTTCAGGCTCTAGGGGTTTGGATGAGAAAGTCGAGATGAAGAAAAAGCCTTACTTCTACATTGGTTTCTTCATTGATATAAATTAGATGTTAACAGGGTTGCTACAGAAAACATACAAAAAAAAATAAGTGCTGCTTAAATCACTGAGAAGTATGTCATAGTGGTGATCCCTAGTTTTTTAGCTTTACTTTTTTTATTCGAAAGGAAAAATCTTTTACCCAAAAGTAAACTATGTAGTAGGCCTAGCTACCCATTGCACTGACTGTATCAAAGTCCTGTAATCAAACATGGTAGTCGCCCCTTTCCAAATGACTGACTTGTATTTAAGGTTTTAAAAAAACTGAACAGTGTTTCCAAAATGTGGTTGTATACTTTTTATGGCCTTAAAATGTTTTTTTTTTTTTTCTTTTGTTATCCCTTTCACCCTATTTTATACAGTAATACTCCTGATCCTTGTACTGTTTATTTATATGCACTGTTACTCAGTCCTCCAGTCCAGTGGAGATCTTTTTGGTTACTTTTTTTTACTTTTCAGGTTTGTATATTTTTTGTTTTAATAAATGAATCACTTGTCAATCCTTCCAAAAATGTACTGGCCTCATGTTTTTTGATGTTATGGACAAGAACGGGTAAAATGGCCAATCAGTGTTGGGGGTTAAGCATTACAATTAACGCAAGTTATGTAATCAGATTACTTTTTCAAGTAACTAGTAAACTAACACACTGTTTTCAATTGAACTTTCTTCTTCTGCGTTCTACTATACAGATGTGAATTTACTTTTCCTTCAGCCTTTCCTTCAGACTTTGGCTTTTACATTTGCCAAAAATAGAACTTTTTATATTCTGCCCAGATGTAAAAAGTAACGCATAAGTGATATGCTGATAGCATATGTATGTTGTAATGCATTACTTTTAAAAGCAACTTTCCCAACACTGGTGAGTAGTTTTTTCTTTCTGTGTATGATACAATTCTTTCTTTCTGTGCCAGAGTGTGTTTTCATTAAGTAATTTAGTAAATATGTAGTGTTTTAGTACCATAATATTTTTAGAATAAACTAGAATAAAATAACGACGAAAAAAAAAAAGTGTGGAAGCTACTAAATCATATGGAGAAGGACTTAGTAAGCAGGGAAGGGCACAACATTTTGACAAATTAAAGTTAACCGGTGCTAAAGATGCTAGATATTAGCCTAAAGTTTCAGCTACGGAAATGATAAGAACAAACATGAACTTTGTCAAGATTCTTGCCCCGGAAATCCTGGTTCAGTTTGGCCAACCACAAATGCCTTTTGTTCCTCAGACAGTTTTTTGCACTCTTCTCCTTGATTTGTTAAAACCTTTGGTAGTCTATTAGTGATGCGCGGATGGCGGTTATATCCGCGGGTCGGGTAATAAAAAAATGCATTCTGATTATTTGCGGGTGGGTCGCGGGTGGATGAGATAAATCAATAATGATGCAAATATTAACTACATTTTCTATAAAACTTGAACGTGTTTTAAATACGTTTTTCATCAGGCAGACGATTACTTTTGTGTGTGTGTGTGTGTGTGTGTGTGTGTGTGTGTGTGTGTGTGTGTTTGCCTGTTCGAGAAGTTTTTGGTGACAGAAACGGTGACATTCCCTATAAAGTTTGAAGGGAGTTATGCCTGTGCTAATGCTATTGAGCGCGGTAATGCAGTGGTGTAGTGCATTGGTCGGCTTTGCGCTTACCCACTTCTCTGATGCGCATCATTCAGTAGAGTCCTGCATTAGCCAAAATCATGACAGTCCAACACATGAATAGCTAATTCAGTCGCATGTTAATAAATTGAATTATTCCCTAAAAACACCCAGTAAAGACAGGGATGTGGTCAGGACCGTGGCGGCTTCTTTTGTAATATAGGCTATTTGAGGATTGTGCCTAATGCACCCGCTCTGTCCACAGATGCTGCCTGTTCATACATTCGCGAGAGCATGTCAGGCTAGGCGCGCAGTGGTATAATATTGATTACTTATTTGAATCAGTAGATTATAACGAAAACAATACCTTAAAAATGAAAAGAAGCAGATTTTTACGATCAGACATTTCTTAAACTGGTGAACCCCTGTAAACTTCAGTCCAAGCATGCGTTCAAATAGTAAGTTCAGAACGGCTCTAATACAGAGAAAACCCGACCAGAGATTGCGGAGAGTCGCATTCAGATGTCTGATAACGTTATTCTTTTCTGCGTGGATTTGGCTTAAAATCATATATATACGTATATAAGTGTGCCGCGATGTGTAGATCAGCTGACTCAGTCTGCTGTTAAAAATGAACCATCCATTTATCATATCATCATGCAAAACTAAGAATTACAATAAGTGTAATATGACGAGCGGGTGCGGTTATCTAAATCAGAGAAAAATACAGGTGCGGGTGGGTGGAGGGCGGAAAATTTATTTGAAGCTGCGGATTCGGGTGACGATTGAGCCCATCCGCGCATCTCTATAGTCTATAGTACTCCAAATGTTTTTCCTGATATGACTGATTAGTACAGCCCAAAACATGACAATAATTGACCATTTTCAGCAGCTACAATCAGCAAAATATCCAAATTTCGTTTGGTTCAGTGGCACTGTTTACGTTCAGTGCCGCCAATATGGCTGATTGATGATGCGTTATGAAAACATTCTATATGGTGGGTTCTCTGGAGTTTATTTTTATTAAATTATTATTTTTTTTTTGTAAAAATCAGATTAAAATAGTTTGTTTTTTTAATGTTTTATGATAAACATTTTTACCACATCTTACCACATTTGTTTTGTTACTTTTCGAATGCCATTTATGTATACTGTATTTTTCTTTTTTTTTACTCTTTACTCTTTAAACTTTCAATTAATTATAGAATGTTTAAAATGATGATCTAAACAAAGGATACAATAAACAATTTCTGTATTCATTATTCGAATGTAATTTACATAGGCTCAATTTTTGAAGATGTCCAAAATGCGACGTTACTGCATCAGAGCTATTTGAAGATTTTTCCTTCAAATTATTGGGTGGCTGGCGCATTCAAATAATGAATAAGCTTCAAAATGTTAAATATTATTTCCAAGCATTTATACTGTCTATAAAATGACTTGTAAATAGTTTTTTACAGCTTAAAATAGCTGGACAAGGACGAGACCAGGGGGGTGTTCCATAAACCAAGTTTACCAAAAGTCAGGCTTATTTCAGTTAGTCTGACTTATTGTCACTTGATTTGGCTCAAAATAAATCAGACTAACTGAAATAAGCCTGACTTATTTGGTAAACTTGGTTTATGGAACACCCCCCTGAACACATATTAATTTTTTTTTGTTGTTGCTAGGTATAATGTTAACTAATGTTAACAAATACAACCTTATTGTGAAAGTGTTATATATTTGAATATACACTACCTTTTAATGTTTTTAAACAAGTCTCCTCTGCTCACCAAGCCTGTATTTATGTAATCCAAAATACAGCAAAAACAGTAATACTGTGAAATATTTTTACTATTTCAAATAACTGCTTTCTATCTGAATATATTTTAAAATGTAATTTATTCCTGTGATCAAAGCTGATTTTTAGCATCATTACTCCAGTCTTCAGTGTCACATGATCCTTCAGAAATCATTCCAATATGTTGATTTGCTATTATTATTATTATTATGATCAATATTTAAAACAGAGTTCTTTTTTTCAGCTTTTGTAACATACACTACCATATAAAATCCTCTGAACTTTCTATTCATCAAAGAAACCTGAAAAAATTAGAATGAATTTTCAAAGGATCATTTGACTGAAGTAATGATACTAAGAATTCTGCTTTGAAATCACAGGAATTACATTTTAAAATATACTCCAACAGAAACGTTTTTAAATAGTAAAAATATTTCACATTTTTACCGTTTCTGCTGTAAAAATCTTACTGTTCAAAAACTTTGGGATGGTAATTTACATTTTAAATGTATAGTCAGTATTTTTTAAAGCAATTGATACTTTTATTCAGCAAACATGCATTAATTTGATGAAATGTGACTACATTTACAGTGTTACAAAACAAATATAATAAATTCAGTTCTTTCTTTTTATCAAAAAATCGTGAAAGTTTCATGGTTTCAAAAAAAAAAAAAAAAAAAAACTGTTTTCACCACTAATAATAAAAATGATTTTTGAGCAGAAAATCTGTATTTTTAATTAAATAATGTATCACAATACTGCAATAGTTTTACTGTATTGTTTATAAAATAAATGTAGCCTTGGTGAGCATGAAACTTTTTTCACAAACCATACCGACCCAAAACTTCTCAAACATCTGTTTCTAAAATAATGTCTTATCAAAACCCATCCAGTCAGACTCTTTTTTTTACTCTTCCTTTTAAACCCTCATTCTCACTGCCACCATTTCACTGCAGTTACTGTGAAAAAAAAAAGTATTTTTCCCGAGAGGTAACAGGGTTTGAGAGCAACAGCTTGCTATACGGGAAGCCTGTAAATTCTGTAACCACAGATGGTCTGAATGTTCCCAGCTATTTTTATATCAGAGACACTCTGTGAAATCGTTGATGGAAGATATTTCCCTTAGATCACTATGATTCGAAATATCAGTCCTACACTGAGATTGTCATGAGGCCTGTCGTATTTCAAGGTATATTTTATTTCAGAGTCTTTCAATCGGCTCAATAACGTCATATGCAAAAATGAGCTCCGCATTACAAATTCATGCAACATACATCAGTGCTATTAGCGGGAACACTGTAAAATGTTTATTATTATATAATTCTGATGCAACAGGTAATACGAAGAATTGCATCATACATGGTGTTGATTTTTTGTATTGGGAAAGAAAACAAAAATCACAGTGCTAAGAGTCTGAAAGAGCTGCTCTCTAGGGCTGAGCACAAACAGCGTTCTATAAGGCTCCAAAACCTTCATCTTAAAGTGTCGGATTAAGCCATGAAGAAACATCTGGCTGGTCTTCAGCACTCCTTCTGTCTGGGCCTTGATGTAAAACAGGTTTTCATCTCTAGTAACTTAAACGTGTGTTAGCCATCCGTGGCCACTAGGGGGCCTGCGTGTCGCTGTCGTCTGAGCTTTTGAGCGGCTCTGCTTCTGGGAGGCCCATGAGGGCTGTGTCAGCCTGCACCTCCTCCTCATCTGACTGGACCAGTGGAGAGTCTCCGCTGCAGCTTTCCTCGCTGGCATCCTCTTCATCGGGACCCTCGGTCACGCCGCTGACGGTGTCGGTGCAGGAGGACGAGATGGAGGAGGCGTTGCGCCGTAGCTCTGTCTGTGAGGGCACCTTCAGGCTGATCTCTGAGGGGGACGAGCCGGGCTCCAGAGCCGGGCCACCTGCTGAACAGATAGAATAAGGTTAAAATGTGTCACGCCATCTATTTCAGAATATTAATTAGTCCTGAAGTGCAGTCGCAACCTTGAATACTTACATGCTATGAGAGACACATTACGAGTCTTAATGGGTTCACAGTCATTCTACTCATTCCTGCACAAATCTGCACACTTTTTCGCATTTTCTGATTTCCTGCAGTATTTAGTGCAATGATAAAACTACTACTACAGTGCCTTGCAAAAGTATTCATTGTTTTGTTGCAGCATTATGTTAAACTGCTTTAAATTAGTTTTCCCCACATCAATTAACACTCCACACACCATAATAATGACAAAGCAAAAACCAGATTTGCTAATTTTACAAATTTATTAAAAATAAAACACTGAAATAAGTACATTGCATAAGTATTCATACCCTTAACTCAGTACATAGTTGAAGCACCTTTACAGCCTCAAGTCTTTTTGGGTATGATGTGACAAGTTTTGCACATCTGTATTTGGCAATTATCTGCCATTCTTTGCCTCACCTTTTCACCTCTCAAGCTGTCAGCTTGGATGGGGGCTGGCAGACATTTTCTAGAGTCCTAGTTGTTCCAGTTGTCTTCCATTATGGATAATGCTTCTGTGAACCTTCAATGCAGCAGATTTTTTTCTGAACTCTTCCCTAGATTATTGCCTTAACGCAAGTCTATCTCTGAGCTCTACAGGCAGTTATCTTGACCTCAGGACTTGGTTTTTGCTCTGATATGCATTTTCAGCTGTTAGACCTTTTCTGAGAGGTGTGTGCCTTTCTAAATCATACTCATTCAAATGAATTTGCCACAGTTTAACTCCACTCCAAGTGTAGTACCATCTAGAATCAATATGCTCCTGAGCTAAATTTCGAGTGTCCCAAAAAAGGGTATGAATACTTATGCAACGGGATCTTTTCAGTTTTTTTATTTCTAATAAATTTGCAAAGTTGTTACAAACCTGTTTTGTGCTTGTGTCATTATGGTGTATGAGATCTAGATTGATGTGGAAAAAAAGTAATTTAAAGCAGTTTAACATAATACTGCAACAAAACGTGAAAAAAAAAATGGAGTATGAATACTTTTGCAAGGCACTGTATATTACTTCTGTCTTCAGTGTCACGTTTCTTCAGAAATCATTATAATATGCTGAAGAAGAAACTTTTCTTGTGCTGCTTAATACTTTATACTATTAAGTACTTTAATGAATGCATGATCATGGCACAGAAAAGAAGAAATGGTTGAATAATCAAGTTATTTTTGTTGTCTTTGCGCACAGAAACAGTGTTCGTACAGATACTGTAAAATGAAATTCCAGGACTTTTCAAGCACTTCTTATGATTTTTAAGGACTACAATCAGAGATCTCACTTATCAAACAATGTCTTCTCTTTGAAATTCTGAATTCTAAAGATAAATGGCAAAAATAAAGCACATACCTCAAGTATTACAAAGTATACTACACTTTCACTATATTAAAACCAAAATTTTTTAATTAGGGATTTGTATTTGTGTATACAAAGAAATGAATATAAAAAAAGATGTGCAAAATGGTTCCAAAATCCTGATCTGAAACAAATGATTCACTATACACACTCTGAAGTCCTGAACTAAATCAAACGATTTGCGAACCCACACCAAAGTCCCAATCTGAATCAAAAATTCACATTCCACGCTCTGATCCTGATCTAGTCCTGATTCTAAATAATGATTCAAAAACCATCAATTCAGATCAGGACTCGGAGTGCGGATCAATCATTTGTCTTAGTTAGGAACGTCACATATCGAGAATCATTTAATTTAGATCGGGACTTTAAATTGTGTCTCGCAAAGCATTTGAAAATCTAAATCAAATGTTTCGCAATGCGCTAAGTTTTGATCTACGTCAAATGATTTGAGAACCCGCTCCTGAGTCCCAAACTAAATCAAATGTTTCGCGATATGTGATGCATTTTGGAGAACTTCGAAACGGTGAATCATTTTGCGATGCAGTGGATTAACTTATTCAGAGTTTCGAAAAGCTCCGTTTTACCCATCACTACATGCTTTTTAAAATCATTACAAGTGATGTTGAAATTAAAAAAATGAATGGCTCTTTTAATTTGATCTGGTTTTTGCTAGTGAATCGCTTGAAATGAATGATCAAAATCACGGGTTTGAATCAATCAGAGCGGTTCCAGTGTAAATTACTCAATTGATTTGGTTCATCTGTTCCTCTTTTCAGGAACATGGCTGTTTACATGACATTATCAGTACTAGTACTGGCTTAGCTCGCTAGTTTTATGACATTAACTGAAATAAGTGAAGAAGTTAGGATGTTTTTTGAATTGCGTAAATTTTGTTTGATGAAATGTGACCCTGGACCACAAAACCAGTCTTAAGTCGCTGGGATATATTTGTAGCAATAGCCAAAAATACATTGCATGGGTCAAAATTTTTTATTTTTATTTTATGCCAAAAATCATTAGGAAATTAAGTAAAGATCATGTTCCATGATGATTCTTTGTAAAATTCCTACTGTAAACATATCAAAATGTATTTTTTGATTAGTAATATGCATTGTTAAGAACCTAATTTGGACAACTTTAAAGGTGATTTTCTCAGTATTTTGATTTTTTTTGCACCCTCAGATTCCAGATTTTCAAATAGATGTATCTCGACCAAATATTGTCCTATTCTAACAAACCATACATCAATAGAAAGCTTATTTATTGAGTATTCATATGATGTATACATCTCAGTTTTATAAAATTTAACCTTATGACTGGTTTTGTGGTCCAGGGTCACAAATGTGCTTGAAAAAACTGAGCATTTATTTCATAGATATGTTGTCTTTCAATAATTCAAGCAATTTTAAAGTACCTAAAGTAAAACTGCTTTTTCCAAGGGTTTTCCAGGCCTTAAATTTCAAAAAGTCAAATTCAAGCACCTTGTACGAACCCTGCAGAAAGTATTCTTGTAGCTTCATAAAATTGTGGCTGAACCACTGATGTACCATGGACTATTTTAACGATGTCCTTACCACCTTTCTGGGCCATGAACTTGTCAGTTGCACTGCAGTCTATGCAGGGTCAGAAAGCCCTCGAATTTTAATCAAAAATATCTTAATTTGTGTTCCGAAGATGAACGAAGGTCTTACCCTCATGTCGTTCCAAACCTGTGAGTAATTAATGACGGAATTTTCATTTTTGGGTGAACTATCACTTTAAATACTGGGATTTCCAATCCCACAACAAACTTTCTGTGTGTGAGCACATTTGCCAATAAAACTCACTGAGACTTTTGCACAGTGGTTATTTTTCTGTTTGTTCTGTAATAACTGTGAAAAAGGCATGAAATCAAATTTCATTAAAAGCACAACCCAACCTGTGTCAGGAGACTGAGCGCTGCTCTCTTCCCCTACGGAGCTGAGGAAGACATCGAGAGCCTCATGATCGGACACATCCGTGAGATCCATTTGTTCCAGGAGGTCAACATTCACCTCCATTGAGGACATACTGCCTATTGGATCTGCCACAGAGAAATAAACAAGATATAAATGCATAAATGCAATGTGAAGCCTAACACCAAACCAGCCAATCACTTTAAAACCTACAGAACAGCAGATTTACTTCAGGAATAATTTTTGGTGGCCAAAATTATTAGGATTCTAGTATTTTTACCAGTTAAAAATGCAGTCATTTCTATCTTTTGCTGTAGTGTGGCAGTAGGAAATATCAGTTTACATTTTCAAAAATTCATTTTGCCATTAATTGTAATGATCTAGTCTGATTTTGGAGTCTAACAACATCATCGTCATCATCATCCAGTCAGTCTGGAATGACATGAAGAAACAGAACAAACTGAAACAGACTAAATCCAGAAGAACTGTGGCAACGTCTCCAAGATGCTCCAAGAAACCTACCTGCAAAGCTTTAGGCACTTGTGTAAAAAATGCTGCAAAATGAGGATGCGGTCAAAACTAATGTCATAAATCGATTTTCTTTATCAATTAACTTCTATTAACTAAATTAAATCAACATTTGGTGTGACCGTCCTTTGTGTTTAAAGCAGCTTTTGCCCTAGGTGCACTTGTGTATAGTTTGTCAGGTAGCTTTGCAGGTAGGTTTCCTGAAGCATCTTGGAGACGTTGCCACAGTTCTTACGGATTTAGTCTGTCTCAGTTTGTTCTGCTTCTTCATGTCATTCCAGACTGACTGGATGAGGATGAGATCAGACCTGTGTGGAGCACTGGCTGTTGTCAGACTCCTTGTGCAAACAAAAATCTCACTGGATTATTAGAATTAATGGCAAAAATGAATGTTTGGAAGTTATTCCAGCTGATATTTCCTACTGATACACTACAGCAAAAGGTAGAAATAACGGACTTAAAACCATTTTTAGCTGTGGAAATACTAGTGTTTTAATAATTTTGTGCACATCTAGGCACGAGAATGGAATAGCCTAGGACAAAAAAGATGCAGGGGAAAGCATAAAGTACCTCACACATCAGGGCAGCATTAAGGCAGGAGAAAGGAAAGAGAAGACCATCAGTTTAGCATCAACATCCTTGCACAAGCGCTTTAACCTCCCATTTAACATAGTAACGGTACGTTTAAATATTCATGAAGGGAAGGACGCAGCCTTGAGCAGCACATCATATAGAGCAGCTGTGATTCAAACATTTTTGCTGTTGAGTTATTTTTTTCTTAACAGTACAATCACATTTTGGCTCCTAAAACATTGTTTACTGTCATATAAATTTGCCACTAGCCACTAAACTCATATGACACTACACAAGGAGAACAAAAATGAAAAGCAATAGGCTTGTTGAGAGCATTACAAATCAATTTCAGACATTTGAACAAGTATGTGCAGAAGTGGTCCCTTTAAAATAAGTAACTGACCTCTCCTGTCGGCGATCTGGAGGTATCCTGTGGAGAGGTACTGCTCCATGTCTTGCTGAAATGCCTCTTCAAAGTACTTCTGCCGCTCCTTTAGCTTGACCTGCTGCGCATGCTCCATCTCCAGCACTTTCTGGGCATGTTCTGTATCGAGCTCCGCTAAAGAGAGACATAAAACACCAAGTAGGTTACAAAATGACAACGAGAGAGAGAGAGAGAGAGAGAGAGAGAGAGAGAGAGAGAGTGAGAGTGAAAGAGAAAGAGATGGGGGATGGAAGCACAAAATGAACTGGAAAAGGGAAGTGGATTAACCCCCAGAGAATTGGTGTAGAAACATGCAACATCTGCTTGTTGCAACTTAAAAGTATTTCATCTAACATAAACAAAATTATAAATACAAGAAATAAATGATACTTGAGAAAAAGGATCATTTTCATTTATTTTATAATTTTCACTACATATAGGCTAAAATTACACATAACAGCAGCTCATGTTTATATCAACAAGTTTAACAGCAACGTATTTATCGTCGTATTGAACCTCCTAACATGCTAATTTCACAGAACATCAAGTTAACCCATCAGTGGATGAATTTTAGCAATCTTCTCCTGTAGGTATCTGACCTATAATATATTTTTCACAATTTTCAGCTGGTTAACACATTCTAAAAAATATAAAAACTTAAATAAAGCAATTTTAATGCAACAGACCTCAATAAAAGAGATCACTAGTGCAAATTATTTTTAACATGCGGAAATCAATGCAGCTGCACTGTAAGCTTCCAATTATGCATTATCAAGTGATATATATATACCAGGATCATGAAACATACGGGGAAGACTTCTCTAGAAAGTCATAGCATATATTATATTATTACAGTTTAACAGAACTGTTTTCTATTTTAAAGTAGTCTCTTATGCTCATCAATGCTGCATTTATTTTAGGAAAAAAATACAGAAAAAACAGTAATAGCGTGAAATATTATTACAACATAAATATAATGGTTGCTATTTTAAAATACTTTAGAATTTTCATCAGCCATTACTCCAGTCTTCAGTGTCACATGACCCTTCAGAAATCATTCTAACATGCTGATTTATTATTAGAATTATCAATGTTGGAAACAGTTGTGCTGCCAAATAATTTTTTTTGGATTCTTTGATAAATACAAAGTTAAAATAACAGCATTTATTCAAAATATAAATCTAACAATATATATAATATAAGTCTTTGCCATCACTTTTTATAAATCGCATAATAAAACACATCCTCTGTGATGAATAGAAGTATTAATTTGTTTAAAAAATAAAGAATAAAAATGTACTGACCCCAAACCTTTGAACAGTAGTGTTGTTAGAATATAGAAATTCCTATTTTAAATAAATGCTTTTTTTTTACTGAATTCTCATTATTTTTTTTAACTTTTAATTAATTCATGAATCCTGAAAAATGTCACAGGTTGCTAAAAATATTAATCAGCACTGATAATAAATTAACACTGATAATAAATCAGCATATTATGATGATTTTTGAAGGATCATGTGACACTAAATACTGGAGCAATGAAGCTTAAAATTTAGCTTTGATCAAAGGAATAAATTTGATTTTAATGTATAATTAAATAACAAAAAACATTATTTTACATTGTAATTATATTTTACAATATCACTTTTTTCTGTATTCTGAACAAATAAACACAGCCTTGATGAGCAAAAAAAACCTTATTTTAAAAACATGAAAAATCTTAGTGATCCTAAACTTTTAAACAGCAGTGTATTTTAAAATATAATTGTATTCCTGTGATGTTAAAGCTGAATTTTCTCATTATCACCATAGTTGAAATCGGTTGTGCTGATTATTTCAGTATTCTTTAAAGAATAGAAGGTTTAAAGCATCCTTGGTGAATAAAAACATGTATTACAAAAATACAAGTTTTTTATTTTATTTTAAATCTTCCTAAACCCAAACATTTAAACAGTAGTGTTCTTATGTAATTTTGTTCTTCCAGTGTTGCAAGTTCATACATAAACATGGTTTTTAACCAGTTGCTTCTTAAAAACACATTTAAAAATCTCTCATATAATTAAACTAACTGAACTATCCAACTCCACACACAAATGTTCCAATATCAATACAACACCAGCTCTAATATCTGCCTGATTATATTCTCAAGACTCTTTGCAAATATCTAAACCAAATCTTTGACATCTGAACTTCAAGATAACATTGCATACGTTTTCAAACATGCTTTTCTACAGCACATCAAAGAACAAGATCCTACACAAGTGTATTTTCAGCATGCTAGCTTACCACAGAATGCAACGCTTTTCTAGTAGTGGTGGCAGAGAACACGTCGCTTCTTTTGTGAGAGCGACACAAGACCGAAAGTGATATGAGATGCAGTTAAACTCTTTATTTTTCACAGGAAGTGCATACTTTTCTCTGAAAAGCAGGAAGTCTGCCTGTGCTGTTTGAATGTCACTGTGGTGTTTATAGGTGTGATGTACGCTTAAATAGATATGGTACAAACATCCTCCAAAGCTTATGGTGACATCCTAGTTGCAACTAGGAAACAATTTAAAAGTTAATTTGTCCACCAAGAAGCTGGACATGGTCATCGCCATGCTTTCTGGAGAGACATTTTTGAATGCATGCAAGTATGCACATAGCAACATCAAATACTGTATAGAGCAGACTCTGTCTACCATTGTATGTCTACTGTGTATTGTGTGAGGAGAAGTCCATTGATGAAGCAGTGAAATGCGCCTCTGTTATTAGATGTGGTCTTAACCACAGTCCTGTCACATGTTCTTTTTAAACAGTTGCGGGTTGAACGGTGTTAAATAAAAGTGCTGGGCTGAATGTAAGCATGCTCACTAGGAAACCATTGTTGCCCATTTCAGCACAATATTAGCCTTGCAAAAAGGGGCTATGTTAATGAAGTTGATGCAAGCAGATTTAAAATGAACTGAATATGTATGCATGTATTTTAATGATACTAGTTTAGCAATATTTGGTTGACACAATCCTCTACGCTAATAACCTTATTTAATCCCTCATGCTTGTAAAATCGATATTTCACAGCAGAACCATCATTATCCAGTCTCTTTACAGTAATAACACTACCTGTTGAAAGAGTAAAAATCTATGTGGTTTGGTTTTATGCTAATTTAATGTTAATATAAATACTGGCTTGAAGTTAATGACCAATTGCATTGGTCTCATATTTTCTTATTCAATATTAAGATTTTAAGCTATTGTATATTGTATGCAAGTGAATATTTCTAACCATTTCATTGATTCAAATTTAGGTCTACGACTTGTATGGCTTAATATAATGTAAATGATGTCTCTGACTAAAATATGTAGTAGAAAGTCGTAAAAAGATTTAAGTTATTTAAAAAATCCACATAATTTTATACATATTTTGAACTATGGGGGGGGCGGAATTATTTAGATGACGGGAAATGATTGTACTACTAAAAATAGCTACTGGTGCTACCTGTTGCTATTTTTTACCATAACACAACTCGGAAAATCAAATACTGATATGATGACCACAGTTATTTTAAGAGCTAACAGGTGGTGATGGATATAAGCATAGGCTTAAACCAAATGCCGTACCATTTCCACACAAAGTCTAAACGCCACTGGATATCGAGTGAAATCCATGCTGAGAAACTACTTCAGTGGTTGCAGCGTCGTGACAAGCGTCGGCATGTTTACATCCTGCCAGAATGGCATCTAGTGTTTCTTATCTTTCGGTTTCTAAGTTCTTTCAGTAGCTGTGGTCTACTAAAAGCCTCAAAGGCATCAGGGCTAAAGTGGAGAGAACAAAGACGCGGGTCTTTAGGACTTAGGACTTACATTGCTTCTCGTTGCCCTTCGACTGAAAACTACACCCAAAGCTGCACAGTGTGGCATTGTATCAGTATTTCATTGAGTTGTGTTGCGGTAAAAATAGCAACGAGTAGCAGCATTAGCTCACTGAGTGCAACCCTTTTCCATCATCAGAATAATGGTGTCCGCCAGTCCAAAATATGTATAATTTTTTTTTTTTTAGATAACGTAAATCTTTCATGAGTATTTTACTACATATTTCAGTAAAAGACATAATTTATGTTAAATTAAGCCATACAAGTTATTACCCAGGTTTCCATTTAATAGGGGTCATATGATGTGGTTTCTGGTTTTCCTTTGTTTTTGGGGTGTTACTAGGGCTGGACAATATATCGAACGATATTGTGAGGCGCATTTAGTCAATGAAGCCGGTACTTTGATTAGTAGTAAATCTCCATCACGTGCGTTCCGCTCAGGTTCCGCTGGAGCGGCAATTAATACACAGAGACGTATATCTCTGACAAGCTACACCATATCGAGCTTAATATCGAATGCTATAGCTATTTTTTCCTATTTAATGCATTTGAGCTTCAGGTGGGAAAAAAAGCTGACAGCAGAACAGAGCAGTCATGAGCTGTCATACTTCCAGGGGGGTCCAACAACATCTGAACTAGTGCCACTGAGAAATGAATGGAAATGCTAATAAATAGCTTTCTCGTCCTTGAATGATTCTATGTCCACAGGAACTAAATCATGGATATGGCAGGAAAGAACTAAGTCTGCGGGGATAAGCTGTGCCTCTCGTCACATTTTCTGTTGCGTACGTGTGACAGCTAATGATAGATGACAGCACGGGATGAGCCCCAGGCTCTCTGATCACACTTGTCACATCCTTCACACACGTTCCTCAAAAACGAGGGAAACATGTTAAGAACGTTTGAGAGGGCCAATGCACAGACAACCACAGCTAAAACTTTCATGGTCTGCTCACTGCAAAATTTCACGATGACAATTTTCATAAAATCTCCATCAATCTTCTATTAGGAAAATACAGCATGAAACAAATATTAGCATACTGATCAAAGATGGTGCATCTCGAAGCTAATCAGCGGAGCATCTGGCAGCGGAAGCTAATGCAGGTTCAGCCCTAAGGCCAGACAGGTTAATGCCTCATTCTAATGAGCTGACCTGCCTCCACACACAGAACAGAACCCCACAATCCAGCAACAGGAAGAGGAAACTGAGAAGAGGAATGTATAAACACTGTCTTCTGGACTGACAGTTCATTCAGTACATGGATGGTTCAATATCAGTCATCTGTCCAACTGCAGTCAATTAGAACGGACAAAGAGCTATAAATAGTCTCTGGTTTGTATGAGTAGATCCTTACTGTATTCCTCAAACCAAAAGCTTCTAGCAATCTTGTGTTAGGAACACAAAGTAAGAAACATTCACACTCACACAAATCAGTTACTACAACCTTCGAAACCTTTGCGGTTTCATTTACTTCACACATACTGAAGTGCATTCTCAGGTGACAACTGCAGTTTTTCATCCTCAATATGAGTACATGAACACATGAATATAACTGCTAGAACTGTCATTTCATGAGCATTTTACCATTTATTGTGAGAAAAAAAAAACTTTCCTCACATCATATACAAACACAACAACCTGTCAAAATAAAAGTTTAGTTTAACTTTAAGAAACTGTGACAGAACTATATTACTTATTAATGTAACGATAGTACTACTACTAATACAATTATTATTAAAACATTACTTTTTAAAGAATATTTAGCAGAAAAAATATTTACCAGAATTTATTTACCAGAAAAATGTATATATATATATATATATATATATATATATATATAAAATAACAGTTGCTGTTTATTAATAAACTGTAATAATTGCAGTATAACGTTACACAGAGCACATGCAATCACAAAAGTGAAAGTAAAATGACCGTGCATTCAAAACGGCAATATTTCAATAATTTGAAACAGCCAACCAGAGCAGAGCTCATCATCATTATTTTTTTAATGAACCTTCCAAATAAGGTAACAGACCATTTCATTCTAGGGACAAATCCTAGGGTTGTAAATGGACCTGTAAAACCGTTTCTGGAGAATTTTTGGCCTTTCCTATGCCATATACCTTCTATGTAGATATCGGAGAACAATTTAAAATATTGTATCAATGCATTCTATGGCACCTTTAAGAAAAAATAAACATGTATTTCATTGGGCCTTAAAATTTTTTTTTGTTAAACTTTTAATAAACTGCTGTTAAATTGTGTAAGTTTCATGATTTCAATTAACTAAAAACAATTTAACTATTAAAACAGAGTCTAGACAAAATAAAACGAAAAAACATGGAATCCAGAAAAATTAAAATGGAAAAAAAGGAATTTGTAAAATAAATAAATAAATAAATGAAATTTGGGGAAAAAATTAAATAGATTTCATAGGGCTTTAATTTCTATTATAATTCCAGCAAATCATACATAGTTATGCTGTTGTGATGACATCTAATTCATAACAATTAATGGGTTAAACAGATCATAAATAGTTCAAGTGTTGAATTATTTGAAAATATCATAAAATATCAATTGCTACACATGCTACGTGGTGTTAAACTTATGACAGTTAAGATGCTCGAGTTATTTTTTCCTTAAAATTCTAGAACTACATTTGAAATGTAAATCTTGTCCCAACAACAGGATTGACTTCAATGTAATTTCTTTGTTAAGCACTCATTCCATTCCAACATAATATAATCATATTTTTCATTACAGCTGATGTCAGTACTCTCTAATGAATGCCGTTTCTGTGAGATAACTTTATGAGATTGCAATGCTTGAGCCACCTAGAGGTTGCAGGTCTACAACTCATCCATTTAAACCCCAATCTACAAGTCAAAATTGAATCCCTTGGCACAATGGCATAAAGGCATACAAGTTAAGCAAACAACGATGCTTTCCACACATAGCACAGCAGAAATAACCTCAACTTAAAGTTAATAACTACAACAAACTTGCTATCCATGACATGAAGGTCTTTTGAATAGATTTAGAGCAACATTTCTAGATTGGTTGTATCCAAAAGTCTTTTATAAAGTATAATTCTTTGCATAGGCTTGCATTACGATGACTGGTAATGAAAAGGCATACAGACACAAAAGCCACTGTAGGCATCCTAATAATCTGTGCTGAAATTCCATTACTAAAGCCTGCCAACTGCAAAGATGACAAACAATGACTGCAAACCACCAATTCAGATCCCTTGACACACCGCCAGAACTGTGATACATTGGCACATCAAATTAACCTTACAAAAAAATAAAAAAAATAAAAGAGTGCCTGGAAACCTACAAGAATCTCTCATGCTGCTGTCCAGAGTTCCCGACGTGGACATTTTGTATTTCTCCTTGAAGAGTGCGGATGAGCTGAACGCAGGACCAACAAACCAGAGACTGCAGTTAAAGTGAAGCTGAAGAACGGCTAAACGAACATCTTTTATTCTGCCGCCGTTTTTATTCCATAAGCAGCCCTTCTATGGCCAGGAATGCTGAGACATTGCCTGCTCAGGGACACAGAGCTAGAGATGCAGCTGGAGTGAGGAGGAAAAGCAGGGAACGTACCATTCACAAACCTGTAGGGGTGAGGGTCTGTAGAAATCGAGTTTCATGTCCAATATTTGCCTTCGTCGCTTTGAGATCTGGAACTAATCTGTTGATCTTATCCATTATACTACACACACTCACACTTGCGATCAATGCTACAATTAGAGAATATGAATAACCGCAATATTACTGTGAATAATAATTTAGCCAGTGCCAAAAAACACTGCAATCTGACAAAGAACCACATTCACTCAGAAACTCAGTTTAACGATAAATCCAAATGTCTTTTTTAATATATTAAAGCTGCATTTTACTCTGCACATACTATTGCAAAGCACAGCTCCCTTGCTCACAGACAGGATAAATGAATTAATCAAATAAACAATTATTTCAATAACTAAATAAATAAATAATCAAGCATGAGGTGTGAAGTCTTGAAGCACGCTGCCCACACAAAAGACGAGCCAATCTCAAGCAGCACCACCTACGTACCAAAGGAAGTGTTATAAACAGTCTTTACCACTTTTGCAGTGACAAAGACAAGGATGTAAAATAAATGTAAAAAAAGCTATCCTTATTAACAATTACGTAACATTTACAAAATCTCTAAGATCTGAATTTTCTGTAAATAAAGGGCATGGATTAAGTATACAATGATGCACATGATTATGTTTAGTGCACCATTTCTAAGTGATACATCAAGGAGCCGTGATGATAAAAGCGACTGCTATTTATACTGGACTGTAGGTATGAACAGATGGAGCAGGCAGCCTCTCTTGGAGGTCAGTGTGGAATGAATGGCACCATGAGACCAAATAAAGACAGCAGCGGCCACTCACTAGAGCAGTTTTACCCTCCCTGAGGTTAATTAGTGTCGCCTGGGTAATTACTACACAGTTCTTCTCAATGTTGAGCACTAAATCAGCTTTATGCGGTAAATAAAAATGCTAAAATAATTACAAAAAGACTAAACTGTGAACTATGTATCCCTCTGAAACTTACACGTCCACTTAAGAAACTATTGCTGACTCTCTGACCCTTCTTTCTACCTTTAAATCAAAATTAAAAACTCTTTTTGTCAGTGGTCAATGACTTATTCCTTTTACTGAACTGTTTCATATAATTCTTGTGCATATATGTGACCCTGGACCACAAAACCAGTCTTAAGTAACACAGGTATATTTGTAGCAATAGCCAAAAATACACTGTACAGGTCAAAATGATCTATTTTTCTTTTATGCCAAAAAAAGACGTTGTAAATTTCATACAGTAAATGTATCAAAATATAATTTTTGATTAGTAATATGCATTAAGAACTTTATTTTGACAACTTTAAATGCTATTTTCTTAATATTTGTATTTTTTTGCACCCTCAGATTCCAAATTTTCACAAAATTGCATCATAACAAACCATACATCAATGGAAAGTTTATTTATTCAGCTATCAGATGATGTATAAATCTCAATTTAAAAAAAAATATCCTTATGACTGGTTTTGTGGTCCAGGGTCACACATGATCTCTATAATTCTTGAGTCTAAGAAATTATAAAATAAATGTTTAATAAAAATTATATAGTTATAATTAAAATAATATTGTATTATTTAACAGAATAATATTTTAAAACAAATAATTATATAATTATAAATAATCATTTACACTTCCGTTCAAAAGATTAGAGTCAATAAGGTATTTTTTACATTTCTTCAAAAGAAAATTTATTTTATGCTCACCAAGGCTGCATTTGTTTTATTAAAAATACAGTAAAAAACACTAATATTGTTAAAATTATTATGATTTTGTAATTTGCTATATTTTAACATTTATTTATGCGATGACAATCACAAAAAAATTATTTCCAAATTTTCAGAAGCCATTACTCCAGTCTTCAGTGTCACATGATCCTTTAGAAATCACACTAATATGCTGATTTGGTGCTACAGTGTTAACAAAATTGTTATTTGTTTTTGGAGGATGCAATGATTCTTTGATTAATATATAGTTCAAATGAACACCATTTATTCAAAATAAAAATAAATTTGTAACAATGTTAAGGTCCTAACTGTCACTTTTGATCAATTTTAATGCAATTTTGTTAGAAAGAAGTATGAATATCTTTTATTTTTAATTTCAGTAACAAAAAACTTTTATCCCAAATATTAATAAAAAAAGTTGTAACACTTTACAATAAGGTTCATTAGTTAACATGACAGTACAGCATTCAATCATCTTAGTATATGGTAATATCAGCATTTAAAAATGCATTATAAAAAATTAAAAAAGTTTTTTGTTAACATTAGTTACACTGTGAACTAACGAACAAACAATGAACAACTGTATTTTAATAAACTAATAAAGATGAATAAATAGTGTAATAAAAGTATTGTTCATTGATCATTCATGTTAGTTACAGGTCCTTCTCAAAAAATTAGAATATTGTGATAAAGTTCATTATTTTCTGTAATGTACTGATAAACATTAGACTTTCATATATTTTAGATTCATTATACACAACTGAAGTAGTTCAAGCCTTTTATTGTTTTAATATTGATGATTTTGGCATACAGCTCATGAAAACCCAAAATTCCTATCTCAAAAAATTAGCATATCATGAAAAGGTTCTCTAAACGAGCTATTAACCTAATCATCTGAATCAACTAATTAACTCTAAACACCTGCAAAAGTTTCATGAAGCTTTTAAAAACTCCCAGCCTGGTTCATTACTCAAAACCGCAATCATGGGTAAGACTGCCGACCTGACTGCTGTCCAGAAGGCCATCATTGACACCCTCAAGCAAGAGGGTAAGACACAGAAAGAAATTTCTGAACGAATAGGCTGTTCCCAGAGTGCTGTATCAAGGCACCTCAGTGGGAAGTCTGTGGGAAGGAAAAAGTGTGGCAGAAAACGCTGCACAAGAGAAGAGGTGACCGGACCCTGAGGAAGATTGTGGAGAAGGACCGATTCCAGACCTTGGGGGACCTGCGGAAGCAGTGGACTGAGTCTGGAGTAGAAACATCCAGAGCCACCGTGTACAGGCGTGTGCAGGAAATGGGCTACAGGTGCCGCATTCCCCAGGTCAAGCCACTTTTGAACCAGAAACAGCGGCAGAAGCGCCTGACCTGGGCTACAGAGAAGCAGCACTGGACTGTTGCTCAGTGGTCCAAAGTACTTTTTTCGGATGAAAGCAAATTTTGCATGTCCTTCGGAAATCAAGGTGCCAGAGTCTGGAGGAAGACTGGGGAGAGGGAAATGCCAAAATGCCTGAAGTCCAGTGTCAAGTACCCACAGTCAGTGATGGTCTGGGGTGCCATGTCAGCTGCTGGTGTTGGACCACTGTGTTTTATCAAGGGCAGGGTCAATGCAGCTAGCTATCAGGAGATTTTGGAGCACTTCATGCTTCCATCTGCTGAAAAGCTTTATGGAGATGAAGATTTCATTTTTCAGCACGACCTGGCACCTGCTCACAGTGCCAAAACCACTGGTAAATGGTTTACTGACCATGGTATTACTGTGCTCTATTGGCCTGCCAACTCTCCTGACCTGAACCCCATAGAGAATCTGTGGGATATTGTGAAGAGAAAGTTGAGAGACGCAAGACGCAACACTCTGGATGAGCTTAAGGCCGCTATCGAAGCATCCTGGGCCTCCATAACACCTCAGCAGTGCCACAGGCTGATTGCCTCCACGCCACGCCGCATTGAAGCAGTCATTTCTGCAAAAGGATTCCCGACCAAGTATTGAGTGCATAACTGAACATAATTATTTGAAGGTTGACCTTTTTTGTATTAAAAACACTTTTCTTTTATTGGTCGGATGAAATATGCTAATTTTTTGAGATAGGAATTTGGGGTTTTCATGAGCTGTATGCCAAAATCATCAATATTAAAACAATAAAAGGCTAGAACTACTTCAGTTGTGTGTAATGAATCTAAAATATATGAAAGTCTAATGTTTATAAGTACATTACAGAAAATAATGAACTTTATCACAATATGCTGATTTTTTGAGAAGGACCTGTAATTCATTAAATAATGTCACAAATGACACTTATTGTAAAGTACCAAAAAAGTTATAAATATTTGTTAAAATTAAAAATAAAAGACAAAAAAATGTTAGCTACATTTACACTACAGCATTTTAATTTTAAAACGATTTAAAACGAAAACACACTACAGGGCCTTAGTATTAGCTATGGAGGCTGACAGATTGAACTCTTCTGAATTTAAAATAAATCATAATTCTTACCTTTGAAAGATTCAAGCTCTTTCCTAGAAAACAAATAAGAGGGAGTTACATCAATGTACACATATATAGCACACAATCTCTCCAGATGTCACATTAAGTCAGCCCCATTTAAATCAGGCCCAGATTCCTGAGATAAAGAGGCGACAGCGTTTCACTGGCGCTGACAACTTTTGCATCTGTGTGTTTGTACTAATGAATACCCACACGCCGAAGGAGAAGGGCACTGAGAACTGAGCCCAGCTGCTTTCCAACTCACTGGGCAAAGCTGTAGATGTATGATTTAGCTGGAGGCTCAAACAGCGAGAGCATGCAGCATCAAAAGATGCCTGTATGATTACACAATACACACACACATGCTTTCCTTCAGCCTATATGTTGTTTGCGCTTTTCTTAGAGATATTCGGGTGTTTTCCTTGAAGCTTATATCTGCATGCAGTTATACACTGCTTCTGTGCAAATCGGCAAAACACACTGTGCACAGTCTCATTGTGATGATGAACAATCTAAACAGCAGGTGTCATATTGCTTGTTCCACAGATTCTTATTCAATACGGATGCTCTAATTTGTCCTCAATAATGCCAGCGTGCTAAATATTGCCAAAAGGACAAGCTATGTTCTGTTTTTCACAGACAGATGCTTCATGTTCTGCAATTATTGTGACTTAATAGACATAACAGACACATCAAACTGCCTGGGGCTTTATTTAGGAGCAAATAAACAGTGTTTTTACCTTTTCTTCTTCTTATAGTTTTCCAGCTGCAGGATCTGAAAGTGCTTGAAGCGCTGATGCTCACACTGAGCACACAAATCCTCGAGATACAGCAGACGACTCTCCATCTCCTCAAAGTCAGCCTCCAGATGAGCTGTTCAAAAATATGAAGCACTAATAAGCTTTATACTATGTTAAAGAAAATAATATGTACAGTAAATAGTGCCAAAGCCTTATAAATATGTCCATCCTACTAAATTAGAACCATATACTATTACTACTAGTTAATGAGATCTACAAATCGGATTCAGGATATGAGATATGGTAAAATTTCGTCATGTTGATTAAAGTGATAGTTCAACCAAAAATGAAAATTATGTCATTAACTTGAACGTGGTACTCTCATGAACATGTGTCGAAGACTGACAAAGAAGAGAGAAAATTGTTAAATAAAATTATTATTTTTGTTTTCTTTGCGCACAAGTAGTCTTGTAGCTTTATAACATTATGGTTGGACCACTGGTGTCACATGGACTATTTTATCAATGTCTTTACTACCTTTCTGGGCCTTGAATGTGGTAGTTGTGCTGTTGTTTATGCAGGGTCAGAAAGCTGGATTTTATCAAAATCATCTTAATTTGTGTTCTGAAGAAAAAGGTCTTACGGGTTTGGAACGACATGAGGGCGAATAATTATTGACAATTTTCATTTTTAGATGAACTATCCCTTTAAGAACATTACTTTAAGAGCATACGCCTTATTCAGCCCGCGGCCATTTTGAATCGAAAACGAGGCTGTGGGGGATAGCAGTCCAGCAGCGTCCACTGTGGTGTACGGAAATGCCGATCGCATAACCGTAAAAAATAAAAAGCAAGACGTCATTATACAATTTCTCACAGGATAAAGAGCTCCAGAAAACGCGGATTGTTTGACGGACATATGATCTAACTTTCAGGTAACAATATTTCATTTATATAAGAAAATGTCTGTGGAAACTAGCCTGTTGGCTAACTGCTAATTTCTAATGTGAGCATGTTTATCTTCCTTTAAACGCTTACACAGAGCTAAATGTTTTGTTTTGTTTTACTACAACAACTAAAACTAAATGTCCCTATTTTGTATATATTACAAAGAACACAGATTTTTGCTCCAAACATTTTCTTCTTGCCAAAAGTTACTGAAATAAATTAACAGCTTATGAATCCACTTTACCCTTTAAAAACAATCCTGACTGAAATGTTTGGAACACACTCTTGTGTTCTTTGTAAGCTATACAAAATGAAGATATTTAGTTTAGTTGTTGTAGTAAAACATAACATTTTAGCTCTGCGTAAAAGTTTAAAGGAAGATAAACATGCTCACATTAGAAATTAGCCAACCGGCTAGTATCGAGTTATTTTCTTAAATAAATGCACTATTGTTACCTGAAAGTTAGGTCCTATGTCCCGTCGAACTTTAATAATGCACGTTTTCTGAAGTCCTTTGTCCTGTGGAAACTTGTGAAACGAAATATTCTCTTTATTTTTACGACTAAACGACCTACATCCCGGTACGCAACAATACGCCATAGTGGACGCTGCTGGACTGCTATCCCTCACAGCCTCGTTTTCGATTCAAAATGGCCGCGGGCTGAATAAGGCGTATTACATCCTCTGCACATTGACAAAGGCAGATTGTTTGGTGTCAGTGTGAGAGGCATAGAGTCAAGATTTCATGCAGCTACATAACACCACCAAGTGGCAACACTAAAAAGTGCCTTTGATATAAATAAGAATTTACAGTTACTCTCTAAATTCAAACTCTAAAACCTCTGAGGGAATGTGATGTCTTATTTCATATCTGCTTACATGAGAAAGAAGGTGGAAAAGATATTTATATTTCATCAATTTATGCGCAAAAATTAAATACCAACCAAACGAACAAGTAGGCAAATTGGACGTTCACTTCTTGCATTTCCTGTGTGAAACATATAGTAGGCATGGGGAATATGCCCAATTTTTTTTTTTATCACAATATGAATATGTTTATTGCACAGTAACAATATAGTTATTTTAGCTTTAAAGGATTAGTTCACTTCCAAAACAAAAATTTACACATAATTTACTCAAAATTACTCAATTTGTCTTTCTTTCTTCAAATTGTAAAGAAATTATGTTTTTTGAGGAAAACATTTCAAGAATTTTTTCCATATAGTGGATAATTTTGAAGATGGAGTGCGTGCGCATCGCAGAGGTAGACAAGATGAGCATTTGTGGTTTAAAAAAAAGTGTGTATATAAGACTAGATAAGACTCTTCGCTAGATAGCTGGGATCGTTTAGAGCCCTTTGAAGCTTCATTTAAACTGCATTTTCAAGTTCAAACTCATGGGCACCATAGAAGCCCCCAATATGGAGAAAATTCCTGAAATGTTTTCCTCAAAAAATTTGTGATACTATAGAAATGGTCATAATTCTTGTCACCAGTATCAATCACAAAAAACTAAAATCTCAAGCTCATTGAAGACAAGTAAATAGCCAGTGATTAAATAAGAAACTAATTAGAAGCAATAGACAAAAAAAAAAAAAGACTACACTAGAACAAATATAAAATAAAATAAAAAAAACGCTACATACATTGTATAAAGTAATCAAATGCATAAAAACACTGCAAATTCTTCACTGTGTAAATTAAATATATATATTTATTTTTATTAAAGATGCAAAAGTGATTTAGATTTTTTCTCTTTTGTTGTTTGATTAACATGAATGGCAGAAAGCAGGAATATTAGACTGCTGTCACTTTAAGAGCTACACGGATATGTATACTGTTACATGTGTTTTCTTTTTCAGCTGTATGCTGCTTTTTTAGCTAAGACCTAAATTACTGTGTTTACAAGGATACTTGCACAGATGGCCATTCTGACACATACAAGTGAGCGTATTTAATTGTTGAGGCCTATGCAAGCAGCAAAAATAACTTTAATATTACTGCGTCCAATGAGCACCGTCTTATAGCGAAATGAGCTCTCTTTCGCTGCTGATTGCATTTCAACGGCTTAAAATAACTCGTTTTTAAATCACAATGCTTAAAACATGTTATCAGTTAATCATGTCTCATGTCTATCACACACCCCTAATATACAGTGCTGTTCAAAAGTTTTTTTTTCAAAGAATTCAGACTTTTATTAAGCAGGGATGCATTAAATTGGCAGCAAAGATATTTATAATGTTACAAAATATTTATATTTTTAAATAAATGCTGTTCTTTTGAAACTTCTATTCATCAAAGAATACAGAAAAAAAAGGCATCACAGTTTACTAACTACAGATGCATGTAACAAAAAAAAATATCTTTTGTCCAAAACACTACAAAAGAAAATGCTGCAAAAGGAGCTTATGACAAACGAACGATCAGAGCAACTACTAGATTTTATCTAGCTATTGTGTAGTCTCAGTCTACACAATATATTTTGTAAGGGAGCCAAGTCTGAAGATTAATGCCTGAAGCCAATAGGTGCAATGTTACAGCATGAACAACGGCGACTGACATCAGCAGATGGAGCTCCACAGGAATCACTCTCATTACCGCCCTGTATCACAGTTACACACAGAGTGTGAAGCATTGTGTGCAGACAAATGCTTTGCAAAGGCAGTCAAGGTGATCTTATTTCTTTGCTGTCACAGTAAAAGCTCCATTTAAGGCCAGGTGAGAAGTGCAACATGCATTGATTTCAAAGGAATCATAAAAGTAGTGTATATGACTATATTTTAAGTTTTCTGAAATAATTATAGCTTTGCATGAGGAACAAATGGACATTTAGGTCATTATTCACTGATAATCCTCCAATTCACAGCAGCTCATGTTATATTATATTCGAATTTGGCAAGATAAGAGAGATTGTGCCAGCTGGGGATGAAGTTTTAATATACGAAAGTACACATTTGTCCAAATTAGCCATTTAAAAGTAATGTAATCTTAATAACCTCCTTATCTAACGCTATTAAAAATTTCTAAAAGATCCCTGAATGAATAACTCAGACTTGCCATTGCCAAGATTCTTATGTTTGAATGTCTTACCAATACGTGAGGTGATCGTCTCTAGGTCTGAGAGGAAACCAGGGATCTGTTGCAGTTGTTCCTGCAGCTCCAGCACTGCTCCTCGTCTCTTCTCCCAGTGTGCACACAGCATCACGACCTCCCCGTCGACCGTCTGACAGACAGAGACAACCACAGGCTTTAGTTGCCATAGTTACATAGCACCACAAACCCATAACTGTAGAGTTAGATGTGTAAACTTACTTCCCCTGCCTTAGCACACTCTTTAGCCCGTTTATGAAGAGCCACCCAAGTGTCTTCATATCTGGTGACGAGATAAGTAAGATAAAGGGACGAGATAAAGGCCATACATTTCAAAATATGGTTATGAATGCATTTATCAACTTTACATATTTATGAAAATATCCTTGACTCTAAATGGATTCCACTGCATTGACGTTTTTGTTGACAATTTAGCATTACTGACATTTTTTTTATATGATTGTGTATAAAAGAGTAAAGTAACTTACCGACTGAGCAACTCAACTCCAGCGGAGTATTGTGGAAAGTGTTCATCTCTTCTGGGTGAATATATACAGAACATGTATATAAATGAATACACTACTAGTCAAATGTTTTTGAACTGTAAGGTTTTTTTTTTTTTTAAAGAAGTCTCTTCTGCTCATCAAGCCTGCATTTATTTGATCCAAAGAACTGCAAAAATATTTAAATTTAGAAATATTTTTAATAATTAAAATAACTGTTTTATATTTGAATTTATTTTAAAATTTAATTTATTCCTGTGGTTTCAAAGCTGCATTTTTTGCATTATTACTCCAGTCACATGATCCTTCAGAAATCATTCTAATATTCTGATTCTTAAAAAACATTTATTATTATTATTATTATTGTTATTATGTTTAAACAAAGCTGGGTAGAATTTTTTCAGTTTTCTTTGATGAACAGAAAGTTCAGAAAAAACAGCATTTATCTGAAATAGAAATCTTTTGTAACATTATAAATTATACAAGTTATTTTAAAAAGTAAAAATAAAAGTAAAAATATTCAAAATTGTACTGTTTTTGCCGTACTTTGGATGAAATAAATGCAGACTTGGTGAGCAGACAAGACTTCTTTAAAAAAAAAAAAAAAAACATTAAAAATCTCACTGTTCAAAAACTTTTGACTGGTAGTGTATATATAAAACATATAACATGAAACATAAATTATGTCATGGACAAGACATTTAATTTTGGTGTATGCATTTTATATGCATAAAAAGTACATTAAATGTAAGTAAAGTGTCAAATATATTAATAATGTGTAATGTTAATAAATTATTTAATGTTTGAGATATTTCAGTGTAACATACATATTTATGTTAAAAGGGAAACAACATAC